>NC_091993.1:64358111-64692101 GCF_044704955.1 Pristiophorus japonicus
GGAGGGGTGGGGGAGGAGGAGGAGGGGTAGGGGAGGAGGAGGGGTGGAGGGAGGGGAGGAGGAGGAGAGGAGGGGTGAGGGAGGAGGAGGGATGAGGGGGAGAGAGGAGAGGAGAGGAAGGAGGAGGAGGAGGAGGAGGAGGAGGATAGGGGAGGGAGGAGTGAGGAGGGGGGTAGAGGATGGGGAGAGGAGGAGGAGCGGAGAGAGAGAGAGAGAGAGAGAGGAGAGGGGTGGAGGAGGAGAGGAGTGGGGATAGCTGAGGTGGAGTGGGGAGGGGAGAGCTGGTGGAGGTTGGATGGATGATGGTGGAGATCGGGGGAGATTAGCGGTTAGTCGAGGCTGGGGAGATCCTGGAGGGCGGGTGAGATAGGTGATTTTGTGGAGGTCAGTCTAATCGCGGGGAGATGAGCAGGTTTGCTGAAGGACCCATGCTCCTGTCCCCCAATCTGTGCTGGAAAGGCACTAAGCTGCTGGATCCAGCCCTTCTCGCCTCCATTCAGCTGCCTGGTTACTTGAACCCTAGCAAACCCAGCCCACTGCAGTTAAATGTAAATGTCAGGTACAATTTGAGCCTCGCAACCTCACGATCATATTTCAATGACTGACCTGCCTCTCAAGTACAGGTTAGTCACCTGCTCCCCAGCATGCCTCTGTTAAAACCGCAAGTAGGCGGGTCGGGGATGGGTTTCCGATATTTGAAATTTTAACCCCCTGCGGCCCTCTCCTGCCCATCCTGGGAGGGGGTAGGGAGTTGGGGGGGTGAGGGCACTAAAATCCCCCCCCCACTGCAGCTGTGTGTCATCTATGAAAGCACACATGCACAAAGAATGGCACATGTTCTATCCACTCAACCTGAATTGCTTTGGTCCTGCCTGTCCTATCCGTTAGAACCTTTCAATACCGCTACCCAAAAAACACACTGCATGCAACCAGGAATTAAAAATTGTTGGTGGCTCATCATATAGCCTTAGTGTTTTATGGTCATGCTTCCCCTTGGTTGTCCCTATAAGATCTGCATATTCTACTCCTTAACCTTAGACTGTGATGTATGGGTGCCTACTGAGTGGGAGGAGCAACTATGGCCTCCTGCCATGGCCTCAGGGCTGGGCCTGCCAGTTGGATGCCCATGACCTGCATGGGAGCAGGCTGTAAGGTGACTCGGATGTTGCTGAAACCTGCTGTCACTGGTCTTTGTACATGATTGCCCAGTTTGTCAAACATGGCTCTTGTAACCAAAGTCTCATTAGTGCCAGTCAGTTTTCATGTGTCAACTCTATGCCGCCTTGTTCCCTCATTGCTTTGGGATTCTACTGCAGAGGGCCGTGAAGATGCACCTCACTCCACAGTACTCTGTGTAAATCCTTCTGCAGGACTGCCATGATGTCAGAGGTGCACTGCTGCGCATTCTCTGACCGCTCTTGTAGGGTGCTAATGGTGGACTCAAAGATGGAGTAAAGGCCATCTGCTGTTGCATTAGATCTGTACCAAAGGCAGCTCCAGTCCTTGCTGCTGCAAAGTGTGTGGACTTGTTGTTTGCCCAGATGTTTCCTCTTGCTCTACCCACAGGGGCCAGGAGATCCTCCAGAAAGAACACTATGGCACCACATCACTGCCAGCACCTGGGCAGTGAAGGGTCTGAAAGGATACAAGATGCTGTTACCCCCATAAGTTTTCTGCCTTCTGGCCTGCACTTCTTGCTTTCCCAGCCTCCCGTCACAACTCCACCTTTGTGCCTTCCTCATTTTACACTCCCAAGAAATGCAGCCTGCCCCGCCAGTGGGTGAAAAGAGGGGGAGGAGAGTGAAGAAGGAAGTAAATTGATTTGAAACTCCCAGCCACCAGCTCCTCAAAGTCAATCAGCAAGGATATTTGCAGTGTCCCCACTGAAAGTCAGCAGACTTCCACCAGCCATGCTGCAGCCACTGGGGTAGCACTGCGTGACATCAGTAGGTTATGCAAAGACACACACAAGGCAGTCACCAAGAGAATGCATATGGGTGATGAGTTGATTTATTGATGTCATATTAGATGGATAGATGTATATAGATGGATTGGAAAGTCGTTTTGTGATGGTTTTTATTTCAGCATCATGGCCAAGAGGACACTGTGATGGTCAGCAATAGATGGAAGCTAAGGTGTGGGACTATTGTTGAGAGGGGAATTAGGGTTGTGGTCACTGGGACTGCAGGCAGGTGGTTGCATCCGGGATATGCCGGCCACAAAGGGGCTGTCTTGGATGCATCCTTCCGTCTGATTCCTCTTCGGCTTCCTCCTCTTCTGTGTCTTCCTCTGCCCTCTGCAAGTGGATGCTGTGATTGTTAAATACTCAGCTGGTCAGGAAACATCTCGACCTGACACGTGAAAAATATTGTTCCCTCCATCAATGTTGCCTGACCTGCTGAGTATTTGCAGCATGTTCTGTTTTCTCAAAGGCTTTCATTTACCATCCGAGCCCTTGCAGGCTTCCAGCATCGCCCGCTATACACTTAAAAAAAACATTTCATTATCTATTGCAGCAAGCCACCAGTTCAATAAAATCAGAAAAACCCAGTCTGAAACCTTCACTCCAAACTGACCTGAACAATGTGTGTGGTGTCCCTTTAAGAGCTGCAGACATCGCCACTGTCGGCCTACTTGCATTAACCTGGCGTGCTTAGGACCCCGTGCTGAATGGAGCGCTAGGGTGGAAGTTCGTGCTTCTCCAGTGTGGTGCTATCAGTTACTGGAAATGCAAAGGTATGCACGAAAACGGCGGCCACCGTTTGAGCGCCATTTAATGGCACTACAGAGTGGCACTAAGGCCACACATTTCTAGCCCCTTGGGTCTCTGGTATTGTGGGGAAGGGGGAGTGGCCTTCTGCCCAAAAGAGCCTCCAATGACTAGGGCTTGATTGTGAGAATTTTACCCAAGACCATCATCTGACAGCTTGAAAAGTGTACCCTACAGTTCCATACTATTAACTAAGAAGTGTCTCACCTTTAAGGGCCATCAGCACCCCTTTAAAAGCTGCTGCTGGCCCAACTTTCCAATTGATAGCCAATCAGTCCTGTGGTGTTTTGCAAGTGCAGTGAACCCATTTTAATAAGGAGGTGGGGCTACAGACACACAATCTGGCCAAGCTCACCCCCCCCTTGTACATGCATCACAGGTGTGCTCAGCCCTGATTTTTCTTGGACTTAGAAAATCAGGATCACAGTGCCTGCTTCAGAATCTTCACCATCTCTATTCCACTAGTGTTGCTACTTTCTCTTTAAAAGATAATGGAATTGAGATTTGCTCTCTAAATATCTTCCAATAAAATACCTATCTGAAAATTGAGTATCTGTTATTCGACAGGTGGTCTGATGGTCACCACCATGAACTTGGAGTTTCTGAAGAATGTGGTTGCTGCTGGATTGTTAAAGGGTACAAAATGGCCACCTGAGCCATACATGGAGGTTCTGTGTGACACAGGATTTGTTGATGTGCGTATGGAGGACAAGCAACACAAGGGACAAACCTTCCAAGCTATCTTTGCTACAGCAAACACGCCCTGAATGTGTTGTACTCGATGAGCACAGATACCTGAATAATTTGTATTTGCTGATGCTGTTATGTAATCCTTTAGCAATGTATAAAAATAATTTGGAACATAATCTCTTATACCAGTTATATTCCACTTATCCCAGTCAGGTTTAAACGTGTCACATAAGCAGAATAACTTCATTATGAGCTGTACTGCTCCTTTTGTGGAGCCATACAGTAATTCATGACACCATACTCGGCCCCCAAGCAGATATCAGTAAACATGTATGTGTCCAGCACAATTTATCTGGCCTAACAATCCAAATTGGTATCCATAGTAACCCATTGATTGATCAGGGTTCTGGTACACTGTGCCGTGTAATGGTCCCCGCCCGCAGTGAAGGTGGACTTCCTGATCTGAGGAGTGCTAGCAGGGGCAGAAGTCAGACAGAGCCTTGGCACTCCCCCACAGGGAGGGAAGGAGACTGAAAAGGGTCCCATGTGTCCTGCTTTCACACACCATTAGCAGTCAGAGCACAGCGTTACACAGTACAGGAGGACGGTTGCTTGATTATTCTCTTGAATGGCCAATAAAGAATGACATCAGGACATAGAGGGTTGGGAAATACATCGTCAATAGAGGAGGATTAAAACAAAATGTTTTTGGTATCTATTTGCTTGCACCCATTGTAACCCACAGAAGGGATTCGAAATACAAAAGCAAAATACTGTGGATGCTGGAAATCTGAAATAACAGGAAATGCTGGAAATGCTCAGCAAGTCAGGCTGCATCTGTGGAGAGAGAAACAAAGTTAACGTTTCAGGTTGGAAGGAATTAGAAAGTTGCTTGCAAAAGATTTTGGAAAGTGAGGAAGAGAGTAGGATTAGACTTGAAGCCTCGTGGAGAAAATTAACTCCACAGATTTGATGTGCCAAGTGGCCTCTTTCTGTGTTGTGACATGCTATAAGTTTAACAATTTTATTAGGAAAACTATAAATGGAATTTTGTAAGTGGGGTTTTGAGAATTTGTCCTGGATTGATATTAATCTTTTCATTTCATTTCATTTGTGCTGGTCTAAGATCTCGTTCAGCTGGCTCTAAGAAATGGGGGCAGATGACGATTAGCAACATTAAACACTACTTATTGAGAGCCCTCATCCAACCTATCACCATCTCCTGGTGTGAGCCATGTGACTTGGAAGATGATGCACCTCAGAAGTTCTGCACTCCATTTTCTCTGGCATCCTCAGTAAAGTGAAGAAAGACTTGGATTTATATAGTGCCTTTCACAACCATCGGATGTCTCAAAGCACTTTACAGCCAATGAAGTACTTTTGCAGTGTAGTCACTGTTGTAATGTAGGAAACACGACAGCCAATTTGCGCACAAGCAAGCTCCAACAAACAGTAATGTGATGATAACCAGATAATCTGTTTTTTTGTTATGTTGATTGAATCATAAATACTGACCAGGACATGAGGGATAACTCCCCTGCTCTTCTACGAAATAGTCCCATGCGATCTTTTATGTCCATGTCAGAGAGGAGACGGGGCCTCGGTTTAACGTCACATCAAAAAGACGGCGCCTCCGACAGTGCAGCAATCCCGCAGCAATGCACTGGAGTGTGAGCGATGGTGTGTTCCCCTGGGCTGAGAGGGTGAGTGATGGAGTGTGACCCTGAGCTGAGAGGGTGAGTGATGGAGTGTGACCCTGAGCTGAGAGGGTGAGTGATGGAGTGTGAGCCTGGGCTCAGAGGGTGAGTGATGGAGTGTGACCCTGGGCTGAGAGGGTGAGTGATGGAGTGTGTCCCTGGGCTGTGAGGGTGAGTGATGGTGTGTGTCACTGGGCTGTGAGGGTGAGTGATGGTGTGTGTCCCTGGGCTGAGAGGGTGAGTGATGGAGTGTGTCCCTGGGCTGTGAGGGTGAGTGATGGTGTGTGTCCCTGGGCTGTGAGGGTGAGTGATGGTGTGTGTCACTGGGCTGTGAGGGTGAGTGATGGTGTGTGTCCCTGGGCTGAGAGGGTGAGTGATGGAGTGTGTCCCTGGGCTGTGAGGGTGAGTGATGGTGTGTGTCCCTGGGCTGAGAGGGTGAGTGATGGTGTGTGTTATGTATTTAACCCCTTGTAACCTGCATTACACTACCACCAGAGGGCCCACCTGTTGAAGTCCCAAGGGATCCCAGAATCCCTTGGGAGCACAGTATATAAGCAAGCCACCCACGAGGTACCTGCACTCTGGGGTCTTATTTAAGGAGCTAAGGTCACTCTTGCTCATTATACACAGTACTCAGTTTCATCCTTTATTATGAATGTATCAATTGGCGACGAGATAATGAACAACCGCGCGAAAATGCAAAGAACAGTTGGTATCCTGGAGAAGTTCTCAGAAGGGGACGATTGGGAGGCTTTCATGGAGAGACTCGACCAATACTTTGTGGCCAATGAGCTGGAAGGGGATGAGAACGCTGCCAAACGAAGGGCGATCCTCCTAACTGTCTGTGGGGCGACAACCTATGACCTCACAAAGAATCTCCTAGCTCCGGTAAAACCAACAGCTAAATCCTATGAAGAATTGTGTATGCAGTTCCGGGAGCACCTAAATCTTAAGGAAAGCATTTTGATGACGAGATATCGGTTCTACACTTGTAAACGGTCGGAGGGCCAGGAAGTGGCGAGCTATGTCGCTGAACTAAGGCGCCTCGCAGGACATTGCGAATTTGAGGGATTCCGAGAACAAATGCTTCAAGACTTTTTTGTACTGGGCATTGGCCATGAGGTAATCCTTCGCAAATTGTTAACTGTTGAAACTCCAAATCTAAGTAAAGCTATAACGATAGCACAGGCATTTATGTCCACCAGCGATGGCATCAAACGGATTTCGCAGAGTAAAGAAGTTTTGGCCAGTACTATGCACAAAATAACGTCATTTTTAAGCAGGAATGTACATGGCAGAACGTATATAGGCTGCTGCTGCCTGACCTCAGATGACCCTCTCTCCTGTGACAGTTAGAACTAGTGCTCCTGTCCTGTGACTCCTGTCCTGTAACAGTTTGAACTGGTGCTCTCCACTCTCTCTCCTGTAACAGTTTGAACTGGTGCTCTCCACTCTCCCGTCCTGTGACAGTTGGAACTGGTGCTCTCCACTCTCCCGTCCTGTGACAGTTGGAACTGGTGCTCTCCACTCTCCCGTCCTGTGACAGTTGGAACTGGTGCTCTCCACTCTCCCCTTGGTGTAGGAGGGAGGGTTTTAGTTTCCTGAACAATTGGGACCGCTTCTGGAATAGGTGAGACCTGTACAAGTCGGACAGGTTAGACCTCAACAGAGACGGGACCAATGTTCTCGCGGGTGGTTTTGATAGTACGGTTGGGAGGGCTTTAAACTAGCTTGGCAGGGGGATGGGAACCCAGGAGAGGGCTCTGAGCTAGTTAGGGTGGGTGAGAGTCAGATGAACAGAACCCCAAGAAAGAATGCAAAAGGCAGGAGGCAACAGAGCAGAGTAGCACTGGGGTAAGTATAAACCACAAGGTGATAGGAAGGGACAATCTGTATGAATATAAAGGGGCTGCAGGAGGGGTCAAAACTAAAAATCATGGTTTAAAAACTAGTATTAAAACACTTTACCTAAATGCACGCAGCATTCGAAACAAAGTAAATGAGTTGACGGCACAAATCATTACAAATGGGTATGATTTGGTGGCCAATACTGAAACATGGTTGCAGGGTGGCCAAGACTGGGAATTAAACATACAGGGGTATCTGACAGTTCGGAAAGATAGATAAGAGGGGAAGGGAGGTGGGGTAGCTCTGTTAATGAAGAATGATATCAGGACAGTTGTGAGAGACGATATTGGCTCTAATGAACAAAATGTTGAATCATTGTGGGTGGAGATTAGAGATAGTAAGGGGAAAAAGTCACTGGTGGGCGTAGTTTATAGACCCCCAAATAATAACTTCTCGGTGGGGCAGACAATAATCAGGGGAATAATGGAGGCATGTGAAAAAGGAACGGCAGTAATCATGGGGGATTTTAATCTACATATCAATTGGTCAAATCAAATCGCATGGGGTAGCCTTGAGGAGGAATTCATAGAATGCATACGGGATTGTTTGTTAGAACAGTATGTTACAGAACCTACAAGGGAGCAAGCTATTTTAGATATGGTCCTGTGTAATGAGACAGGAAGAATAAACGATCTCCTAGTAAAAGATCCTCTCGGAATGAGTGATCACAGTATGGTTGAATTTGTAATACAGATTGAGGGTGAGGAAGTAGTGTCTCAAACGAGCGTATTATGCTTAAACAAAGACAGGATGAGGGCAGAATTGGCTAAAGTAGACTGGGAGCACAGATTAAATGGTGGCACAATTGAGGAACAGTGGCGGACTTTTAAGAGCTCTATCTTGGTGCTCAACAAAAATATATTCCAGTGAAAAAGAAGGGCGGTAAGAGAAGGGATAACCAGCCGTGGATAACCAAGGAAATAAAGAAGAGTATCAAATTAAAAACCAATGCATATAAGGTGGCCAAGGCTAGTGGGAAACTAGAAGATTGGGAAAATTTTAAATGACAGCAAAGAATGACTAAGAAAGCAATAAAGAAAGGAAAGATAAATTACGAAAGTAAACTTGCGCAAAACATAAAAACAGATAGCAAAAGCTTTTACCAATATATAAAACGGAAAAGAGTGACAAATGTAAATCTTGGTCCCTTAGAAGATGAAAAGGGGGATTTAATAATGGGAAATGTGGAAATGGCTGAGACCTTAAACAATTATTTTGCTTCGGTCTTCACAGTGGAAGACACAAAAACCATGCCAAAAATTGCTGGTCACGGGAATGTGGGAAGGGAGGACCTTGAGACAATCACTATCACTAGGGAGGTAGTGCTGGACAGGCTAATGGGACTCAAGGTAGACTAGTCCCCTGGTCCTAATGAAATGCATCCCAGGGTATTAAAAGAGATGGCTGAAGTTATAGCAGATGCATTCGTTATAATCTACCAAAATTCTCTGGACTCTGGGGAGCTACCAGCGGATTGGAAAGTAGCTAATGTAACGCCTCTGTTTAAAAAAGGAGGCAGACAAAAGGCAGGTAACTATAGGCCGGTTAGTTTAACATCTGTAGTGGGGAAAATGCTTGAAGCAGGAAGAAATAACGGGACATCTAGATAGGAACAGTGCAATCAAACTGACGCAACATGGATTCATGAAGGGGAAATCATGTTTAACTAATTTACTGGAATTCTTTGAGGATATAACGAGCATGTTGGATAGAGGTGTACCAATGGATGTGGTGTATTTAGATTTCCAAAAGGCATTCGATAAGGTGCCACACAAAAGGTTACTGCAGAAGATAAAAGTACACGGAGTCAGAGGAAATGTATTAGCATGGATCGAGAATTGGCTGGCTAACAGAAAGCAGAGAGTTGGGATAAATGGGTCCTTTTCGGGTTGGAAATCGCTGGTTAGTGGTGTGCCACAAGGATAGGTGCTGGGACCACAACTGTTTACAATATACATAGATGACCTGGAAAAGGGGACAGAGTGTAGTGGAACAAAATTTGCAGATGACACAAAGATTAGTGGGAAAGCGGGTTGTGTAGAGGACACAGAGAGGCTGCAGAGAGATTTAGATAGGTTAAGCGAATGGGCTAAGGTTTGGCAGATGGAATACAATGTCGGAAAATGTGAGGTCATCCACCTTGGAAAAAAAAACAGTAAAAGGGAATATTATTTGAACAGGGAGAAATTACAACATGCTGCAGTGCAGAGGGACCAGGGGGTCCTTGTGCATGAATCCCAAAAATTTAGTTTGCAGGTGCAGCAGGTAATCAGGAAGGCGAATGCAATGTTGGCCTTCATTGCGAGAGGGATGGAGTACAAAAGCAAGGAGGTCCTGCTGCAACTGTACAGGGTATTGGTGAGGCTGCACCTGGAGTACTGCGTGCAGTTTTGGTCACCTTGCTTAAGGAAGGATATACTAGCTTTGGAGGGGGTACAGAGACGATTCACGAGGCTGATTCTGGAGATGAGGGAGTTACCTTCTGATGATAGATTGAGTAAACTAGGTCTTTACTCGTTGGAGTTCAGAAGGATGAGGGGGGGGATCTTATAGAAACATTTAAAATCATGAAAGGGATAGACAAGATAGAGGCAGAGAGGATCTTTTACTGTCCCTGGTAAAAAAAACCTGTGTCCTCCATGGGAGCTGGTCCAGCATCCCAGCGGAGATGCAGGAGGCAGTTAAGCCGTTCCACAGGTGCAACGACGAAACGTTTGTGCAGGTGGATTGTCTGTTGTGGGACAATCGCGTGGTCTTGCCCACGAAAGGCAGAGATACGTTCATTTGTGAACTGCACAGCACCCACCCAGGCATTGTAATAATGAAAGCCATAGCCAGATCCCATGTGTGGTGGCCCGGCATCGACTCAGATTTAGTCATGTGTGCGGCAGTGCAACACCTGCTCTCAGCTGAGCAATGCACCAAGAGAGGCACCGCTAAGTTTGTGGTCGTGGCCCTGCAAACCGTGGTCGAGGATCCTCGTGGACTATGCGGGCCCATTTCTAGGCAAAATGTTTTTGGTTGTCATGGACGCTTACTCAAAATGGATTGAACGTGCAATAATGTCTGTAAGCACATCCACGACCACTATTGAAAGCCTATAAACCATGTTTGCCATGCACTGATGTCCTAGTCAGTGACAATGGGCCGTGTTTCACTAGCGCTGAATTCAAGGAATTCATGAACCGCAATGGGATCAAGCACATCACATCTGCTCCATTCAAGCCCGCATGCAACAGCCAGGCAGAATGGGCAGTTCAGATCATCAAGCAAAGCCTGAAACTCTTGTTGAAAGGCTCCCTGCAGACCCGACTATGCCGAGTGCTGCTCAGCTACCGCACCAGACCCCACTCACTCACCGGAGTTCCCCCAGCCGAGTTGCTCATGAAAAGGGCGCTCAAAACAAGGCTCTCTCTTGTCCCCACTGATGTCCATGATCACGTGGAGAGTAGGCAGCATCAACAAAGTGTGTACCATGACCGCGCAAATTTGTCACGTGATATTGAGGTCAAGGACCCTGTGATTGTAGTCAATTATGGTCATGGTTCTAAATGGCTCACTGGCATATTCATAGCCAAAGAGGAGAGTAGGGTGTTTCAGGTCAAATTGGCCAATGGACTAACGCGTAGAAAACATTTGGACCAAATCAAATTGCGGTTCACCAACAGCTACGAACAACCCGAAGAACACACCACCAACTTTGACCCTCCAACACACACACAAGCGGCAACTGACATCGTGGTTGACCATGAAGCCAAACTCACCATCCCCAGCAGCCCAGTGAAGAACTAACCAACTCACCCACACCTACATTTGTACCGAGACGATCGACAAGAGAGCGAAAAGCCCCAGATTGTCTCACCTTGTAACTAAGTGTACTATTGACTTCACGGCGGAGTGATGTTAACCCCTTGTAACCTGTATTATACTACCATGAGAGGGCTTACCTGTTGGAGTCGCAAGGGATCCCAGCAGGCCAGCCATGAGGTACCTGCACTATGGAGTTTTATTTAAGGAGCTAATGTTACACTTGCTCATTGTACACAGTACTCAATTTCAACCTTTATTATGAACGTATCAGTGTGTGTCCCTGGGCTGATGTTAGAGGGTAAGTGATGGTGTGTGTCCCTGGGCTGAGAGGGTGATTGATATTGTGTGTCCCTGGGCTGTGAGGGTGATTGATATTGTGTGTCCTTGGTCTGTGAGGGTGAGTGATGGAGTGTGTCCCTGGGCTGAGAGGGTGAGTGATGGAGTGTGTCCCTGGGCTGAGAGGGTGATTGATATTATGTGTCCCTGGGCTGAGAGGGTGAGTGATGGCATGTGTCCCTGGGCTGTGAGGGTGAGTGATGGCGTGTGTCCCTGGGCTGAGAGGGTGAGTGATGGTTTGTGTCCCTGAACTTCACCCCAAACCTGCAGCTGGCATTGCCCTGCTATCCCTCTCCGAAATCCTGTGTGGCCTCCCTCTGCAATGTTTTAAGAGGATCTTCCTCGCAGTTTTGAGTTCTGAGGTCCTGTCTTTCCGGTGTCACGGCCAGTCTTGTCTGCAAACAAGAATGCAAGAAGGGCGAATTGGTTTTGTTCATGATGCGATGCTGAAGGAGCGAGTAGTCAGCTCGCACTCCGTAACGGGGATGATGAGCGGTGCAGGCACCGGGCAGGGGTGTCATTTTTTTCCCCAAAAATATACTTTATTCATATAAAATTTTCACAATACATTGGAAAGTAGTTCAGTACCTTGCAGTTAGCAATTCCATACAATTCGTTTGGATGCTGACAGCAGTTCCATACAATGCACTAGCATTCATTTCATTTCAAGGTAGTTTTGTACAATCCGTAAATCACGTTACATGTAGCACTGTGCAAATAAGGGTATTACATGGAGCAGATGAGAACAGGTTTACATTACATTCCAGGATACATTTTGTTATGTATGTAAACTTGTATGTACCTTGTACAGCCACCAGAGGGCTCATCCCCTGGAATCCCAAGGGATCCTGCAATCCCTTGGGAGCACAGGTACTTAAGGAGGCCTCACAGGCTGGAGAGGCACTCTGGGGACCTGCAATAAAAGACTAAGGTCATACTTTGTTTTGAGCTCACAGTATCCAGTCAGACTCTTCATTGATACACAACAACTGGTGACAAGATATAGATGATGAACCCAACTCTGTAGAGAAATTTTCAGAGGGAGTTGATTGGGAAACCTTCATGGAGCAGTCGACCTATAGTTCGTGGCCAACAAGCTGGAAGGAGAAGCAAACGCTGCCTAACGACGGGTGATTCTCCTCACCGTCTGCGGTACACCAACATATGGCCTCATGAAAAGCTGCTTGCTCCAGCAAAACCCACACAGAAATCTTATGATGATTTGTGCACACTGGTCCGGGAGCATCTGAACCCGAAGGAAAGCATTCTGATGGCGAGGTACCGGTTCTACACTTACAAAAGGTCTGAAGACCAGGAAGTGGCGAGTTATGTCGCCGAGCTAAGACGCCTTGCAGGACATTGCGAATTTGAAGGACATTTGGAGCACATGTTCAGAGACTTTTTCGTACTTGGCATTGACCTACTTCACAAACATTTGACTGTAGATACCCCAACCTTGAGTAAGGCCAAAGCGATAGCCCAGGCGTTCATTGCCACCAGTGACAATACTAAGCAAATTTCTCAGCACACGAGTGCTGCTACAAGTACTGTGAACAAAGTGATGTTTTCAAATCGCAACGATCAGGGCAGGCCCCACATGCCTGCAGCTGCGCGTCCACATATGTCTCAGAGTCCACCATCAAGGGTGATGAATGCAAGGCCATTAACACCTTGTTGGTGCTGCGGGGGTGATCATCATTTCCATTAATGCCGCTTCAAAGGGTATGTTTGCAAGGTCTGTGGAACAATGGGACACCTCCAACTTATGTGCAGACGAGCTGAAAACCATATTAATCCTGCAAACCACCATGTTGCAGAGGAGGACAGAGCCAAGGTGGATCATGACGAACCAGAGCCTCAGACCGAGGAGGCAGAGGTATATGGGGTGCACACATTTACCACAGTGTCCCCCAATAATGCTGTCGGTTGAATTAAATGGACTCCGGGTGTCAATGGAGCTGGACACGGGCGTGAGCCAGTCCATTATGAGCAAAAAGACTTTCGATAAATTGTGGTGCAGCAAGGCCTCAAGGCCAGTCTTGACTCCCATTCGCACGAAACTGAGAACTTACACAAAGGAACTGATCACCGTAATCGGCAGTGCTACCATAAAGGTCTCCTATGATGGAGCAGTGCACAAGGTACCACTCTGGGTGATACCGGGCGATGGTCCCACGCTGCTCGGCAGGAGCTGGCTGGGAAAGATACGCTGGAACTGGGAGGACGTCCGAGCGCTCTCGTCTGCTGATGACACTTTGTGTGCCCAGGTTTTAAACAAGTTCCCTTCACTGTTCGAACCAGGCATCGGGAAGTTCCAAGAAACAAAATTGCAGATCCATCTAATTCCGGGGGTGCAACCCATCGATCACAAGACGAGAACAGTACCGTACATGATGAGAGGAAGGGTAGAGATTGAGCTGGACCGGCTGCAACGAGAGGGTATCATTTCAGCGATCGAATTCCAAAGTAGTTCACGAGTGGGCCAGTCCGATTGTTCCAGTTCTTACGGGAGACGGCTCCGTCAGAATCTGTGGCGATTACAAAGTAACTATCAATCGTTTCTCCCTGCAGGATCAATACCCACTACCAAAGGCTGACGACCTATTAGCGATGCTGGCGGGAGGAAAAACGTTCACGAAGCTGGACTTGACCTCGGCTTACATGACGCAGGAGCTGGAGGAATCATGGAAGGGCCTCACCTGCATCAACATGCACAAAGGTCTCTTCATTTATAACAAATGCCCGTTTGGAATTCGATCAGCTGCGGCGATATTCCAGAGAAACATGGACAGCTTACTGAAGTAGGTACCGCGCATGGTGGTCTTCCAGGACGACATCTTGGTTACAGGTCGGGACACAGTCGAGCATCTGCAGAACCTGGAGTAGGTTCTTAGTCGACTCAACCGCATGGGGCTCAGGTTGAAACGCTCGAAGTGCATTTTCCTGGCGCCTGAAGTGGAGTTCCTGGGGAGAAGAATCGTGGCGGATGGCATCAGGCCCACCGATTCGAAGACGGAGGCAATCGAGAACGCACCGAAGCCACAGAACTTGACGGAGCTGCGGTCGTTTCTAGGACTCCTGAACTACTTTGACAACTTCTTACCGGGTCTCAGCACACAGTTAGAACCACTGCACGCCTTATTGCGTAAAGGAGACGAATGGTTATGGGACAAAAGCCAAGAAAATGCCTTTGTAAAAGCTAGAAAATTGTTATGTTCAAACAAATTGCTTGTGTTGTATGATCCATTTAAGCGTTTGGTACTAGCGTGTGATGCGTCATCGCATGGTGTCGGGTGTGTATTGTAACAAGCTAATGAATCTGGGAAATTGCAACCAGTTGCTTAGGCTTCCAGAAGTCTGTCTAAGGCTGAGAGAACGTACAGCATGATTGAAAAAGAAGTGTTAGCGTGTATCTATGGGGTAAAGAAAATGTATCAATATCTGTTTGGGCTAAAATTTGAATTGGAAACGGACCATAAGCCACTAATATCCCTGTTTTCTGAGAGCAAGGGGATAAATATGAATGCATCGGCTCGCATCCAGAGATATGCGCTCACATTGTCCAGGCACAGAAAACAGTGCCGATGCTCTCAGTAGGCTGCCATTGTCCACCATGGGGGTGGAACTGGCACAGCTTGCAGATTTAGTCATGGTTATGGAAGCATTCAAGAGTGAGCAATCACCCGTCACAGCCCGACAGATTAGAACCTGGACGAGCCAGGACCACTTACTGTCCCTGGTAAAAAATTGTGTGCTTCACGGGAGCTGGTCCAGCGTCCGAGTGGAAATGCAGGAAGAAATAAAGCCGTACCAGCGGTGCAAAGGTGAAATGTCTATACAGGCAGATTGCGGGGAATCGGGTAGTGGTCCCCAAGAAGGACAGAGACACTTTCATCAGTGACCTCCACAGTACCCACCCAGGCATTGTAATGATGAAAGCGATAGCGAGATCACATGTGTAGTGGCCTGGTATCGATGCAGACTTAGAGTCCTGCGTGCACAGATGCAACACATGCTCGCAGTTAAGCAATGCAGCCAGGGAGGCGCCACTAAGTTTATGGTCTTGACCCTCCAAACCATGGTCCAGGGTCCATGTCGACTATGCAGGCCTGTTTTTGGGTAAAATGTTCCTTGTGATTGTAGATGCGTACTCCAAATGGATTGAATGTGAGATAATGTCGGCAAGCACGTCCGCTGCCACTACTGAAAGCATGCGGACCATGTTTGCCACGCATGGCTTACCTGATGTCCTCATGAGCGACAACGGGCCATGTTTTACCAGTGCCGAGTTCAAAGAGTTCATGACCCGTAACGGGATCAAACATGTTGCATCTGCCTCGTTCAAACCAGCATCCAATGGTCAGGCAGAGGGAGCAGTGAAAACCATCAAGCAAGGCTTGAAGAGGGTAACTGAAGGCTCACTGCAGACTCGCCTATCTCAAGTTCTGCTTAGCTACCGCACGAGACCCCACACGCTCACTGGGATCCCACCTGCAGAACTGCTCATGAAAAGGACACTTAAGACAAGGCTCTCGTTAGTTCACTCTGATCTACATGAAAAGGTAGAGAGCAGGCGGCTTCAACAAAGTACATATCATGATAGTGCAAATGTGATACGTGAAATTGAAATCAATGATCCTGTATTTGTATTGAATTATGGACAAGGTCCCAAGTGGCTTCCCGGCACTATTGTGGCCAAAGAGGGGAGCAGGGTGTTTCGGGTCAAACTTTCAAATGGACTCATTCACCGGAAACACTTAGACCAAATCAAACTCAGATTCACGGACTACCCTGAGCAACCCACTTTGGACCCTACCTTCTTTGACCCCCCAACATACACACCGGTTGGCCACGAAGCAGAACCCATCATCCACAGCAGCCCAGCAGAACTCAGCACACCAGGCAGCCCAACAAGGCCAGCTGCACAGCAACCCAGTGAGGGCCCAACAAACGATTCAACAAAATCAGCATTTGCACCGAGAAGACCAACAGGGAAAGAAAGGCCCTAGATCGACTCACTGTTAGATCTTTTAATTCCCAATGAAATACGTACTCCAGTTGTAGTTTTAATGTAACTTTATTCTGGCAGCAGCAACAAGCTTCTGCCAGAATAAAGTTACATTAAAACTTCTGCGACCACATGGCCAAAATGGCTGTTCATATACCTGATCAGTTTACAGAAAAGAACTCGCCTTCTTTGACCTTATTGGCTCAATTGATAGTCTGTTAACCTTTAATTGGCTCGCTATTTAAGGTTCTAAAATGTCAAGTTGATTGATGACTTAATGCAATGTGGTCTGTGTTTTCTCAAAACTGCAGCCAGGCTGCAGAGCTTGAATTCTCTATCAATCCCCCCTTTGATTCTTTCACAAACTGAATCATAAAACATCAGCTATCACTGGTTAAACATTCTACAAAATAATTTCATACATGTTAAGAGAGTTTCCTTCTAAAATGTGTTGATGTGTTTCGCCACATGTCCGGACTAGTAGCTTCCACACAAATTTACACCAACCCGAATTCCATTGTGGCCATCAATGGGAGTCTGGTTTTAGTAGGTTGATTAACCTCATTCCAATTTAATCCAAATCAAAATCTTAATTCAACCAGTAAACAACCTTCCCTTAAGCATAACATACTCCTGTGCCACGTACAGATGGTCTGCTGGGACCTGCAAGGTGTCTCACATGCGGGACAGCAGCTACAGCCGCCTGGTCGCAACAACATTTAATCAACATAAACAAACAATATAAAAGTAAAACAATTACAACAAATAGAATTAAACCTTCCACCAATGAAGTTCCTATTGAACCTAGCCATTCAGTGGCTCAGCTCCACAAAGTGAATGATGGGGGTTGCTTAAGTTTTTCTACCTCCTTTTGGATATGCTCCGCTAAGTGGGTAATTTCTTCGGAGCTGCAACACTCAGTTCCGAGTAGGGCGCAAGTACCTCCCTTTTCAGCCAGGATGTAGTCAAGGGCCAGTCTATTCTGTAGGGCTACTGTGCGGATTGCGACCATTTCTGCATTGATTTTAACTAGGGCCTCTGAGGTATCATTCGCTATCCGTTCCACAACGGATGCCATGTTAATGGATTCCCTTGCCAGTCTGGCGGTCCCATACCTGGGGATCAGAATGGCAAAAAACCTCTCTGTTTCTGTGATAGCTCTCTTAGGACGGTGTAAATGTTCCGACAGTGACTTTATATGATACATATAAGGCACAATGTAGGCTTAATAGCAGGATCCCGTCCAATTCTGAGGCAGCCAAGGGTAGACCTTGTGGCCACACACCCAATAGGTGCCATTATAGGCAATGAATGTGAGCTGTTTTTTTGTCAGCAACACTCCGGGGCCTGTCCAGGCTTTTCCATCTGTTTTATTCAGAATCCCCGTTACGTTAAAAACTCCCACATCGGCCCAGTTTGGATGGTTCCGTGGCTTGATTATATTATAATTCCGGGAGCAGTTACTATACCCCATATTTTGGCCTCCTTTGATGTTTCTAATCAGACAGACCGATTCCCCCAGTCTTCCTATTCCCGTTGTATTAGTGATAACAAAAAATGGGGGCCGTTTGGAACTATTGCAGCATGGTTGGTATCCCCCTTCAAAGGTAGTCAGATTGTAACCTGCTGACTTCCATTTACGTGCCCAGTTTTCCGTATCCTGAAACGCATTGCTTGTTTTGTTTTGATTAATTATCCACTCAGCCATTTCCGAGATATTCAAGGGAACTGGCCTCAAGGGAATCCCTCCCTTTGAGTGAATAGGAATATGCGTACACACCCAACAACCAGAAATGTTACCTTGTTTGGCATAAATGTATGACATATATAAAAAGGTATTTACATGTAATTCCCTTGGTACTCTACTATTTCCCTTTGGTGCAGAGGGTCAGCCAGTAAGAAGTAGACCTATGCCTAGAATACCTACAATCAGTAATACTGTAAATTTATACATTTTGGCAAAAAGTAATTGTCCTTATTAGATTTCAGCTTCAGTTACGGGTGCTCGTTTGATGTGTGAAGCGTGGATCCAGGCTTTCTTTCCTTGGACATTTAACAGCTGCCTGGGTGGTCAATAGCACTTGGTAAGGTCCCTCCCACTTGGCACCCAAAGATTCTTTATGCAACTTTTTCACATACACCCAAACTCCCGGGATGATGTCGTGTCCTCCTTCGGGTGGATTACCCCAAGCTGCCGATACCTGTCGGGAAACAGAACTAATAGCATTGGTTAGGCTCTGACAGTATGATAACAAAGTGTCACTCATTAAGTGAACATCAGCTTTCCGTAAATCAATAGTTCTTGGCAGCGACATGGGTCTTCCTGTTATAATTTCAAATGGGCTTCAACCTGTAGTTCTGTTCGGGGTTGCCCTAATGCTACATAGCACTATTGGTAGTGCCTGGGGCCATGGTGTTCCTTCTTGGTGATATTTGCCAAGCTGTTGTTTCAGAGTTCGATTCATTCGCTCTACTTGTCCTGATGATTGTGGATGATAAGGACAGTGTAAATGCCACGTAATGTTCAGCAACCTACAGACTTCTTGGCAGACAGCACCTGTGAAGTGTGTTCCCTGATCTGAGTCAATGCTACTCGGGACTCCCCATCGGGCAATGTAACCCTTACACAAGACCTTTGCAGTGTGATTGGCTGTGGCTCTTTTAGTTGGGACAGCTTCTACTCATCTAGAGAATCTGTCGACCATGACAAGAATGTTAGTGTATCCTTGGCATGAAGCAAGAGATATATAATCAACCTGCAGATGCTGGAATGGTCCAACAGGGGCAGGGGGCCTCAGTTGGGGCATTACCGTGATGGGTCCAGAATTATTTTTCTGGCAGACCACACAGCGGTCTACTACCAGCTGGGCATGTTTTTTAAATCCCCGACCCCACCAGCTTTTCTGGAACCATGCCATCATCTGTTGTGAGGCCAAGTGTCCCCACGAGTGGATCTGTTGGGCTAAAAAAGGCATAAGCGCTTGTGGCGCGATTGGCTTGTCGGTAACTCTTTGTCTCCAGACACCATCTTCACATAGCTTAATTCCTGCCTCAATCCATGTCCATTTTTCCTCTTGGGAGCACTCGCCTTGCATTGTTTGAAGGTCTCGTGTCAGAGTCCTGAGTGCTTTCAATCTGCACATCTGTGTTGGTTCTTCTGGGGGAATGCCCTGTGAGGCGGCATCTTTAGCTGCCTGGTCGGCTAGGGCATTTCCCTGTGCTTCCATGGTATTTTCCTTGGTATGGGCCTTACACTTCAGGATGGACACTTCCTGAGGTAATTGTATGGTCTCTAGTAAGTCTCGGACTTCTTTTCCATTTCGGATAGGTGTACCAGCAGCAGTGAGGAATCCTCTTTTCTGCCATAACAGACCAAAGTCGTGAGCGACTCCAAAAGCATAACGCGAATCTGTGTAGACATTAGCTGTCTGTCCTTCTGCTATTCGACATGCTTCTGACAGGGCCCATAACTTGGCCTGTTGTGCTGACGTTCCTGAGGGTAAACATCATATAAGGTTGCCACTACCTCATATAAGGTTGCAACTGCCCATCCTGCTTTTCTGGTACCATTGTCAACAAAGGAGGAACCATCTGTAAACAGGATGAGGTCTGGGTTGTGCAGAGGCTCCTCTGCTGCTAAGGCTGCTTCTTCTGTTTCTTTTAAAATCTCCACGCAGTCATGCTCTTCACATTCTCCCCCCTCTTGCTCCCTCGATTCTGACATCGGGAGCATAGTTGCGGGATTAACCGGGCTGGCCTGGACGATATGGAGATTAGGAGCTTCCAAAACTGCTGTCCAGCGGGTCCATCTAGCTGCCATCACCTGAGACATTCTAGTCATAGACAGCAAAGCGTATACGGTGTGGGGACACTTGACAATCAGCTTTTGGTCGAGGACTAGACCCGCAGTGATCATTACCGCTCGACATGTAGCTTCCATGGCTCTTAGGCAACTTCCCCATCCAAGGGCTACCGCATCCAGTTTTGCCGAATAATAGCCAATAGGTTTTTGCCGATCCCCATGTTCTTGTGTCAGTATAGCTGTCATATATCCTTCTTTCTCATGGGCAAACAGGGTAAATGGCTTACCACTGTCGGGGATTCCCAGAGCTGGTGCCGAACACAAAGCCTTTTTCAAACTCAGGAAGGCCTCTTGCTTTCCTTAGTGAGGGTGATGGCTTCTTTAGAGGCACGTTTCCCCTTTAAAATATCATTCAATGGCTGAGCAAGCTGTGTGAAGGAGTCAATCCAATTTCTGTTAAAGTTACACAATCCCAAAAAAGACCTTAGTTCCTGAATAGTGGTGGTTTTTTTTTATCAGCCTGAATGGCTGCAGTTCTATCCTGGGTAAGTTCTCTCTTTCCTTGTGAAATCTTTTGTCCCAGGTATACAACCTCTTCTTGGGATATTTTTGCTTTGTCGATGCTGGCTTTATGTCCTTTCAGCCAAAGATGGTCCAGCAAAGCTCGTAAATCTTGTTCATGCTATTCTTCCGTGTTTGAAGCCAGCAGGATATCGTCTACATATTGGATGATTGTGGATGACAGGGGAGGTAATTCTCGCAAATGGCTTTGTAAAGCCATGTGAAATACCGTAGGGCTGTGGAAACCCTGCGGTAACCGGGTCCAAGTATACTGTTGTCCTTGGACCGTGAAAGCAAACCACTGTCGAACCTCCGGTGCCAGAGGCACCGACCAAAATCCATTGGCCATATCTATAACTGAGAAATATTTATGTTCCGGTTTGAGGGCATTAAAAATGGTGGAGGGATCTGCGACCAAAGGAGCTTTTTGATCAATACACTGGTTAGCTTTCCTATAATCGACAGTCAAATGCCAAGTCTCATTAGATTTCTGTACCGGCCACATGGGGCTATTGGAGGAGCTATGTGTTTTAATAAGCACCCCTTGTTTCTCCAATTGCTGAATAACCGGTAAGATTCCCGCGATGGCAGTTGGACTGATGGGATACTGTTTAGGCATGGAGGCTTGGTAAATGACGCAGGCTCCATCTGGAGTAGGCCACAATCATTCTTATCTTTAGCCCATATTGGGTGTTCCTTCAATTCTTCTTTCTTCAAAGTTCTAATTGACCATGTCACCCGACCATTCTCAAAATGCAACGATGAATCTATTTGGATTAGAACGTCCATGTGGACCCAGCCCTATAAGTACCGGTGTTGTCTTTTTAATTTCCATTTTATGGCCCCCAACTCCATAGGCTGTACGTGCCCTACCATCCAACGGCAAAAAGTCTCCATATTGTAGGGGTAATGTTAATTCCGCCCCTGTTTCTAAAAGACAGTCCACATCCTTATCACCCACCCTCACAGTTATATATAGCCCATCTCCCCTCCTTTGTTGTATTAGTGCGAGGAAGGGGGCCAGGGTGGGCTCTAACCGTTTTTTGCTATCCCAAATAACTCCTTTTGTTGTTGTATTGTCAGTTGCTTAAATGCTTCTATGAGGTCGTTATCTTGTGACAAGCCTGGTTTGTTGGCTGAATTGTATCCCTGGCTGCATCCTCTTCCCCAGCCGCGACCTTGCTGTTTTGCCCTGCACGTCTTGGCCCAGTGACCTTCTTTCCCACAATAATGACATTTTCCGGGTAATTTTCCAAATAACTGTTTATCGGAATCCTGGGATTTCCATCCCACAGCCTGCAGAGCTCGGACTTTAGCTCCCATATCCCGATCAAATTGGTTACATCGATCCACCAATGCTGCAAAGGTAGTTCCTCTACCTTCCCAGTCCGGTAACAGCATTTTGGACAGTTCTGGCTTTAGACCTGCCACGAAAGCTGCTTTCAGGGGTCCAAACACTTGTTCATCCATTTCCTCATCCTTATTATTCATACCCGAATGTTTTAGCCACGTGCATCTAAACCGCTCGTCATACTCCAGGACCTCCTCTGTTCCTTTCTGTTGGCAGGCTGCAATTTTTCCCCATTCTGTCTTAGCTGGACTGAAGGCTTGCAGCCAGTGTTTAATCGCCTCCCATCCTGCATTTAATTCTTGCTCATCCTGCCCCAAAGCTTCTTCTACCTTGTCGTGCAATTTTCTTCCTTGTGTTTTTGGCACCAGTATGGTCAAAATTTGCACTCCGTCCCAGGGATGAAGTTGATATATATTTCTTAAGCGGTCCAATTGGTCCCACGTTTTTACTCCCCCTTTCTTTGGATTGGGCAATTCCTTGGACCATTTATCAATTTTCTCTGGGTCTGCCGGATCATGAACTAAATATTCTGCATACACCCTTTTCTTCGTTTTTTTGGTTCCGCCCTCATCTGCAGTCTCTTCCGATTTGACTACAACTCGTCTTTTTTTAAACAGGGCAAAGTGCACCCCTAATTCTTCATCCTCCAACCCTGTATTGTCAGAGGATTCAGAATCCGTATCTATTCCTCGGTCGTGTCTTCGGGTTTGCATTTTTGATTTATCCAAACATGGGTACCCTGGGAATTGACCGATACATTTTTCTTTTCCTATTACTGTCTCTTGACCTAATGATTTTTTCCATTCTTTAATTTCACCTTTAAGATCTTTAACTTCCGCTTCGACTTTTCAAGTTCAAGTCTTTTCTGTCGCAGCTGTGCACAAACAGCTTGCAATTGGTCCTTTGTACTGGTCAGTTCTCGATCATGTTGGGAACGCATTATAATTTCATTCCACTTTCGGATCTGTCCCATAACGGCTAGGGACCATCTAGTTCGCTCTTTATTTTTCATACGTGTCATTTTTCCCCAGACCCTTTTAATCTCGTCCAAGGACCATTGTCCTTTGGAGGTACTGTATTTTGTTCGATCTTGATACAGGTTTTAGATAAGTTGAATTGTTGCTCTATGTATTCTTTCAACTGTTGGAGGATTTCATCTATTGAAACCTGCCTGCCCACCTTTAACAGTTGTAGGCAATTCTTTGTTCTTATCTCCTGCTGCCATAATACTGATTTCTTTACTGGGGTCTCGAGTTGTAGGCTTTCCAGCCGATCAGTGGGTCGGTGATTAATTAACGAATACACCGCCGAAGTTAGACGTCTATGGGAGCTCGAGCCAACTACCAACTGGAGGGTTCGCAAACCGGAGGCTTTTTGGAATCGCGTAGAAAGAGGCGAATTTAGACTTTTGACCAAGGACTTTTATGAAGAGTCCTTACCTCAGTATGTAGGTCCGATGTCCAAAATTCAGTTTCTTCCCTCAGCGATCGTGTTCGTGATGCCAAAATTGTTAGATCTCTTAATTCCCAATGAAATACGTACTCCGGTTGTAGTTTTAATGTAACTTCATTCTGGCAGCAGCAACATGCTTCTGGCTTTAAGCCAGGTCTTTGTCCTTCTGAGACCACATGGCCAAAATGGCTGTTCATATACCTGATCATTTTACAGAAAAGAACTCGCCTTCTTTGACTTTATTGGCTCATTTGATAGTCTGTTAACCTTTAATTGGCTCGCTATCCTAGGTCCTAAAATGTGAAGTTGATTGATGACTTAATGCAATGTGGTCTGTGTTTTCTCAAACTGCAGCCAGGCTGCAGAGCTTGAATTCTCTATCACTCACCTTGTAAATAGTTACACTGTTGACTAGGGGGGGCGGGGAGTGTTGTTATGTCTGTACACTTGTATATACCTTGTACAGCCACCAGAGGCCTCATCCCCTGGAGTCCCAAGGGATCCACAGGTACTTAAGGAGGCCTCACAGGCTGGAGAGGCACTCTCGAGACCTGTAATAAAAGGCTAAGATCACATTTTACTTTGAGCTCACAGTGTCCAGTCAGACACTTCATTCATACACAGCACATTTCAATACCGATCACGAATCACATTACATGTAGCACTATGCAGATGAAAGCAGTACATGGAACGGATGGGAATACATTTACATTTCTTTACGAGTTACTAAACAGTGCAGAGACTTTCATTAGACATGGCACAATACAGGTGTTTTTCAGTACATGGTGCTCGATGTATACAAGCAGATTAACAAGTACAGCTCGAGGGGGGTCTGATTCCATCCCCTGGGTTTACCGTGGCGGAAGAGCCTTAAACTGTGGCTCTTCCCCATCGTGTCTTTGCGCCAACTGCACCAACCATTAGTGCGTTCCTCAGCATGTACTCCTGGACCTTGGATTGCGCCAGTCTGCAACACTCGGCCGTGGACATCTCCTTGCTCTGGAAGACCAGCAAGTTTCGGGAAGACCAAAGTGCATCTTTCACCGAGTTGATGGCTCTCCAGCAGCAGATGATGATGTCTGCCTCGGTGTGCGTCCCTGGGAGCAGTCCACAGAGCACAGAGTCCTGTGTTACGGAGCTGCTTGGGATGAACCTCGACAGCAACCACTGCATCTCCTTCCAGACCTGCCTTGCAAAGGGGTAATCACGAAGGAGATGGATGACAGTCTCGTCCACACCACAGCCGACTCGGGGGCAGAGTGCCGTGTCTCTGAAACCCCGGCTGTGCATGAAGGATCTGACGGGTAGGGCCCTTCTCACCGCCAACCAAGCTATGTCTTGGTGCTTGTGTGAAAGCTCTGGTGATGAGACATTCTGCGAAACGAGTTCGACAGTCTGCTCGGGGAACCATCCGACAGGATCCATCATCTCCTTCTTTTGTAGGGCGTCCAGGATCTTGTGTGCTGACCACTGCTTTATGGCCTTGTGGTCAAAGGTGTTTTCCTTGAAAAGTATACACCCTGACCACAGCGGGTGAACTTGTGGGAGACACTCCTCACCTAGGTTTCCAGGTATAAAAGGGGAGGTCCCACCCAGGGTCAGCATTCCTTGGTCGTGGGAATAAAGGTTAAGGTCACGTAGTGACTGTGTCTGCAGTACATGCCTCATGTGATTTTGTAGTAAGGTGCAGGGACACCACACATGTATTTATATAGTGTTTTTAACGTGGTGAAATGGCCCAAGGCACTTCACAGGAGCATTATGAGATTCAAAAATTTGACACCAAGCCGCATAAGGAGAAATTAGGGCAGGTGACCAAAAGCTTGGGCAAAGGTAGGTTCTAAGGAGCTTAAAGGAGCACGCTGTGTCCACCGATACGCTCAAAGACTTCCGTGAGAGGTGGTGCCGGAGCGACTGGAGTGCATCATCACCCCCGGCAACCACATTTTAATTTGACCATCGTTTCCCAAAAAGTATAATTTGTTAATTTGTCAGTTCTAGTGCCTCTTTAACAAGGGGGCACTTGATTTAAACTTTAGTTACGGAGCGTCTTGAAGGAGGAAAGAGAGGCGGAGAGGTTTAGGCAGAGAATTCCAGAGCTTCATATCATCATAGGTGGTCCCTCGAGCGAGGATGGCTTGCTTCCACACTAAAAGGGATGAGTTTGCAGATGTTCCAGTCCTGAACTTCGTGATCTAAGACCATGCTGTGTGGTGAATTTGTGGGATAGGTCGTTTATAAAAATTGCCAAGAGTAATGAACCCAAATCTGACCCTTGGGGAGCACCATTGCAAACTACCTCCAGTCTGAAAAACTTCCATCCACCAGCACCCTTCCTGTCACTGAGTCAATTCTGTATCCACACCACCACTTTCCCCTTAAATCCATGGGCTTCCATCTTCTTAACACACCTTTATCAACCTTCCCTGTTACCTCATCAAAGAATTTAATTAAATTCGTCAGACACGATTTATCTTTAAAAAATCCTTGCTGGCTTTCCTTGATTAACCCATGCCTTTCCAAATGAAAGTTTAATTTTTCCCTTATAGTGGTTTCCAATAAGTTCCCCACCACTGATGTTAGACCTACTGGCCTTTTCTTGACTAGTGGTGTAACATTAGCAATCCTCCAGTCCTCTGGTACTACTCATGTATTCAATGAGGATTGAAAGATTGTGACCAATGCCTCTGCTATTTCTACCTTCACTTATTTCAGCAACCTGGAATCTGGACCATTAATGCTAATCTTTTTGATACTAATTAAAAATGAATGCTAATCTTTCTTGCTTTTAACCTTTTTAGTAAATCTTCTCGAGCTATTATTATGCTGCAAAGTTGAACGTGCTATCCAATTAGTCCCACTGCTCTGCTCTTTTCTCATAGCTTTGCATTTCTTTTTTGTTTATATCCAACCCCTTTCAGTTAATATTGAATCTGCTTCCACCACCCTTTCAGGCAGTGCATTCCAGATCATAACAACATTCTGTGCAAATATGGTTCTTTTGCCAATTATCTCGAAAAATATTTATTTTTTAAACGCACCAAGTTTAGGCAGTTAAGTGAACTTAGATAAAACGATGAATGGAGAGATATTATGTTTGTGCACAAGTAACTAAGTGAAAGGATGGGGTGCAGAGGAATTGATAACATAAGAACATAAGAAATAGGAGCAGAAGTCGGCCATTTGGCTCCTCAGGCCTGCTCCGCCATTTAATAAGATCATGGCTGATCTGATCCTGGACTCAGCTCCACTTCCCTGCCTGCTCCCCATAACCCTTGACCCCTTATCGTTCAAAAATCTGTTTGTCTAAATATATTCAACGACCCAGCCTCCACAGCTCTCTGGGGTAGAGTAGTCCAAAGATTCACAATCCTCTGAGAAGAAATTCCTCTTCATTTCCATAATAAATGGGCAACCCCTTATTCTGAAACTATTCCCCCAGTTCTAGATTCCCCCACGAGAGATAACATCCTCTCTGCATCTTCCCTGTCAAGCCCCCTCAGAATCTTATATGTTTCAATAAGATCACCTCCCATTCTTCTAAACTCCAGTGAGTGTAGGCTCAAACTGCTTAACCTTTCTTCATAAGACAACCCCTTCATCTCAGGAATCAACCTCGTGAACCTTCTCTGAACTGCCTCCAATGCAAGTATATCCCTCCTTAAATAAGGAGACCAAAACTGTATGCAGTACTCCAGGTGCGGTCTCACCAATGCCCTGTACAGTTGTAGCAGGAGCAGCGGCAGATTGGGAGGAACAGCCAGCAACGTGAGACCTGACCAGAGCGGGAGTACAAAGGGCGGCAGCAGTTTGGAGCGGTGGCAGGTCTGGAGGAGCGCGCTGCAGCAGCGACAACAGTAAGGGACAGAAAGTAAAAAGAATCAAAATCAAAGTGTGACATCACAGCCAAGCACATTAGTGATTGGCTGGTGGATTGGTGAGTATTTTTCTTTTCTTTAAAAACCTTGGGCATTGGTGTAAGTTTGGAACTGCAATTAAATAGATAAGTGATCTTTATTCTCTAAGGAAAATGAATTAATTAAATCAGCTGTTTGCTGAGTAGTGGCTGGGTGTGTTTTGCTAAGATTTAGAGTTTAGTTCTACTTGATAGTTCCGAGTCTAACTAGAGGGATGGCAGGGCAGGGCAGCTCAGTCACGTGTGCAGGAGGTATCTCCAGCTGCACCAACTTGAGCTCTGTGTTTTGGAGCTTGAGCAGCAGCTGGAGTCATTGCGGTGCTTACGCGAGACTGAGAGCTACGTGGATAGAACGTTTCTGGAGGTGGTCACCCCGCAGCTTGAGTGTGCAGGCAGAGAGGGATTGGGTGTCCGCCGGACAGAGAGGAGGACTAGGTAGGTAGTGCAGGAGTCCCCTGACACCATCTCGCTCTCCAACTAGTACTCTGTTCTGAGTACCAGGGAGGGCGATGGTGGCTCTGGGGAGTGCATGCAGAGCCAAATCCACGGGTGGCTCAGTTGCACAGTGGGGGAGGAAGAAGAATGGAAGAGCTATAGTGGTAGGGGATTTGCTAGTCAGGGGAGCAGACAGGCGTTTCCGCGGCCGCAGACGTGATTCCAGGATGGTATGTTGTTTCCATGGTGCCAGGATCAAGGGCATTCTGGGGGGAGAGGGTGAACAGCTAGAGGTTGTGGTCCATATCGGGACCAATGACATAGGTAGAAAGAAGGATGAGGTCCTGCAGGCAGAGTTTAGGGAGCTAGGAGAGAAATTAAAAAGCAGGACCTCAAAGGTAATAACCTCCGGATTACTCCCGGTGCTACAAACTAGTGAATATAGAAACAGGAGGATAGAGCAGATGAATGAGTGGCTGGAGAGATGGTGCAAGCAGGAGTGCTTTAGTTTCCTGAGACATTGGGACCGCTTCTGGGGGAGGTGGTATCTGTACAAGCTAGACGGGTTGCACCTCAACAGAACCAGGAGCAATATCCACACGGGGGGAGTTTGCTCGTGCTGTTGGGGAGGGTTTAAACTAGCTTGGCAGGGGGATGGGAACCTGAAAATAGATTCAGTAGGGAGGGGAGTAAAGCTGGAATTAGAAAGGAAAAATAAAGAAAGTGAGTTTGAAGGAGAGAGGAAACAAGAAGGAAAAAAGGGTAAAAAAAAAAATCTAATTTAAAGGTTCTTTGTCTAAATGCACGTAGCATTCATAACAAAATAGATGAGTTGACGACACAAATAGATACAAATGTGTAATGTATGTATGCCTGGCTTTACCTGCCACCAGGAGGAGCGACCATCGGAAGTCATTAGGCTACAGACACACACGTGCAGCCCTTGAAGGCTTTCTTTATATCCATGTTTAATCCTCACTTTGAGAGCTAATAAAGTAGAGTCAGGTCGCACCTGATTGAGTTCACGGTACTAAGCCTATTGAGTTATTGCATACGCAACATTTGGCGATGAGGCACAATACGAACTTTCACACACACAGACAAAAAATGAGCACCGATTGAATCCTGGAGCGATTCGTGGAGGGAAAAGACTGGGAGGATTTTACAGATCGTCTCGATCAGTACTTTGTGGCCAACAAGACGGATGAAGATGCTGATGCAGTTAGGCGCAGGGCGGTTTTCCTCATGGTTTGTGGTCCAAAAATCTATAGCCTCATAAAGGATCTGCTCTCACCTGCACGTCCAACGGAAAAGACCTATGAGGAATTGTGTGCTCTGATTCGGAACCATCTCAAACCTAAAGAAGGCATCATTATTTCGAAATATCGCTTTTACAAGCATGTTCGTTCTGAGGGCCAGGACGTGGTGGAATTTGTTGCCGACCTGAGACGTCTCGCTGGGCCGTGTAAATTTGGAATCGCGTTGGAAGACATGCTGCGCGACGTCTTTGTAATAGGCATAAACCACGAGGTGATCCTGTGGAAGCTGCTGGCTGCGGAGACTCTGGATCTGAGCAGAGCTATCACGATCGCCCAAGCTTGCCTGACCACGGTCGATAGTACAAAGCAAATATCCTCGCAGAGTCGGAACTCCACGGCAAGTACTGTGCACCAGATTGTGTCGTCGGTTGGCTGAGCTGTACCTCCCAACTGTCCGCCACTGGGCACAAATCCGATTGCACCCTGTTGGCGTTGCATTGTGGGGGCAATCATCGGCCTCATCACTGCCGTTTCAGACAGTATATTTGTAGAGGCTGTGTGAAAATGGGGCACCTTCAGCGGATGTGTTCTCAGCAAGCGTGCTGCGACACATCACATGGATGATGACGACCGATCCGGACCGGATCCGGCAATGCAACCCGAGATACCCGAGGAGGAAGTGTACATTCGTTACTGACAAAGAGCCAACCGATAATGATCGAAGTAAAATTGAATGGCGTGCCGGTATCTATGGAATTAGACACGGGTGCGAGTCAGTCAATTATGAGCCAGAGGACTTTCGAAAAGCTGTGGGACAAAGGCCGTAAAACCCAAGCTGAGTCCAGTAAATGCAAAATTGCGAACCTACACCAAAGAGCTCATACCAGCGATTGGTAGTGCAGCAGTCAAGGTGTCGTACAATGGGGCGGTTCATGATCTATCGTTGTGGATCATTCCAGGCAATGGTCCAACGCTGTTCGGCAGGAGTTGGCTGGAAAAAATTAAGTGGAACTGGAACGACATTAAAGCTTTGTCATCAGTGGATGACGCTTCGTGTGCTCAAGTGCTGAGCAAATTTCCATCGCTGTTTGAACCGAGCCTCTGCAACATCACGGGAGCCAAGGTGCAGATCCACCTGGACTTGGATGCAAGACCTGTCCATCACAAAGCCCAGGCGGTCCCGTACATGATGAGGGAGAAGGTCGAAATCGAACTGGACAGACTCCGTCATTTCACCGGTTGAATTTAACGAATGGGCTAGTCCCATTGTTCCTGTGCTGCAGAGTGATGGCACTGTCAGGATTTGTGGAGACTACAATGTTACGATCAACCGAGTTTCGAAACAGGATCAGTACCTGTTACCAAAGGCTGATGACCTGTTTGCAACACTAGCCGGGGGAAAGTCGTTCACCAAATTGGATCTGATGTCGGCCTATGTGACATGAGAGCTTGTTGAATCATCGAAGAAACTTGTGTGCATCAATACGCATAAAGGGCTGTTCATTTACAATAGGTGTCCTTTCGTAATTCGCTCGGCTGCAGCCATATTTCAGAGAAACATGGAGAGTTTACTGAAATCCGTCCCTAGAACCGTGGTGTTCCAAGACGACATTCTGAACACCTGCACAACCTGGAAGAGGTACTACGTCCTCTGGACAAAGTGGGGCTTGGGCTGAAACATTCAAAGTGTGTCTTTATGGCACTGAAAGTCGAATTCCTGGAAAGGAAGATTGCTGCAGACGGCATCGGGCCGACAGACTCTCAAACAGAGGTCATCAAAAATGCACCCAGACCCTAGAATGTGATGGAGCTGCGTTCGTTCCTTGATCTTCTCAACTACTTTGGCAATTTCTTGCCGAAATTGAGCACATTATTAGAGCCACTGCACATGCTGCTCAGAAAAGGCGACAACTGAGTTTGGGGTGTATCTGAAGACAGGGCCTTCGAGAAGGCTAGAAATCTGCTTTGTCCCAGAAAATTGCTCGAAAATTATGATCCGTGCAAGTGTTTAGTATTAGCCTGTGATGCTTCTTCACATGGAGTTGGTTGCGTGCTCCAACAATCCAATGAGTCAGGCAAACTACAACCCGTTGTGTACGCGTTGAGAAGCATGTCTAAAGTGGAAAGAGCCTACGGCATGGTAGAGAAAGAAACTTTAACCTGCATATATATGGGGTTAAAAAGATGCACCAGTATCTGTTTGGGCTTTGTTTCGAGCTTGAAACCGATCACAAGCCACTCGTCTCTTTGTTTTCAGAACATCAATACCAATGCGTCGTCCCACATCCAGAGGTGGGCGCTGACACTATCTGCCTATGATTATGTTATTTGCCATAGATCTGGCACTGAGAATTGTGCCGATGCATTAAGCCGTATAACGTTGCCCACGCCGGAGGTGGAAACGCCACAACCCGCAGACCTGCTGTTGGTCATGGATACCTTTGAGAGTGAAGGGTTGCCTGTCACTGCTCAACAAGTTAGGATATGGACCAGCCAGGATCCGATCTAATCGCTAGTAAAACGTTGTGTCCTTAGTAGTGATTGGTCGGCCATTCCCAGGGAAACGTGTGATGAGACCAAACCTTACAACCGTCACAAAGATGAACTATCCATTCAATCTGATTGTTTGCTATGGGGTAATCGTGTTGTTATGCTCAAGAAAGGCAGGGAGAGATTTGTATGGGATTTACACAGTACCCATCCCGGTATTGTAATGATGAAGACCATTGCCAGGTCTCATGTTTGGTGGCCTGGCATTGATTCTGATTTGGAGTCATGTGTGCATCAGTGCAACACTTGCATGCTGTTAAGCAATGCACCAGTGGAATCTCCGTTAAGTCTGTAGTCGTGGCCATCCAAACCATGGTCGAGGATTCACATCAACTGCGGGTCCTTTCCTGGGCAAAATGTTTTTGGTGGTGGTGGATGTGTATTCCAAATGAATCAAATGTGTAATCATGTCATCCAGCACATCCACAGCCACCATTCGTGCCATGTTTGCCACTCATGGTCTGCCCGACATCGCTGTGAGCGACAACGGATCGTGCTTCACTTGTTTGGAGTTTCAAGAGTTTGAGACTCAATGGTATCAAACACGCAAGGTCAGCACCATTCAAACCCGCGTCCAATGGTCAAGCGAGAGGGACGTCCAAACCATCAAGCAGAGCCTGCAACACGTAACTCACGGTTCTTTGCAGACTCGCTTGTCATGCATACTGCTTAGTTACAGGACGAGACCCCACATGCTTACCGGGGTCCCCCTTGCTGAACTGTTGATGAAGAGAGGTCTCAAGTCCAGGCTCTCGCTTGTCCATCCTGAAACGATCACGTCAAAAACAGACGTCAACATCACAGTGGTATCATGATCACACTGCCGTGTCACGCGACACCTCTATTAATGATCCTGTGTATGTGCTAAATTATGGTCAAGGCCCCAAATGGGTCACTGGCACTGTTACGGCCAAGGAGGGTAACAGGGTGCTTATTGTCAGGCTCACTAAGGGCGGCAAACATGCAGGAGGCACATTGATCAGACAAAATTGCGGCACACAGACGAAGCGGAATAGCTTGAAGAGGATACCATCAATGACCAACCGATTCATATTCAGCCATTAGAAGACTCTGCTGTTGTCAATGAATCTGGACCTTCAATACCCGACATGGACACTGCCACTCTCATTCGATCGGCTACCCAGCCTCAAGTCATGAATGACTTGGAGAGCTCACCCAGATCTGGAATTGAACTGAGACGATCAACTAGGGAGCAGAAAGCCCCAGACCATCTCAATTTTTAAACAGGACTGATACCAAGATCTTGGGGCGGGGTGGGGGGGGGGGAAATGATGTAATGTATGTATGCCTGGGTTTATCTGCCACCAGGGGGAGCGACCATTGGAGGTCATTGGGCCATAGACACACATGTGCAGCCCTTGTGTATATAAAGAAAGCCTCCATGTTTAATCCTCACTTTGAGAGCTAATAAAGTCGAGCCAGGTCGCACCTGATTGAGTTCACGCTACTAAGCCTACTGAGTTATTGCATACGCAACAAAATGGGTATGATCTGATAGCCATTAGAGACTGGGAGCTAAATATTCAGGGATATTTGACAATCCAGAAGGACAGACAGGAAGGAAAAGGAGGTTGGGAAGCTCTGTTGATGAAGGATGGAATCACTGCAATAGTGAGAAATGATACTGGCTCAAATGATCAGGATGTTGAAACAGTTTGGATGGAGATAAGGAATAATAAGGGGAAAAAGTCACTGGTGGGCGTAGTCTATAGGCACCCTAACAGGAACAACTCTGTTGGTCGGAATATAAACCAGGAAATAGTGGGGGCTTGTGAAAAGGGAACAGCAATAATGATGGGTGATTTTAACCTCCAGATTGATTGGACAAATCAAATTAGTCAGGTTAGCCTTGAGGAAGAATTCATAGAGAGCATAACGGACTGGTTCCTGGAGCAGTATGTAACGGAACCAACCAGGGGGCAGGCTATCTTAGATCTGGTCCTGTGTAATGAAGACAGGATTAATAAACAACCTCCTAGTAAAGGAACTCCTTGGAATGAGTGATCATAGCATGGTTGAATTTCAAATTCAGATGGAGGGTGAGAAAGTTGTATCTCAAACCAGTGTACTAAGCTTAAATAAAGGAGACTACAAAGGTATGAGGGCTAAAGTGGACTTGGAAAATAGATTAAAGTGTAGGACGGTTGATGAACAGTGGCGTATATTTAAGGAGATATTTCACAACTCAAGAAAAATATATTCCAGTGAGGAGGAAAGGGTGTAAAAGAAAAGATAGCCATCCGTGGCTAATTAAAGAAATAAAGGACAGTATCCAATTAAAAACAAGGGCACACAAAGTGGCCAATACTCGTGGGAGGACCAAAGATTGGGAAGCTTTTAAAAGCCAGCAAATATTGACTAAAAAAATGATTAAGAAAGAAAAGATAGACTCTGTGGTTGGGAAAATGTTGGAGTCCATTATTAAAGAAACAGTAGCAGGACATTTGGAAAAACGTAATTCAGTCAGGCAGAGTCAGGATGGATTTATGAAAGGGAAGTCAAGTTTGACAAATTTGCTGGAATTCTTTGAGGATGTTACGAACAGGATGGATAAAGGGGAACGAGTGGATGTGGTTTATTTGGACTTCCAGAAGGCATTTGACAAGGTGCCACAGAAAAGGTTACTGCACAAGATAAAAGTTCATGGGGTTGGGGGTAATATATTACCATGGATAGAGGATTGGCTAACTAACAGAAAACTGAGTCGGGATAAATTACTAATTCTCGGGTTGGGAATCAGTAACTAGCGGGGTGCCTCAGGGATCAGTGCTGGGACCCCAACTATTTACAATCTATATTAACGACTTGGAAGAAGGGACCGAGTGTAACGTAGCCAAGTTTGCTGACGATACAAAGATGGGGGGAAAAAGCAATGTGTGAGGAGGACACAAAACATCTGCAGGCTAAGTGAGTGGGCAAAAGTTTGGCAGATGGAGTATAATGTTGGAAAGTGTGAGGTTATGCACTTTGGCAGAAAAAAGGAAGAGCAAGTTATTATTTAAACGGAGAAAAATTGCAAAATGCTGCAGTACAGTGGGACCTGGGGATCCTGGTGCATGAAACACAAAAGGTTAGTACACAGGTACAGCAAGTGATCAGGAAGGCCAATGGAATCTTGGCCTTTATTGCATCGGGGATGGAGTATAAAAGCAAGGAAGTCTTACTACAGTTATACAGGGTATTGGTGAGGCCACACCTGGAATATTGCATGCAGTTTAGGTTTCCATATTTAAGAAAGGATATACTTGCTTTTGAGGCAGTTCAGAGAAGGTTCACTAGTTTGATTCCGGAGATGAGGAGGTTGACTTATGAGGAAAAGTTGTGTCGGTTGGGTCTCTACTCATTGGAATTTAGAAGAATGAAAGGTGATCTTATCGAACGTATAAAATTATGAGGGGGCTTGACAAGGTGGATGCAGAAAGGATGTTTCCACTGATAGGGGAGACTACAACTAGGGGGCATAATCTTAGATTAAGGGTCCACCCATTTAAAACTGAGATGAGTGGGAATTTTGTCTGTGAGGATTGTAAATCTGTGGAATTTGCTGCCTGAGAGAGCTGTGGAAGCTGGGTCATTGAACAAAATTTAAGATTGAGATAGACAGTTTCTTAACTGATAAGGGAATAAGGGGTTATGGGAAGCGGGCAGGGAAGTGGACCTGAGTCCCTGATCGGATCAGCCATGATCGTATTAAATGGTGGAGCAGGCTTGAGGAGCCGTATGGCCTACTTCTGCTCCTATTTCTTATGACTTCCCTAGGTTTATACTCCAACCCCTTGCAATAAAGGCCAACATTCCATTTGCCTTCCTATTTACTTACTGTACCTGAATGCTAGGTTTTTGTGTTTCATGTACACTCCCAGATCCCTCAGTACCGCAGCATTTTGTGATCTCTCCCATTCAAATAATAATTTGCTTTTTTATTTTTCCTACCAAAATGGATAATCTCACATTTTCTCACATTATACTCCATATGCCAAATTTTTGTCCACTCACATAGAATCTGCAAAGGGATATAGATAGGCTTTGTGTCCTCCTCACAACTTGCTTTGTATCATGAGCATATTTGGCTACAGTAGACTCTGTCCTTTCATCCAAGTCATTAATATAGACTGGAAATAGTTGAAGCCCCAGCACTGATCCCTGTGGCATCCCACTAGTTAGTTTGCCAACCTGAAGATGACTCATTTATCCCAACTCTCAGTTAGTTAGTTAGCCAATCCTCTATCCATGCAAATATATTACCCCCAACTCTGTGAGCTCTTATCTTGTGCAATAACCTTTTATGTGGCACCTTATCGAATGCCTTCTGGAAATCCAAATACACAACATCTACTGGTTCTCCTTTATCCACTCTGCTCGTGACATCCTCAAAGAACTCCAGCAAATTGGTCAAATATAATTTCCCTTTCATAAAACCATGCTGCCTCTGCCTGACTATATTATGATTACAGCTGAGCCACTTGGCCCATTGACAAAGAATTTGCGCGTGTACCCTTGCAACTAAATGGAATGCCATCCAACAACTGGGTATCATCATCATAGGCAGTCCCTCAAAATCGAGGAAGACTTGCTTACACTTAAAGTGCGTTCTCAGGTATTTGTTTACCTTGCCATCTTATAAAGTTTGATGTGCCGTACAAACATGAGAGATTAAAACTTTGCATGGCACGTCGTGTCCAAACTGCCTGACTCGGTCTCCTGCGGCTCTCCCAATTTCCAAACCAGGTCAATAATTTGCCTTCAATTCCATGAGCTTCAACAGTAACTAACTGGGGCTGAAATTGCCGCTCGCCTTAAAGCCTGTTACCACTGCAAATTGACGGCCACATTGTGGCGTGGAGTGACCGCCGATTTTTTGTGGAATGGCCGCTGATAGCCCAATCGCCCTCCCGAGGTTTCCTGGCGGAGCCCCGATCACCCACTCCGCCCCACTGCTGCCGATCCGTAGTAAGTGCGTCATCACCGTGCGCACCGCCAATTTACCGCTCCCCTCCCCCCCAACCCCACCGATGGCGACTTTCCCCTCGGAAAATCTTCGGCACGCCGAGCGATGCTAAAGCCTGATTTTTCCTGCTTGTCCAGTGAGACTGTGACCTTTTGCAATGGAGATATGGCTTCCCTTAAAGGGGAGGGCGCACTGCCACTGCCGCTATGTTTTTTTTTGTTGGTTGACTGCCATGTCAGACTGACAATTATGCCCTCGGGTTCGGCTGATCCGCCAGCAGACAGCCTGGCACTTTGTCTTGGGTGCCAGGCCGCTGGCCTGGCTGATATCCTCCCTGGTGGCCCAGTGGGCTGAAGTTTTGAAATCGCGCAGGTACTCCCCTTTAAGTGAAGGAGGAGAGCAGTGGTGACACGGCGCCGCGATGACGTCATCGCGTCAGTCACTCCGCACCGTGCCCAACTTCTCCCCCTCAGGTGTTGCCTCTTCCACGTAACCGCAACTCAAGTGTTGTCACCGCCCCCATTAACAGCGACGTCCTCATCCACGTAAAAAAAAACACAACAAAGAGCAGAATTTCGCTCAAGAGGCGACCTGAACCGCAGCTGTGGTAACAACCATTCAAACGGGGTGCGGCCCCACTATCTCTTATGTGGGACTTTATCAAAGCCTTCTGGAAGTCTGGAAGTCCATATAAATAACATCCATAGACATTCCCCTGTCCACTATTTCAGTCACCTCTTCAAAAAATTCAATCAGCTTCGTCAGGCATGACCTACCCTTTACAACACTTACACAGATTTTGTTGCCATCTGCAAACCCACTAGTCATACACCCAACACCACTGTCCAGGTCATTAACAGAGACAGTGAAGAGCAGTGGGCCTAATACCGATCCCTGGGGGAACCGCTACGTGACTCCGGCTGAACCACATCCATTAACTACAACTTTGTGGCTGCAGAATTGGAGCCCATTCTTAATTGCTACTGCAATTCTATCTTGTATGCTAACCTAGTGTGAGGTACCTTTATCAATGGCCTTCTCTGAGAGCTGATGACATTGTTGAAGTGATTGAGTGGGAGGTGTAGCTTAATTCACAGCAGTAGGCAGAGTGGTGTTTGGTTGTCATCATTGATTTGGACAGTCCAGTTTTATATCTTCTGATCACTACATCCAGTTCCGTGCTTTGCTAACCAGCCAAACAGAACAGAGTTCTCAACATTTGCATCTTTATCATCGCATCTGCATTTCTGATCTGGATTCTAATTGGTCCATCATTTTAAACAAAAGCAGAAAATACACAGATCAGTCAGCACCTGGTTAATATTTTGGGTGTAGCCCTACCTGCAGTATTAACCTGTCTTAGCTCTTTACAGATGCTAATTTACTAGCCAGGGCCGGTAGTACAATCTTGAACACTCGAAGTGCACCACAGTATAGGCCGACTTCGTAGCCAGCACATAGAGTGTGTGCAGAATCAGAAGGCCGACAGATTCCGAGCAAATGGGGCCAAAGCTGCACAGTGTAAGTGGAGTGATACAGACACTGAGGCCCTGATATTGATGGGGAGGTTGAAATGGGTAACGACGGCAGGAACTCATTTACATTTATTTTGCCCATTTCCCGGCCAGCTGCCAGCCAGATTGAGAGGCTGGCCGGTTGTCGCACGGTAAGGACTGTGCTGGTATGGCACAGCCGGGGAGCGGAGGAGAGGGAGAAATCTTGGGTCAGGGAGAGATCATGGATGGAAGGTTGGGGGGGAGGGAGGAGATCTGAGGCCAGAGGACGATCGTGGAGGTCAGGGGTGGGGGGAGATTGTGGTGTTCGGAGAGATGTCAGGGGAAATAGGAGGCCGGGGGTGATTTCTGAGGTCATGAGGGGGGAGATCGGAGGTGGCGGAGGGGTGGGGGGAGATCGGAGGTGGCGGGGGAGATCGGAGGTGGGGGAGATCGGAGGTGGTGGGGGGGGGGGGGAAGACCAGAGGTGGCGGGGGGAGACTGGAGGGTGGCGGGGGGGATGTTCGGAGGTGGGGCGGGGGGGGGATCGGAGGTGGTGGGGGAGATCAGAGGTGGCGGGGTGGGGGGGGAGATTGGAGGTGGCGGGGAGATCGGAGGTGGCGGGGTGTGAATGTTTGAAAATGTATAGAGACAATGAAGTTGAGAATGTGGAAATTATATATGGACAGTGTAAGCTAACAAAGAATTCATGGAGGAATAGCCATGACATCTCAGACTCGAGACTGCAAAATGTTACAATACTAACACAGCTTGAAAAAAAACCCACAGCTTGCAAAAAACCTCAAGGTCTTATTAGATCATGTTATTAACCTGAAACATTAACAGAAGGTCTTTGTTTAAAATCAGACCATACTTAGGTCGGCTTATGAGTGGACAAAGGGAAAGAGGGATCAAAGAGGATAGGCTGAACTAGGATGTCACTCTAATTGTATCTTGTTATCTTTTACCGAAAATGTATAACCGTCGTCCCTTTTCAATGTAAACTCACTTTGTCCGTAGGAAGTGAATGCAATCTATCACAGTGCATTCCTTCTGTCTGATAAAGTCCTCGATCGAGACTTGCTTTAAAATAAAAGCTTGCTTTGCTTAAAGCACAATCGGTATTCGACTCAGTGATTTCACTGAACCAGATTGAGGGAAAAGAATCCAGAAATCAACATTTGGTGTCAGAAGTGGGATCTCAACGGACGACTGCCGAAAACTTGCGAATTAAGAGCCAGACTAGCCTTGGACGAGACGAGGGGAAAGTGGCCACTGGAGTAAGTATACTTTCAATACTGCTCCAGTTTCCCCCGCTTTCAAAAGTCTGAGGAAAGTTTAGCCACTCGCTGGTTCTCAGGTAGTGTCTGAACGAGATCCAGGACAATCTGGTGAATACCTTTCAAACTTAGAATAGGGATAGAGATAGGGAAATTGCGCGGAAATGCAAACCGAGCGGCGACTCGGGAAGATAGGTTGGAATAGGTAAATTTGGAACCTGAAACAAAGAGAGAGAGAGATTTGGAACCTGAAACAAAGAGAGAGAGAGAGAATCGCAGGGCGACGCGATTCATGCGGCGACGTGGAAGGTAGGGCTAGATAGGATTAGATCCAATCGCGCGGTGATGCAGAAGATAGGGCTAGATAGGGTTAGATCCGATCGCGCAGCGACGCGAACTATGGGGCGACGCAAGATTGCGTGGTGATGCGAACTGTGGGACGACGCAAGATTGCGCGGTGACGCGAACCGCGGGGCGATGCAAGATTGCGCGGTGACGCAAACTGCGGGGCGACGCAAGATTGCGCAGTGACGCGAACCGCGGGGCGATGAAAGATCGCGCGGTGACACAAACCGCGGGGCGACGCGGGGTCGCGATCCATGCGGCGACACGGAAGGTAGGGATAGTTAGAGCTAGATAGGGATAAATCAAATCCGTGCGGCGACATGGAAGGTAGGGATAGTTAGAGCTAGATAGGGATAGATCAAATCCGTGCGGCGACACGGAAGGTAGGGATAGAGCTAGATAGGGATAGATTAAATCGTGGGGACGCGATTCGTGCGGCGACACGAACAGGAAAACCGTGCGGCGACACGGAGGGATAGAGAATCGCGCAAACCACGTAGGGAAATGCGGAGGTTAGGGAATTACGTAAAATTAAGCCGCGGGACTACGCAGAACTGTGTAAATTTTAAATTGTACGGCGTCGATCTTGTATATCACTTGGTCCGCCTAGGCTCTGGGTAAGATAACTGAAACCACCACGGGGCGACGTGGAGACAATCAGGACTAATTAGGACCCTGGTCCAACGTGTGGCGACACAGGATGGGTAATTTAGATAAAACTATGAATTCCCTGAAAGGTCATGGATCCAAAAATAGAGCCGGCCAAAACAATTAATAGGAAAGAAGAGAGACTCTTGTGAACGTCTGTTTTAAATGAGAAATGCTTGTGTGATTTTTACTGTGGGAAACCGGGGAGTTGTGGTTTGTTTTAGCTCCACCCACTTTTTCAAACAGAATGAAAGTTTTTTTAACCCTTCGTAGTGTTGTCCTGTATGTGGGAAGTTTAAGAGTGTGAACCTTATTGAATTACGTATATTCGGATGATAAGTTTCGGAGCCAGGAAATGCACAAAGGATAGGTTTGTTGAGTAAAAAAAGAAAAAAATACATGGTCCCGGTGGTTAAAAAAAGGATTTGACATGCACACTTACTTGTCGAAAGAAAACATGCAATGATTGATTACATTACAAAGTCTGAATTGTGATTTTGAGATATTCAGAGAAGGCACAGCAAAACAACTGAGATGGATTCAAAAGGATTCAAAAAAATAATTATATTAAATCTGCAGTTTAGAAGAGATAGTATAACACGACCTTGAGGTTGGAACAATTGAGATAACGAAAAGCAGTCCACAGCCTATGTGCCAGACTTCCCTCTAGTTATGGAAAAGACAACAAAAAAGACGTAACGTACTAAATAGGTGCTGAAAGAAAAAAAAATGTTCTGAGAGTTTAAATTATGAGAAAAGTTCCATTGCAGTCTGGAAAAAAATGCATCACTCCTGTCGAGTTGGCAGAAAAACTCCATTAAATTAGGACTTTCATTGACAGAAGGAGGACATATTAAAAACCGTAGACGTCTTAAAGAGTGCGCGCACGAGAAACATACTCAGAGTTCCACTGGGACCTCTGAGAAAGGTATCGATAGACTACGTAGTTAAAATGGTTGGCTTTGCATTGACCGAGGCTGATGATGAAATTGAATTTCAGTAAACAAATAGCTATTAAAAATGTGTGGTCTCGTTTTAAATCAATCAAAAAAAATATCTTTGGCAAGTACTTGAATAAGAAGTTAAAAAATATTGGAGTTTAATCAAATGCTGCCTTTCCTGATGAAAAGATTTTTTTTTCAGATGGTTACGTGAAGTCACGTAATGACATCAGGTCTTCTTACAAACCTGTAAAGGAGTTAACCCTTTCCATTGACAGCCGTTTCATACTGAACATTATCAATTTGGATTTCTTAATAGAAAAAAGACTCACCTAACAGAGGAATGGTGCGATAGTCAGAATAAAAATAAAAACAGAACTAGCTTATGTAATAATACTTGCCTGATACAATAAAGAAATAGATACTCAAACAAAACAAATTGAAGAGTTAAAAGGCTAAGATAAATAAGCTGAAAGGAATCCACAAACCCAACTTAACCCTGACCTCCGATTTCACGGAGTGACCTCGACATGCATGGATATAATGCAGAATCAAGGGACCTGTGGGCCCTGGTAAAGCAAACCCTGAGCCCAACTGAGCATGCCCGATTTCTAACTCACCTAGGACATGCTACTCATGATGCATTGTTGGTTGCTCACCCTAACGATGTCCAGGATCGCCTAAACGCTATCTTTAATGCTCTCACCACGACCCTTCAGAAGCACATCAGTATGGCCGCAGTATTAGAAACTAAACCCAAACGAGAAGAAACTGCCGATGAATTCATGGAAAGATTTATTGAAATATACGGAAGTCAATCAGGAGATAATTCCTTCAGGGCAGGAGAGGATTCTCCTCAATTCTGCGCTATCCTACTGCCCTATTCGATTGCTCACGCTATCTGGACAAATAATATGAATTGGGCAGATAACAGTAAAGCCCAGATGGAAAGGGCAGTTAAATATTATTGGCAGGAAAAGAAAGGAGAGGGGGGAGGTGTGCTCCCAACCCGGGTCAAGACTGAATACGTGACTAGAAAGGAAGAGCTGCCTCGGGTGGAAGGACCAAAACCCGACCCAAGGGGATACCAGATGGAACCGCAGTATTGCGTGCAGGGTTGGGTGGATAAACAGGGATACGGTTATACCAAACACCCAAATGGCCCGGGCCCTGCTAATTACGGACTGCCCTACTGTCCCCGGCCTGGTATGGGAAGAGGTCGGGGCTGGGAAAGACAAGATGGATGCTTTAATTGTGGGCAAGAAGGACATTGGAGTAGAGAGTGTCCCTCCCGTCGGCACAAAGGAGGAAGAGGAGGGGAGCAAGGGGGGAAGAGGGCGGGGATCTTACACTAACTTCTTCCAGAACAACCCCTTTGGCCAACCGTCCCCCGATTATTTTATTGACTACGTAGCTTGATTGTGCAGGGACCCTCCCCGGATGACGAACCGAAGATATTGTTAAAAATTCGGAATGAGTGGCAACTCTTCTTGATAGATACGGGAGCCTTCATGTCTTCTGTACAATCAAAGCTTAAACTCCCCGCCTTCACTGAAACACAGGGACTGTCAGGATTCCTGGGACAAGTCTCTACATTCCCGGTGTCAGAACCGGTTAAAATGGGTTACCAGGAAGAATCAGTGGAACATCGATTTGTTATCACAACCAATCTGGACTGTAACTTGATGGCTAGAGACCTCCTCTACAAATTCCAGTTGCATTTGGAGTGTGGAGATTATTGTAAAACAGGGAACCCTTAAGCGGCAGTATTATACCACTAGAACCCCTCAGTGGTGGTCTCTGGACCTGCCGCAGGCACCCTATCACGTGACCCTAGCTTATGATCCCAGTGGAAAGAATCAGGACCTGCAAAACTTTTATCAGGATCACGAAGGGGAAGTGAAGGAAATTCTATTAAGGGCTAGAGTGACTGGACTGGAAGGGAAGGCAGATTTTGTGGAAATGGACAGCCCCCAACGGTGGCACCACATATTACTCGTGAAGTATTACCTGCCCACCACGCTAAAGATTTGGGAGTTATGGTGCGCCAGGCTATAGACGAAGCTGACCCTACCAGCCAGGATGTGCAAATTGTAAAACGTGGCCGAACAGTCCAATTCCACGGGGACCCCGAGAAGGTCTTAACGACTCTGCAGCATCATACTGGCTCTGGCATACCTGACTATGTGGATCCTCATGTGTGGGCAGAGGACCCCTCCCAAGTGGGTTATACTCCCATTGATCCGATTGAGATCCCAGTGCAGGGCAATGTGGACTGACCCTCTATCCGACAGTACCCACTGAAATCACAGGCAATCCTAAACTGACCTTTCGGCACTGTATTGCCATTAATCCGGCCTGTTTTCTTACTGAGCCACCCCAAGATGAGGAAGAACCCAGTTATGATTGTTTATCTTTAATTCAAGAGGCCTCATCAGTCAGGGAAGATTTAGTTGATGTACCAATGGAATATCCAGATTGTATTATGTATGTTGACGGAAGTTCTTCTATTAATCCAGAAGGTACACGAATCTCAGGATACGCCATAGGAAACCAGGAGAATCAGGTCTTGGAATCTGCCGCCTTTGAAACCACCTATTCTGCCCAACAAGCTGAACTATTTGCCCTCACCCGAGCCTGTATCTTGGCCAAAGACCTCAAAGTCAATATCTATACCGACTCTAGGTATGCCTTTGGGGTGGCCCATGATTTCGGACAATTATGGAAAAATAGGGGATTCCTAACCTCACAGGGGAATGAGATATCCCATAAGCAACTAGTATCTGATTTGTTGCAAGCCCTCATGTTCCCCAAGCGCATTGCCATTGTTAAATGTACCGCCCACACCACCGGAAAATCCCCGGTTGATATAGGGAACCACTGTGCTGACAAAGAGGCTAAACAGGCCTCTCGTGACCAACAAATGGTAGTGCCCAAAATGATGAGTCAGACTAAAAATCCTGCGAAGGATAAGTTAGCCTCGGAAAAACCAATGCCAACCATCCAAGATGTTATTAAAGCACAGGAGGACGCTTCTGAAAAAGAAAAACTGTTGTGGAAATATTATGGATGTACTTATGACAATGTTTCTAAACTCTGGACCACTCCCGTGGAACAGACTTGCATGTCTGACGAGTTGGCTCTATGGGTTATTGAATGTATGCGGTTTGCTACTCATTGTGGAGCAAGGACCATGAGTGACACACTTTTGGCTACTTGGTGGCACCCTAGACTCCAGGCGCTTGCCCAGAACATCAGTAGTCATTGCCTGGTTTGCCAGCAACATAATCCAGGGAAGGGAGTCCCCTGTGATTGGGGTAAAACGCCCCTACCGGAAGGTCCCTTTGAGACATTTCAGTTGGACTACATTGAGTTGCAAAAAGTTCAGTGTTACAAATATGTGTTAGTAATAGTAAATGTGTTTAGCAGATGGATTGAAGCCTACCCTAACCTGGACAATAAGGCTCAAACTGTTGTTAAGGTGTTAATGAAGGAAATTGTTCCGAGATATGGTATCTCAGCTCGACTGATGACCACCTATGTTCTTTCTCTGACTCAGGCTCTGCGACTAGCTCACAACCAGGTTCGAGAGGCTCACCTCGACCTCCCAGTTTTAAACGAATCGTCCCTTGTGGTACCAGAGAAATATGTCCTGATTAAGAAATGGATTCGAAAGGGATTAGAGCCACGATGGGAGGGGCCTTTTCAGGTGTTACTCACTACCCCCACTGCAGCCAAGGTTGAGGAGAAAACTGCCTGGGTTCACCTGCACCACTGCAAGCTCACCACCCTCTAACGAACCTATTTTATTGGTTATTCTAATTCCTGTTTCTGTTCCAGATTTCCTCTTCTCCATAGCTGAACAAGACCATTGGCATCCTAATTGGAACATGGGTCCTGAGGAGACCAGTTTGAACTTTTACCCGTAGTGATAGACAGCCAGCTACACCGACGGTGACCTGAGAAGAGAGACGGGAAAACCGAACTCTTTTAATCAGCAAAATATCCTAAGTGTTATCATGGAATGATAAAAGGGGGGAATGTGAATGTTTGAAAATGTATAGAGACATTGAAGTTGAGAACGTGGGAATTATATATGGACAGTGTAAGCTAACAAAGAATTCATGGAGGAATAGCCATGACATCTCAGACTCGAGACTGCAAAATGTTACAATACTAACACAGCTTGAAAAAAAAACCACAGCTTGCAAAAAACCTCAAGGTCTTATTAGATCATGTTATTAACCTGAAACATTAACAGAAGGTCTTTGTTTAAAATCAGACCATACTTAGGTCGGCTTATGAGTGGACAAAGGGAAAGAGGGATCAAAGAGGATAGGCTGAACTAGGATGTCACTCTAATTGTATCTTGTTATCTTTTACCGAAAATGTATAACCATCGTCCCTTTTCAATGTAAACTCACTTTGTCCGTAGGAAGTGAATGCAATCTATCACAGTGCATTCCTTCTGTCTGATAAAGTCCTTGATTGAGACTTGCTTTAAAATAAAAGCTTGCTTTGTTTAAAGCACAATCGGTATTCGACTCAGTGATTTCACTGAACCAGATTGAGGGAAAAGAATCCAGAAATCAACATTTGGTGTCAGAAGTGGGATCTCAACGGACGACTGCCGAAAACTTGCGAATTAAGAGCCAGACTTTCATTTGCCATCCGAGCCCTTGCAGGCTTCCAGCATCGCCCCCTACACACTTAAAAAACATTTCATTATCTATTGCAGCAAGCCACCAGTTCAATAAAATCAAAAAAACCCAGTCCGAAACCTTCACTCCAAACTGACCTGAACGATGTGTGTGGTGTCCCTTTAAGAGCTGCAGACATCGCCACTGTTGGCCTGCTTGCATTAACCTGGCGTGCTTAGGACCCCGTGCTGAATGGAGCGCTAGGGTGGAAGTTCGTGCTTCTCCAGCATGGCGCTATCAGTTACTGGCAATGGAAAGATATGCACGAAAACGGCGGCCACCATTTGAGCGCCATTTAATGGCACTACGGAGTGGCACTAAGGCCACACATTTCTAGCCCCTTGAGTCTCTTGTATTGTGGGGGAAGGGGGAGTGGCCTTCTGCCCAAAAGAGCCTCCAATGACTAGGGCTTGATTGTGAGAATTTTACCCAAGACCATCATCTGACAGCTTGAAAAGTGTACCCTACAGTTCCATACTATTAACTAAGAAGTGTCTCACCTTTAAGGGCCATCAGTACCTTTAAAAGCTGCTGCTGGCCCAACTTTCCAATTGATAGCCAATCAGTCCTGTGGTGTTTTGCAAGTGCAGTGAACCCATTTTAATGAGGAGCTGGGGCTACAGACACACAATCTGGCCAAGCTCACCCCCTCCTTGTACATGCATCACAGCCTTAGACTTCTTGGACTTAGAAAATCAGGGCCACAGTGCCTGCTTCAGAATCTTCACCATCTCTATTCCACTACTGTTGCTACTTTCTCTTCAAAAGATAATGGAATTGAGATTACTTCTCTAAATATCTTCCAACAAAATACCTATCTGAAAATTGAGTATTTATCTGTTATTCGACATGTGGTCTGATGGTCACCACCATGCACCTGGAGCTTCTGAAGAATGCGGTTGCTGCTGGATTGTTAAAGGGTACAAAATGGCCACCTGAGCCATACATGGGGATTTTTCGTGACACAGGATTTGTTGATGTGCGTATGGAGGACAAGCAACACAAGGGACAAACCTTCCAAGCTTTCTTTGCTACAGCAAACAAGCCCTGAATGTGTTGTATTGGATGAGCACTGATACCTGACTAATTTGTATTTGCTGATGCTGTTATGTAATCCTTTAGCAATGTATAAAAATAATGTGGAACACAATCTCTTATACCAGTTATATTCCACTTATCCCAGACAGATTTAAACATGTCAGATAAGCAGAATAACTTCATTATGAGCTGTACTGTTCCTTTTGTGGAGCCATAAAGTAATTCATGACACCATATTCGGCCCCCAAGCAGATATCAGTAAACATGTATATGCCCCAGCACAATTTATCTTGCCTAACAATCCAAGTAGGTATCCATAGTAACCCATTGATTGATCAGGGTTCTGGTACACTGTGCCGTGTAATGGTCCCCGCCCGCAGTGAAGGTGGACTTCCTGATCTGAGGAGTGCTAGCAGGGGCAGAAGTCAGACAGAGCCTTGGCACTCCCCCACAGGGAGGGAAGGAGACTGAAAAGGGTCCCACGTGTCCTGCTTTCACACACCATTAGCAGTCAGAGCACAGCGTTACACAGTACAGGAGAACGGTTGCTTGATCATTCTCTTGAATGGCCAATAAAGAATGACATCAGGACATAGAGGGTTGGGAAATACATCGTAAATAGAGGAGGATTAAAACAAAATGTTGTTTGTCTGGTATCTATTTGCTTGCACCCATTGTAACCCACAGAAGGGATTTGAAATACAAAAGCAAAATAATTTGGATGCTGGAAATCTGAAATAACAGGAAATGCTGGAAATGCTCAGCAAGTCAGGCTGCATCTGTGGAGAGAGAAACAAAGTTAACGTTTCAGGTTGGAAGGAATTAGAAAGTTGCTTGCAAAAGATTTTGGAAAGTGAGGAAGAGAGTAGGATTAGACTTGAAGCCTTGTGGAGAAAATTAACTCCACAGATTTGATGTGCCAAGTGGCCTTTTTCTGTGTTGTGACATGCTATAAGTTTAACAATTTTATTAGGAAAACTATAAATGGAATTTTGTAAGTGGGGTTTTGAGAATTTGTCCTGGATCGATATTAATCTTTTCATTTCATTTCATTTGTGCTGGTCTAAGATCTCGTTCAGCTGGCTCTAAGAAATGGGGGCAGATGACGATTAGCAACATTAAACACTACTTATTGAGAGCCCTCATCCAACCTATCACCATCTCCTGGTGTGAGCCATGTGACTTGGAAGATGATGCACCTCAGAAGTTCTGCACTCCATTTTCTCTATGACATTCTCAGTAAGGTGAAGCAAAAGACGTATCATTGCTTAAACATAACAGACCCATGTCAACTTGTGATAGCTGGGGCATAGTGGCAACACTCTCGCCTCTGAGTCAGCAAGTTCGGGGTTCCAGTCCCACTTGAGAGATTTAAACGCAAAATTTAGGCTAACACTCCTGTGCAGTACTGAGGGACTGCTGCACTGTTGGAGGTGCCGTTTTTCGGTCCAGACGCTAAACCGAGGTCCCTTCTGCCCTTACAGGTGGACATAAAAGGTCCCATAGCACTATTTCGAAGAAGAACAGAGGAGTTCGCCCCGGTGCTGGTCAATATTTATCAACCAACATCACTAAAACAGATTATCTGGTCACTATCACAATTTGATTAATGCAACCTTGCTGTGCGCATACTGGCTGCTGTGTTTCCTACATACAAGTGTTTATATTTTATATGTATTTAATTGAAAAGCGTTTTGGGTCCTGGGGTTGTGAAAGGTGCTATAAAAATGCAAGTCCTTTCTTTACTCAAGATAGCTGTCGAGGAACAGCAGCATGATTGCTGAGCAGAGGATGAACTCATTTGCTGCACTGACGAGACTTTGGAAAAATTCCAGTTAATCACGGGACAGGTCATTGCAAGGTACGTAAGGACAGTTTTCAGTGTCTTCACTGTGGTGAATGAAGTCTGTGTCCATCCAGAAATTGGAGCAACAAAGCCTCGATTTATACAACACAACATAAATCCGGGTAAGATATCTGGCAAATGTTATCAAACACAAACTGCAGTCCCATACTGACTCCCTCTTCACAAACAATTGGCAAAATGATTATTTTCTATTTTATGATCTTTATCACTGAAGTGCTCAAATTTAGGCACTTGCAGTATTGGAGAAATTGCCAAGTCCTAACAGATCACTGCAATTTAAAGTGCAAAAATAACTAACTTTTTGTAAAGGTAGCTGCCTCTTCACTTCTGCATACTTTTGCTTTCTGTTTCATATCTGCCACTTTCAGAATAGCGTGAAACAAATCATAATTTGTAAACCAATCCCACCTTGTTTGGAACTATGAGGCCAATGACACGATGGTCCATGCTCACGGTACCAATGCACATCGGCTGTTTGTGACCTGTATTATCAGGTGTTGGGCCTGATGTGCACATGTTGTATGTTACATGTTGACTGCATGCCCTGCTGAGATGTAGATACGCATAAGATACAATAAACAAGCTGTAAGGTTGTGTGAAAGCTTGGCATGGCGAATGGTAACCATGGCAAAGATTGAGAGGCTGGAGCAGAGAATAGAGTCAATGGCTAGTCAGGGGAATTGATGGTGAGGGCTGAAAGCAATAGCTTCAGTACAATGATGATGAATTGGAGAAAGCTTTTATTGTATATGCAAGCACTCTGATAATGACTCCACGAGGCAGGGGTATGGCACTTGAACTGTACAGACTGTAGTCCTTTATTGTAACTACAAGAGTGAGGACACTTTTATACTTGGTTACCTGCAGTGTACAGGTGACCCTTAGGTCTCCAGCAGCAGCACCCTCTGGTATACAGGTATGGTATATACAGGGTGAAGCTACATTCAGGTCTAGTGTTACAGTACATCATTGACATGCATAAATAACAACACTCCCCCCTAAGCCTTTCCCAAATCCTTATTGCCATGACATGGGGAGGTGATCAGTAGTGGGTTGTGGTGAGGGTTGTGTGGGTGCCAGGTGTAATCCCTGTGCTCGTGGCTGCACTCATCCATTCCCCCCCTTCACACAAAGACCACGTGGGTATCACTGTTGGAGGATTTCTCAGTGGTGGAGCCCCAGTGCAATGAATAAGGTACACACATTGTAGAATGGGTAGGTAGTGGTGTTTGGTGGTGGGCAGGGGCACAGGGCTGTGTGGGCTCCTTGTCCTCCATTGATGGTGGAAGTCTGGTCATCCCAGGTTCCGCCGGGAAAGCTGGAGGGTATTGGCCTCTCGCTCCCGGTGCTGGCCCTGGTGGCCAGGGGGTGTAGGGCCGATCTGGGGCAGGTTGCCAGTGGTGGAGGCTGTGCTGCCCATTGACCACTGTCCCTGCAGTGGGTTTGCTCCCACTGGGTGTGTGTGAGCCCTTCCTGGGGCATCACATTGGTCCCGAAAGCACAGGCTGCATGGCCAGGTAGCTTGCTGGACCTGGGGATCTCCCACGGGGGGTTTCCTCTGGCATTGACATTATACCTGTAGAACCCGGTGTCATTTATCATGCTACCTTTTACATGCATGACACATTGGCTCCGAACGTAGCTAGTCACATTTTCACATTTTGCACTTACAACACTTTCTTATGTATCGGTATCACAATGCCGGGTTACATTTATCACATTAGCATTTCTGGCATCACTATTCAACGGTATGAACTTGTTACTTACATCACTTTTAGAAGCATTCATTACATTTTTCCCATTAGCTTTTCCGGCATCATCATTTAACATTACATTTGTATACCCGCATTCATTTACTGCACTTTTAACTTTAATATCACTGGCATCACTGTGCCTAGAGTGGAACTGTCCCTTTAATTGTCTTGGGTTCCCGGTCTCCTTTAAAGAGGGCTTTGCAATCTTTACCCCAATCCGGTTCGCTGCTCGGTGCCACGTGTTGCTCCTCCAACGCTGCCGCTCGTGGTCTGGTCGCGGCCATTTTGTTTCCAGCTGCTTCACCTCGTGGTGCGGCCGCCATCTTCTCTCTCTCCTCGAGGTAGGCTGCGGTGATCCTTTTCTCCCCAGGTTTTCCCACAGATGCTGGGAATCTACTTTCTACACCGATCTTCTTCCCTCGGAGTCCTGCCACGGCCCGGAAGGTGAGGTCTGGATCATCTCACCACGGTGTTGTGCAGCCTGTGTCGTCGCCACGCAGTCGAGCTGGATGGTAGGATTTCTAAATGCTGCGATGGACCAGAGTTTGGGGCCGCGTAGGATGTCGATCGCTGGGCCCGGAGGCCGTCGTCACTCCAACCAATTTGGACTTGCTTCATCCAACTTCTTCCCAGCAGCATTGGACCATCACCAGCAACGATCCACCATGGGACATCTGGACGTCCACACTGCCAACGACTGGGATGGTGCCTTTTGTGTAGGTGAGCAGCTTTGACTGGATTGGGGACAGTTTTGGGCGTTCGGCGGGATTGTTCCAGAGTTTCTCAAAGGCCGTCTGACTCATCAACGACTGGCTCGCCCCTGTGTCGATCTCCATCAAAACTGGAACCCCGATGATTCCCACTTCCATTTTCCACAGGGAACTCTCGGTGGAGCAGGTATATATTCCGTGCTCTTCTTCCAGGGGCTGAGCAGCTTCGTCTTCATCAGTGTTGGAGCCCAGATGATCGGCCAACTCTTCAGCGACTCGGTGAGTAAAACTTTTTCTACACAATCGCTGAAGGTGACCTTTCGCGTTGCAGCCTTTTCAGGTATAGTCTTTGTATCGGCACTGGTGGGCCCTGTGGTTTCCTCCACAGCACCAGCACGGGGCTAGCCGATTGGCCCCATGTGGTGGTCTCAGGATTTTGCAGACCGAAATCATGAAAGCCTGGCTCACTTTGATTGCCTTCTGCAGGGTGACAGTAGTGTCCGCAGAGAGCAGTTTATGGAGGAGGCCCTCGTGGCCGATTCCAATAACAAAGATGTCCCTTAGTGCTTCGGTGAGATAGTCGCCAAAATCACACGGTGCAGCCAACCTTCTTAGATCTGCAGCATACTTAGCAATTTCTTGGCCTTCGGGCCGCCGGTGAGTGTAAAACCGGTGCCTGGCTGTGAGGATGCTCTCTTTGGTTTTAAGTTGCTCTTGTATTAAAGTTACAAGCTCTGCATAGCTTTTGGTTGTCATCTTCGCTGGGGGTAGCAGGTCCCTGACGAGGCCATGGATAGTGGGCCCACAACTGCTGAGCAGGATGGCCCTGCGTTTGTTTGTCAGTGAGATCGGTGAGTCCCCAGCCAGGTCATTACCGATGAAGAAGTGTTCTAACCGTTCCACAAAGGCATCCCAATCTTCCCCATCAGCAAATTGCTGGAAGTTGCTGAGATTAGATATGTTGTGCGTGAAATTTCGTAACCTCGTCGGCAGTTATCGTATATGCAAGCACTCTGATAATGATTCCACGAGGCAGGGGTATGGCACTTGAACTGTACAGACTGTAGTCCTTTATTGCAGCTCTTAGAGTGAGGACACCACGAGGTGAGCTCCCTTTTATAGTTGGATATCTGCAGTGTACAGGTGACCCTTAGGTCTCCAGCAGCAGCACCCTCTGGTGTACAGGTATGGTATATACAGGGTGCAGGTACATTCAGGTGTAGTGTTACAGTACATCATTGACATGCATACATAACAGTCTTGACATCTAAAAGGACAAGTAGTCAGACAGCATGGAAGTCATTGAGGGCATGATGGAGCTGGTGGAGAAATAGAGCTGTAGGTCATCGGCATACATATGGAAGTTGACCCCCAAGCCTATGGGTGATGTCACCCGGTGCCAGCATGTGTGGATATGTGAAAATGTATAAGCAATAAAGACAGTGAAGTGAACTGGATATTAAATGTATAGAGACATTAAAGTCGAGAAGTTGAGAACGTGAGAATTATATATGGACAGTATAAGCTAACAAAGAATTCATGGAGGAATAGCTATGAAAATTTCAGACTCGAGACTGCAAAATGTTACAATACTAACACATATTGAAACAAAACCCACAGCTTGCAGAAAAACCTCAAGGTCTTATTAAATCATGTTATTAACCTGAAACATTTTAAACAAAGACCTTCTGTTAATCAGACCATACTTAGGTCGGCTTATGAGTGGACAAAGGGAAAGAGGGATCAAAAGGGATAGGCTGAACTCGGATGTCACTCTAGCCCTATCTTGTTATCTTTTGCCGAAAATATATAACCGTCGTCTCTTTACAATGTAACGTCACTTTGTCCGTAGGAAGTGGGTGCGATCTATCAAGAGTTGCATTCCTTCTGTCTGATAAAGGTCCCCGATCGGGATTTGCTTTTTAAATAAAAGCTTGCTTTGTTTAAAGCACAAACGGTATTCGTTTCAGTAATTTTGCTGAACCAGATTGAGGGAAAAGAATCCACATTTACACATGTAGATGAGGAAGAAGAGGAGGACAACTATTGATCCTTGGGCAAGTCTGGAGGTGATGGTAAGGGGAACAGAAAGAGAAACAATGAAACAAAGAAACAAAAACTTGCATTTATACAGTGCTTTTCACAACTTCAGGACGTCTCAAAGTGCTTTGCAGGCAATGAAGTACTTTTTGAAGTACCTGTATAGTCACTGTTGTAATGTAGGAAATGAAGAGGCCATATTTTGCAGAGCAAGATCCCACAAACAGCAATGAGATAATGACCAGATAATCTGTACTTTGATGATGTTAGTTGATGGATAAATATTGACAAGATCACCAGGGAGAACTCCCCTGATCATCTTCGAAATAGTACAATGAGATCCTTAATGTCTACCTGAGAGGATTTAATGTCTTATCAAAAAGACGACATCTCCAACCGTGCAGTGCATCCTCAGTACTGCACTAGGAGTGTCAGCCTAGATAACGTGCTCATGTCTCTGGAATGGGACTTTAACCTTCTGACTCAGAAGCGAGAGTGTTACCACTATGCCCCAGCTATCACAAGTAGACAAGGGCCCATTATGCTTAAGCAATGATCTGTCTTTTTCTAGGATTCAAAACAGACCTAGCAGCTCAAAATTGGGCATCCATGAGGCGCTGTGAGTCATCAGTAGCAGCAGAATTATATTTGACCACAATCTGTAACCTCATGGTAGAGCATATTCTTCACTCTACCATTACCATCAAGCCATGGGACCAACCCTGGTTCAATGAGGAATACAGAAGAGCATGCCAGGAGAAGCACCAGGCGTACCTAGAAATGAGGTATCAACCTGGGGAAGTTAGACCACAGGACTACATGCATGCTAAGCAGCTGTAAGGTTCGAAAATCCACGGCCGCATTTGAAACACCGTAAGGACAAGAAAACTAACATGGGATCGCTCCATACACTAAATGAACATTTTTGGCCAAGTAAAAGCAGGCTGGGAAAATGTGTGGGCGGATACAGACATTGTGGAGTCTGGCTCACAAGCAAGACAGAGGCACTGGTCAATGGGGGAAAAGTGCATTCTGGTAGGCCAATCGGGTCGAGTCGGGCCTGAAGTGCGGAAATCTTCAACCAATAAGGACTCCCTGGCCCAGTTTGAAAATGACTTCCCTACCCCCCCACAAATCAAACTATGAATGTGGGCCATTATATACCTAATTAATATGGACAATAGCTCTGAATCAAAACTATGAATCACTGCAGGAATGGCCCACTGACTCCCAGGACTATAACAAAGGACCCACAGACTTTCAGGCACCTATGTGCCCCGTAACAATACCCTGGTCCTCACACCTGCGTGTACCTGTGACATCTTCTGATTAAATATTCAAAGCTATCTCCCCGTCCAAACTTACACAATGGACCACCCATTGGGTTTGCGCGCGAAAAGACCAGAACTGAATTGAATACAAATATATGACACAGAACCACCAGAAAAGGAGTTGTGGACCAAAAAGGAGTTGTGGGCAGAGTTCACAGGGGAGGAAAGGTGTGGAAAGGAAAAGACTTGCAGGAATTGTGGAGAAAAACAGTTTGGGGTCAGTTCTTGAAAAGGCTGCTGGTTGCTGGAGAGGGAATGCAGCTGGAGCAGTAGGAAAAACAGTTTGGGGTCAGTTCTTGAAAAGGCTGCTGGCTGCTGGGGGGGAAGGAGCCGAGAGAGTTTTACAAACTTTGATTTTGGTCGAGACTAAAAACCCACGAGCGAACCTCCTGGTTGGTAAGTGGCAGCAGGTGCTGCTGTTAGCCCTGAACACACTGGACAGGGTGAGAATAGCCGAAGCATCAGGCTGGGGCACGCAGAGCTGTGCAGACCTGGACACCTGATTCAATAACCTGGATTATGAGTATAGCCCAAATCCCCTCACAGATTCAATTTAGGATAGGAATTGGTAGGAAGGGTGGGAGTGGAATGTTTTAACCTCTTGTTTTCCCCTTCCCTATTGCGAGATTTTTCAGGTTGTTGAATGAGATTTTGCCATTACTGCTATTTTATGACCTCTTCCTATGCCTTTGTGTTTGCTATTCTAAATAAACAACATTAGCCATTTTGTACTCTTACCCACAGTGTCTGCTGCCTCATTCCTCAACCATCCTCATAAATCGCACATACAGAACCCAAGGGGAGTGTGGATTCGAACCCACACCCCAAGCTCCCCTTACACAGCGGAAGCAGCATGATATAAACAGCTCTGCAGTCCTGCCACATCCAGCCATGAATGGTGGCGGACAATTAAACAACTAACGGGAGGAGGAGGAGGCTCCATGAATATTCCCATCCTTAATGATGGCGGAGCCCAGCAGGCAAGTGGAAAAGGCAAGGCTGAAGTGTTTGCAACCATCTTCAGCCAGAAGTGCCAAGTGGATGATTGATATCAGCCTTCTGAGGTCCTCATCATCACAGAAGCGAGACTTCAGTCAATTTGCTTCACTCCATATGATATCAGGTAGCACCTGAGGGCATTGGGTACAGAAAAGGCTATGGGCCCCAACAGCATCCCAGCTGTTGTGCTGAAGACTTGGGATTCAGAACTAGCCACTCCTCCAGCCCAGCCATGCTGTTCCAGTACAGCTACAATACCTGACAATGTAGAAAACTGCTGACGTATGTGCTGTCCACAAAAAGCAGGATAAATCCAATCCGGCCAATTACCCTCCCATCTCAATCATCAGCAAAGTGATGGAAGGTGTCCTCAACAGTGCTATCAAGCAGCACTTACTTACCAATAACCTGCTCACTGATGCTCAGTTTGTGTCCTGTCAGGACCACTCAGCTCCAGGCCTCATTACAGCCTTGGTCCAAACATGGACAAAAGAGCTGAATTCCAGAGGTGAGGTGAGAGTGACTGCCCTTGACATCAAGGCAGCATTTGACTGAGTGTGGCATCAAGGAGCGCGAGTAAAATTGAAGTCAACGGGGATCAGGGGGGAAACTCTCCTCGAACTGGAGTGATAACTAGCACAAAAGAGGATACTTTTGGTTGTTGGACGTGAATCATCCCAGCCCCAGGTCATCGTTGCAGGAGTTAAGAACATAAGAAATAGTAACAGGAGTAGGCCATTTGGCCGCTCGAGCATGCTTCACCATTCAATAAGATCACGGCTGATCTGATCATGGACTCAGCTCCACTTCCCTGCTTGCTCCCCATAACCCTTCCTTATTGCTCAAAAATCTATCTATCTCCACCTTAAATATATTCAATGACCCAGCCTCCATAGCTCTCTGGGGCAGAGAATTCCATAGATTTACAATTCTCCGAGAGAAGAATTCCTCCTCATCTCAGTTTTAAATGGGCGACCCCTTATTCTGAGACTATGACCCCTAGCTCTAGATTCCCACGATAAGGGAGTAAAGGGTGATGGGGAGTGGGCAGGGAAGTGGAGCTGAGAGTTATGTATTAATGCTTGGGGGTCACCAGACACCAGAAGGCGCCGCGGCCGGAGGTCATCGGGCTGTATGCATGTGGCATGTGTGCTTGCGTCACCTGTATATAAGCTGGGTGTCTTTGTCACGCAGGCACTCTCGGGCTGGAATAAAGATGGATCAGGTTGCACCTGAGTGAGTTTACAGTAACCAGACTCTTGGGTCATTACAATTGATGATGAGCCAATTTTTAAGAACCTTCGCATGCACAATGGGCATGGTTGGAATCCTGGAAAGATTCGTGGAGGGCGAGGATTGGGCAGATTTTGTCGACCGCCTGGATCAGTATTTTGTGGCCAATAGCATGGAGGCAGAGGCCTGCACAGTTAAAGGCAGGGCAGTTCTCCTCACCATTTGTGGTCTGAAAATTTACAGCCTTATGAAGAATCTTCTCTCGCCTGCACGTCCGGCAGAAAAAGGGTACGAGAAATTGTGTATGTTGGTGTGTAACCATCTGAAGCCACAAGAGGGGATCATCATATCATGCTACCGTTTCTACACGCATGTTCGTGCTGAGGGCCAGGTCGTGCCGGGATTAGTCGGCGACCTGCGACGTCTTGCTGAGCTGTGTAAGTTCGGGAACATGCTGGAAGACATGCTGCGTGATGTCTTCGTGATAGGCATCAGCCATGATGTGATCTTCAGGAAGCTGTTGGCTGCAGAGACGCTGGATTTGAAAAAGGCCGTTGCGACTGCCCAGGCATGCATGACGACGGACGATAATTTGAGGCAGATATCATCGACGAGTCGGAGTTCCACGGCAAGTACTGTAAACAAGATGGCGTCGTTTTCGGACAGAGCTGCTTACGCGAAACCTGCCGCTGCTCAGAGTCCACCAACTGGTTCGATCCAGATTTCACCCTGTTGGCATTGTGGGGGCAATCATCGGCCTCATCAGTGTCGGTTTAGACAATACTCATGTAATGGATGTTCGAAAGTGGGGCATCTTCACAGGATGTGTCCACAATGGAGCAAGCATAGTACGGCTCACCATGTGGTTGATGAGGACCAGTTCAGTGATGGTCCGGATACGCAACCCGAGGAGGAAGTGAATGAACTGTATTCGTTCCTGAGCAAGAGCCAGCTGATAGTCGTTAATGTGAAGCTGAATGGCGTGCCTGTATCAATGGTGCTGGACATGGGTGCGAGCCAGTCGATAATGAGCCAAAGGACATTTGACAAGCTATGGGACACTAAGGCTGTGAAACTGAAGCTGAGTCCAGTCAATGCCAGGTTGCGTACTTACACTAAGGAACTCATATCAGTGCTCGGCAGTGCAGCCACCAAGGTTTCATATGACAGTGTGGATCACGAGCAACCATTATGGAGCGTCCCAGGTAATGGTCCAATGCTGTTCGGCGGGAATTGGCTCGAGAAAATCAAACTGAACTGGAATGATGTCAAGATGTTGTCCTTGGTGGATGATACCTCGTGTGCTCAAGTATAGAAAAAGTTTCCTCCTTTGTTTGAACCGGGCATTGGTAATTTTACGGGAGCCAAGGTGCAGATTCACCTCGACTCCAATACAAGTCCTATCACAAAGCTCGGTCTGTTCCGTACATGATGAGGTAGAAGGTTGAAATTGAGCTTGACAGACTCCAACGTGAAGGGATCATATCACTGGTCGAGTTTAATGAGTGGGCTAGTCCCATTGTTCCTGTGTTGAAGAGTGATGGCACTGTCAGGATTTGTGGAGACTACAAGGTTACGATTAAACAATTTTCGAAACAGGATCAGTATCCGTTACCGAGGGCTGATGATCTGTTCGCCATGCTAGCTGGTGGAAAGTCGTTCACAAAACTGGATCTGACGTTGGCCTATAAGACCCAGGACACTTCAAAGAAACTCACCTGCATCAACACCCATAAAGGACTGTTCGTCTACAACAGGTATCCTTTTCGTTCGGCTGCAGCCATATTTCAGAGAAATATGGAGAGTTTACTGAAGTCCATTCTGTTATATATGTAAACCTGTAAATACCTTAGTTAACTACCAGAGGGCTCATCCCCTGGTGTCCCAAGGGATCCCACAATCCCTTGGGAGAACCTGTACTTAAGGAGGCCCCACAGGCCAGAGAGGCACTCTGAAGACATGAAATAAAAGACTATGGTCACACTTTACTTTGAGCTCACAGTATCTGGTCAGACTCTTGATTCATACGCTACAACTGGTGACGAGATACAGATATTGAACCCCATCGCAACGATGCAGAGAACATTGGGCATCCTGGAGAAATTTTCGGAGGGCGATGATTGGGAAAACTTCATGGAGCGACTCGACAAATACTTAGTGGCCAACGAGCTGGAAGAAGTGAATGATGCCAAACGAAGGGCGATTCTCCTCACCGTTTGCGGGCACCAACATATGACCTCATGAAAAATATGCTTGCTCCAGCAAAACCCAGAGAGAAATCGTATGATGATTTGTGCACACTGGTCCGGGAGCATCTTAACCCGAAGGAAAGCGTTCTAATGGCGAGGTACCGGTCCTACATGTGCAAGAGGTCTGAAGGCCAGGAAGTGGCGAGCTATGTCGCCGAGCTAAAACACCTTGCAGGGCATTGCGAATTTGAAGGACATTTGGAGCACATGCTCAGGGACTTCTTTGCACTTGGCATTGGCCATGAAGTAATACTTCACAAACTTTTGACTGCAGATACCCCGACCTTGAGTAAAGCCATAGCAATAGCCCAGGCGTTCATCGCCACCAGTGACAATACCAAGCAGATCTCTCAGCACACTCGTGCTGCTACAAGTATTGTGAACAAAGTAATGTTGTTTTCAAATCGTAACGTACAGGGCAGGCCTCACATGCCTGCAGGTGCACGTCCTCAGATGTCTCAGAGTCCACCATCAAGAGGATGAATGCTAGGCCATTAACATCTTGTTGGCGCTGCAGGGGTGATCATCGTTTCCATTCATGCCGCTTCAAAGGATAAGTTTGCAAGGGCTGTGGAACAATGGGACACCTCCAACGCATGTGCAGGTCAGTTGCAAATCCTAGTAATCCTGCAAACCACCATGTTGCAGAGGAGGACAGATCCATGGCGGATCACGACGAACCAGAGCCTCAGACCGAGGAGGCAGAGGTATATGGGGTGCACACATTTACCACAAAGTGTCCCCCGATAATGCTGAAGGTTGAATTAAATGGACTCGTGGTGTGAATGGAGCTGGACACAGGCGTGAGCCAGTCCATTATGAGCAAAAAGACTTTCGGTAAATTGTGGTGCAGCAAGGCATTAAGGCCAGTCCTGACTCCCATTCGCAGTAAACTGAGAACTTACCCAAAGGAATTGATTTCCGTAATTGGCAGTGCTTCTGTAAAGGTCTCCTACAATGGAGCGGTGCACACGTTACCACTCTGGGTGGTACCGGGCGATGGCCACATGCGGCTCGGCAGGAGCTAGCTGGGTAAGATACGCTGGAACTGGGATGACGTCCGAGCGCGCTCACCCGTTGATGACCTTTTTGCAACGCTGGCAGGAGGAAAAATGTTCACGAAGCTGGACTTGACCTCGGCCTACATGACGCAGGAGCTGGAGGAATCATCGAAAGGCCTCACCTGCATCAACACGCACAAGGGTCTCTTCATTTACAACAGATGCCCGTTTGGGATTCGATCAGCTGCGGCGATATTCCAGAGAAACATGGAAAGCTTAGTGAAGTCGGTCCCGCGCATCGTGATCTTCCAGGACGACATCTTAGTTACAGGTCGGGACACAGTCGAGCATCTGCAGAACCTGGAGGAGGTTCTTAGTCAGCTTAATCGTGGGGGGCTCAGTTTAAAACGCCCGAAGTGCATTTTCCTGGCACCTGAAGTGGAATTCCTGGGGAGAAGAATCGCGACGGACAGCATCAGGCCCACCGATTCGAAGACAGAGGCAATGGAGAACGCACCGAGACCACAGAACGTGACGGAGCTGCGGTCTTTTCTAGGACTCCTGAACTACTTTGGTAACATCTTACCGGGTCTCAGCACACACTGCACGCCTTACTGCGTAAAGGAAACGAATGGGTATGGGGTAAAAGCCAAGAAAATGTCTTTGTAAAACCTAGAAAACTGTTATGCTCAAACAAATTGCTTGTCTTGTATGATCCATGTAAGCATTTGGTACTAGCATGTGATGCGTCGTCAGGTGTGTATTGCAACAAGCTAATGAATGTGGGAAATTGCAACCGGTTGCTTATGCTTCCAGAAGTCTGTTTAAGCTGAGAGGGCCTACAGCATGACTGATAAAGAATCGTTAGCGTGTCTTAATGGGGTAAAGAAAATGCATCAATCTCTGTTTGGGCTCAAATTTGAACTGGAAACTGACCATAAGCTACTGATATCCTTCTTTTCTGAAAGGGGATAAATACGAATGCATCGGCCCGCATCCAGAGATGGGCGCTCACATTGTCTGCATACAACTACGCCATCCATCACAGGCCAGGCACAGAAAACTGTGCCGCTGCTCTCAGTAGGCTGCCATTGCCCACCACGGGGGTAGAAATGGTACGGCCTGCAGATTTAGTTATTGTAATGGAAGCATTCGAGAGTGAGCAGTCACCTGTTACTGCCCAACAGATTAGAACCTTGATGAGCCAGGACCCCTTACTGTCCCTGGTAAAAAAACTGTGTGCTTCACGGGAGCTGGTCCAGTGTCCCACTGGAAATGCAGGAAGAAATAAAGCCGTACCAGCGGCGCAAAGATGAAATGTCTATACAGGCAGATTGCCTTCTGTGGGGTAATCGGGTAGTGGTACCAAAAAAGGGCAGGGACACTTTCATTAGTGATCTCCACAGCACCCACCCAGGCATTGTAATGATGAAAGCGATAGCGAGATCCCACGTGTGGTGGCCTGGTATCGATGCGGACTTACCGAGAGTCCTGCATGCACAAATGTAATACATATTCACAGTTAAGCAATACACCCAGGGAGGCGCCACTAAGTTTATGGTCTTGGCCTCCAAACCGTGGTCTAGGGTCCTTGTCGATTATGAGGGCCCGTTCTTGGGAAAAATGTTCCCAGTAGTTGTAGATGTGTACTTCAAATGGATTGAATGTGAGATAATGTCGGCAAGCATGTCCGCTGCCATCACTGAAAACCTGCAGGCCATGTTTGCCATGCATGGCCTGCCTGATGTCCTTGTGAGTGACAACGGACCGTGTTTCACCAGTGCCGAGTTCAAAGAGTTCATGCCCCGCAATAGAATCAAACATGTCACATCTGCCCCGTTCAAACCAGCATCCAATGGTCAGGCAGAGAGAGAGCAGTGCAAACAATCAAGCAGAGCTTGAAGAGGGTAACTGAAGGCTCACTGCAGACTCGCCTATCCCGGTCCTGCTTAGTTACCGCACGAGACCCCACTCGCTCCGCGGTTGGGATTCTAACCGCTGAACTGCTCATGAAAAGGGCTCTTAAGACAAGGCTCGTTAGTCCACCCTGATCTACACGAACAGGTAGAGAGCAGGCGGCTTCAACAAAGTAAATATCATGATGGCGCAAATGTGTCACGCGAAATTGAGATTAATGATCCTGTATTTATGTTGAACTATGGACAAGGTCCCAAGTTGCTTCCCAGCACTGACTCAGGCTGAAACACTCTAAGTGTGTATTCATGACACCTAAAGTCGAATTCCTCGGGAGAAAGATTGTTGCTGATGGCATCAAGCCCACTGATTTGAAAACCGAGGCCATCAAAAATGCACCCAGGCCTCAGAATGTGACGGAGCTGCGTTCGTTCCTTGGGCTACTCAACTACTTTGGTAATTTCTTACCCAGATTGATCTACTAGAGTCACTTTACTAGAGTCACTGCACGTGTTACTAAGAAAAGGCGACAACTGGATCTGGGGTGCGTCTCAAGATAGAGCCTTTGAGAAAGCCAAGAATATGCTATGTTCAAACAAGTTGCTTGTTCATTATGATCCATGTAAGCATCTTGTATTGGCCTATGATATGGGGGTGGCTGTGTATTCCAACAAGCAAATGAATCGGACAAGCTACAACTTGTTGCGTATGCTTCGAGAAGTCTGTCTAAAGCGGAAAGAGCTTACAGTATGGTAGAGAAAGAAGCTTTGACCTGTGTGTATGAGGCAAAAAGAATGCACCAGTACCTGTTTGGTCTTCTTTGAATTAGAAACGGATCACAAGTGTGGAAATATCAGAAAGGATTAAGAAGTTAGCTCAGACCTGGGGTCTAAAAAACTAATAAACTCTCTTGCACAAAAAACAAGCAGGTCTTAACCTCAGGGTCAATGAGATAAGAGATGAGGTAGGGTTGTAAAAATAGCAGGGAAAGCCACGGGATAATAAAGCCAAATTCAAAGGAGTCACCCTGGGTAAGAGATAGTGTGTAAATACTGAGTGCCAATTTACAAAGTTCCAGCAATTGCTAATGACTGAACAAAAGGTCAGGTGTAGGAATAACAGATTGAAGGCCAACGGACAGGAGGGAGTTACCATAACAGAACCAGCTGTGGAAACAGCAAGGGGTGGTAAGAAAATTGATCAAGATAATGTTCACATATGGGAAGGGAGACTCCCGACTTGGTAATAACTTGGAGGTGAGAGACAAGTTGAGATAACAGCAGAATGTCTCTGTATCTTGTAGAAACAAGCAGGCAATTAGTAGCAACACACATGGTTTACTGAGGGACAAAAAGGTATAAAGACAGACAAGCTCGGACAGTCCAGAGCGAGAACCCGGGAACAACACTCGACAGAAGCAGGGACCAGGGAACGACCCTTGAAGGAACAGTGTCAGGAACGGACTGACCAGCCGGAACATAGTGGGTAACTATGAGGGTATATTGAGTTGAACAGAGTTAGTATTTTGAGCGGAAAGGAATACCTTTTGGAACGCCTTGTCTGCAGAATTAAGCAGAGTTAAATAGAGTATAAGTAGTGAGTCTTCTACTTTTCCTGTATTAAACGAACATTAACGATACTGTCATTTGTCTAGTGTGTAATTTGATATTTAACTCAAGAACCGTCGCAGGCAACTACTAGTCACATGACTAGCGAAATTTGCCGCTTGCGCAACAACAAGCCACTCATTTCATTGTTTGCGGAAAACAATGATATTAATACCAATGCATCGTCCCGCATTCAAAGGTGGGCGCTGATATTGTCTGCCTATGATTACGTCATCTGTCACAGACCTAGTATTGAGAATTGTGCCGATGCACTGAGTCGTCTGCCCTTACCCACAACTGAGATGGAGACGCCTCAACCTGCAGATCGACTATTAGTAATGGATGCTTTTGAGGGTGAAGGAACCCCTGTCACTGCTCAACAAGTTAGGATCTGGACCAGCCATGACCCTATTTTATCGGTTGTGAAACGGTGTGTACTCAGTGGTGATTGGTCTGCCATACCTATGGAGATGCGTGAGGAGACCAAACCTTACAACCGTCGCAAGGATGAGCTGTCCATTCAGTCAGACTGTTTACTGTGGGGTAATCATGCCTAAGAAAGGTCGAGAAAAATTTGTACGTGAACTTCATAGCACTCATCCTGGTATTGTCATGATGAAGTCCATTGCTAGGTCTCATGTATGGTGGCCTGGAATTGACTCTGATCTGGAATCATGCGTGCATCAGTGCAATACTTGCATGCAGCTAAGTAAAGTACCAGCAGAATCTCCGCTGAGTCTTTGATTGTGGCCATCCAAACCATGGTCGAGGATCCACATTGATTTTGCAGGCCCGTTCCTAGGAAAGATGTTTTTTGTCGTAGTGGATGCATATTCTAAGTGGATAGAGTGTGTTATTATGTCATCCAGCACATCTACAGCTACCATTGAGAGCCTTCCTATCATGTTTGCTACTCATGGTTTGCCTGACATTGTTGTGAGTGACAACGGATTTTGCTTCACAAGTCTTGAGTTCCAGGAGTTCATGAAACTCAATGACATCAGACATGTGAGATCAGCTCCATTCAAGCCTGCTTCTAATGGTCAAGCAGAGCGTGATGTTCAAATGATCAAGCAAAGTTTGAAACGTGTAACTCAGGGCTCACTGCAGAGACGGTTGTCATGTATATTGCTCAGTTACAGGTCAAGACCTCATATGCTTACTGGGGTTCCTCCTGCTGAACTACTGATGAAGAGAAATCTCAAGACTAGACTTTCTCTTGTTCATCCTGATTTGAATGATCATGTTGAAAACAGACATAAAAGTCAGCAATGGTGTCATGATCATGTTGCCGTGTCACGTGACATCTCAGGCAACAATCCAGTTGCTGTACTGAATTATGGTCAAAGTCCAAAGTGGATTGCTGGCACTGTTACAGCCAAGGAGGGTAACAGAGTGTTTATTGTCGTGCTCAAGAATGGGCAAACATGCAGGAAACATCTTGACCAGGTTAAACTGCGACACATGGATGAACTGGAACCGAATGAGGAAGATGCAATCAGTGACCAACCAACCATTGTTCACTCATCAGAGGACTCTACTGACATTACTGACTCTGAATCTTCAGTCTCTGATGTGGTCATTACCACTCCCATCAGATCAGCTACTCAGCCCTCAGTCTCGACGGACTCAGAACACTCACCCAGAACCAAAGTTGAACCGAGACGATCAACTTGTAAGACCGTCTTAATTTGTAAAACGACTGTTAAGATTTTAAAAGGGGAATGTTGTTATGTATTAATGCTTGGGGGTCACCAGGCACCAGAGGGCACCGCGGTCGGAGGTTATTGGGCTGTATGCATGTGGCATGTGTGCTTGCGTCACCTGTATATAAGCTGGGTGTCTTTGTCACGCAGGCACTCTCGGGCTGGAATAAAGATGGATCAGGTTGCATCTGAGTGACTTTACAGTAACCAGACTCTTGAGACATTACACTGAACTCATGATCAGCCATCATCATCATCATCGGCAGTCCCTCGGAATCGAAGAAAACTTGCTTCCACTCCTGAAGTGAGTTCTTTGGTGGCTGAACAGTCCAATACGAGAGCCACAGACTCTACCACAGGAGGGACAGATAGTCGTTGAGGGAACGGGTGGGTGGAACTGGTTTGCCATACGCTCTTTCCGCTGTCTGCACTTGATTTCTGCATGCTCTTGGCGTTGAGACGAGAGGCATGCTCAGCACCCTCCCGGATGCACTTTTTCCACTTAAGGCAGTCTTGGGCCAGGGACTCCCAGGTGTCAATGGGGATCTCGCACTTTATCAGGGAGGTTTTGAGGGTGTCCTTGTACTGTTTCCACTGCCCACCTTTGGCTCGTTTGCCGTGAAGGAGCTCTGAGTACAGCACTTGCTTTGGGAGTTTCGTGTCCGGCCTGCAGACTATGTGGCCTGCCCAGCGGAGCTGATCGAGTGTGGTCAATGCTTCAATGCTGGGGATGTTAGCCTGAATGCGGACGCTGATATTGGTGTGCCTGTCTTCCCAGGGGATTTGTAGGATCTTGCCGAGACATCGTTGGTGATATTTCTCCAGCAACTTGAGGTGTCTACTATACATGGTCCATGTCTCTGAGCCATACAGGAGGGCAGGTATTACTACAGCTCTGTAGACCACGAGCTTAGTGGCAGTTTTGAGGGCCATCAAACACTCTTTTCCTCAGGCGTCCGAAGGCTGCACTGGCACACTGGAGGCGGTGTTGGATCTCATCGTCGATGCCTGATCTTGTTGATAGCAGGCACCCGAGATACGTGAAGTGGTCCATGGTGTCCAGGGCCGCGCCGTGGATCTTGATGCCAACTGGGGGCAGTGCTGTGCGGTGAGGACAGGCTGGTGAAGGACCTTTGTCTTACTGATGTTTAGCGTAAGGCTCATGCTTTCGTATGCCTTATTAATACGTCGACTATGTCCTGGAGTGCAGCCTCTGTATGTGCGCAGACACGGGCGTCATCCACATACTGTAGCTCGACAACAGAGGTTGGGGTGGTCTTAAGACAGCTTAAAAACAAGGCTATAGGTGCGGACGGAATCCCTGCTGAGGCATTGAAGTACGGCGGAGAAGCACTGCTGGTGCGAATACACGACCATATCTCTCTCATCTGGAGGGAGGAGAGCATGCCAGGGGATCTCAGAGATGCAGTAATCGTGACCATCTTTAAAAAAGGGGACAAGTCTGACTGCGGCAACTACAGAGGAATCTCCCTGCTTTCAGCCACTGGGAAAGTCGTTGCTAGAGTCCTCCTCAACCGTCTTCTTCCCGTGGCCGAAGAGCTCCACCCGGAGTCACAGTGCGGATTTCGTCCCCTATGGGGCACAATGGACATGATTTTTGCAGCGCGACAACTACAGGAAAAATGTAGGGAACAGCGGCAGCCTTTATACATGGCCTTCTTTGACCTTACAAGGGCCTTTGACACTGTCAACCGCGAGGGTCTATGGAGCGTCCTCCTCCATTTCAGATGCCCTCAGAAGTTCATCACTATCCTCCGCCTGATCCACGACAACATGCAGGCTGTGATCCTTACCAACGGATCCATCACAGATCCAATCCTCTCTGGTGCAAGGGTGAAGGATGTCTCGGAGCGGCTGCAGCGCATTCTGGAGGGGGAGGGTGAACAGCCAGCTGTCGTGGTGCATATAGGTACCAACGATATAGATTAAAAAATGGGATGAGGTGCTACAAGCTGAATTTAGGGAGCTAGGAGTTAAATTAAAAAGCAGGACCTCAAAGGTAGTAATCTCAGGATTGCTACCAGTGCCATGTGCTAGTTAGAGTACGAATTGCAGGATAGCTAAGATGAATACGTGGCTTGAGGAGTGGTGCAGGAGGGAAGGATTCAAATTCCTGAGACATTGGAACCGGTTCTGGGGGAGGTGGGACCAGTACAAACTGGACAGTCTGCACCTGGGCAGGACCGGAACCAATGTCCTAGGGGGAGTGTTTGCTAGTGCTGTAGGGGAGGTGTTAAACTAATGTGGCAGGGGGATGGGAACCTATGCAGGGAGACAGAGGGAAGTAAAATGGGGGCAGAAACAAAAGATAGAAAGAAGAAAAGTAAAAGTGGAGGGCAGAGAAACCCAAGGCAAAAATTAAAAAGGGCGACATTACAGGAAAATTCTAAAGGGACAAAGTGTGTTAAAAAGACAAGCCTGAAGGCTCTGTGCCTCAATGCGAGGAGTATTCGTAATCAGGTGGACGAATTAACTGCGCAGACAGCTACTAACGAATATCATATCATTGGGATTATGGAGACATGGCTCCAGGGTGACCAAGGCTGGGAACTCAACATCCAGGGGTATTCAACACTCAGGAAGGATAGACAGAAAGGAAAAGGATTAAAGAGGAAATTAATGCAATAGTAAGGAAGGACATTAGCCTGGATAATGTGGATTCTGTATGGGTGGAGATGCGGAATACTAAAGGGCAGAAAACGCTATTGGGAGTTGTGTACAGACCACCAAACAGTTGGGGACAGCATCAAAGAAGAAATTAGGGATGCGTGCAATAAAGGTACAGCAGTTATCATCGGCGACTTTAATCTATATATAGATTGGGCTAACCAAACTGGTAGCAATACGGTGGAGGAGGATTTCCTGGAGTGTATTAAGGATGCTTTTCTAGACCAATATGTCGAGGAACCAACTAGAGAGCTGGCAATCGTAGACTGGGTGATGTGTAATGAGAAAGGACTAATTAGTAATCTTGTTGTGCGAGGCCCCTTGGGGAAGAGTGACCATAATATGGTAGAATTCTTCATTAAGATGGAGAGTGACACAGTTAATTCAGCGACTAGGGTCCTGAACTTAAGGAAAGGTAACTTCGATGGTATGAGACGTGAATTGGCTAGAATAGACGAGCGAATGATACTTAATGGGTTGACGGTGGATAGGCAATGGCAAACATTTAAAGATCACATGGATGAACTTCAACAATTGTACATCCCTGTCTGGAGTAAAAATGAAACAGGGAAGGTGGCTCAACCATGGCTAACAAGAGAAATTAGGGATAGTGTTAAATCTAAGGAAGAAGCATATAAATTGGCCAGAAAAAGCAGCAAACCTGAGGACTGGGAGAAATTTAGAATTCAGCAGAGAAGGACAAAGGGTTTAATTAGGAGGGGGAAAATAGAGTATGAGAGGAAGCTTGCTGGGAACATAAAAATTGACTGCAAAAGCTTCTATAGATATGTGAAGAGAAAAAGATTAGTGAAGACAAACATAGGTCCCTTGCAGTCAGATTCAAGTGAATTCATAATGGGGAACAAAGAAATGGCAGACCAATTGAACAAATACTTTGGTTCTGTCTTCACGAAGACACAACTAACCTTCCGGAAATACTAGGGGACCGAGGGTCTAACGAGGAACTGAAGGAAATCCTTATTAGTCAGGAAATTGTGTTAGGGAAATTGATGGGGTTGAAGGACGATAAGTCCCGAGGGCCTGATAGTCTGCATCCCAGAGTACTTAAGGAAGTGGCCCTAGAAATAGTGAATACATTGGTGATCATTTTCCAACAATCTATCGACTCTGGATCAGTTCCTATGGACTGGAGGGTAGCTAATGTAACCCCACTTTTTAAAAAAGGAGGGAAGAGAGAAAACGGAGAATTATAGACCGGTTAGCCTGACATCGGTAGTGGGGAAAATGTTGGAATCAATTATTAAAGATGAACTAGCAGCGCATTTGGAAAGCAGTGACAGGATCGGTCCAAGTCAGCATGAATTTATGAAAGGCAAATCATGCTTGACAAATCTTCTAGAAATTTTTGAGGATGTAACTAGTAGAGTGGACAAGGGAGAACCAGTGGATGTGGTGTATTTGGACTTTCAAAAGGCTTTTGACAAGGTCCCACACAAGAGGTTGGTGTGCAAAATTAAAGCACATGGTATTGGGGGTAATGAATTGAAGTAGATAGAGAACTGGTTGGCAGATGGGAAGCAGCGAGTCGGGATAAACAGGTCCTTTTCAGAATGGCAGGCAGTGACTAGTAGGGTGCCGCAGGGTTCAATGCTGGGACCCCAGATATTTACAATATACATCAATGATTTAGATGAAGGAATTGAGTGTAATACCTCCAAGTTTGTAGATGACACTAAGCTGGGTGGCGGTGTGAGTTGTGAGGAGAATGCTAACAGGCTGCAGGGTGACTTGGATAGGTTAGGTGAGTGGGCAAATGCATGGCAGATGCAGTATAATGTAGATAAATTTGAGGTTATCCACTTTGATAGCAAAAACAGAAAGGCAGAATATTATCTGAATGGCGACACATTAGAAGGGGCGGTGCAGCAAGACCCGTGTGTCATGGTACATCAGTCATTGAAAGTTGGCATGCAGGTACAGCAGGCGGTGAAGGCGGCAAACGGCAAGTTGGCCTTCATAGCTAAGGGATTTGAGTATAGGAGCAGGGAGGTCTTACTGCAGTTGTACAGGGCCTTAGTGAGGCCTCACCTGGAATATTGTGTTCAGCTTTGGTCTCCGAATCTGAGGAAGGAAGTTCTTGCTGTTGAGGGAGTGCAGCGAAGTTTCACCAGACCAATTTCCGGGATGGCAGGACTGACATATGAGGAGAGACTGGATTGACTGGGCCTGTATTCACTGGAGTTTAGAACAATGAGAGGGAATCTCATAGAAACATATATAATTCTGACGGGCCTGGACAGGTTAGATGCAGGAAGAATGTTCCCGATGTTGGGGAAGTCCAGAACCAGGGGTCACAGTCTAAGGATGAGGAGTAAGCCATTTCGGACCGAGATGAGGAGAAACCTTTTCACTTAGAGAGTTGTTAACCTGTGGAATTCTCTACCACAGAGAGTTGTTGATGCCAGTTCGTTAGATGTATTCAAGAAGGAGTTAGATATGGCCCTTATGGCTAAAGGGATCAAGGGGTATGGAGAGAAAGCAGGAAAGGGGTACTGAGGTGAATGATCAGCCATGATCTTATTGAATGGTGGTGCAGGCTTGAAATGGCCTACTCCTGCACCTATTTTCTATGAATCTCAAGCCCACCCTCCTGCACCATCCTTCCAGCCACGCATTCATCTGTCCTATCTTCCTAACTAGCACGTGGCACCGGGAGTAATCCAGAGATTGCTACCTTTGAGGTCCTACTTTTTAATCTCCCTCCTAGCTCTCTAAAATCTGCCTTCAGGACCTGATCCCTCTTTCTACCTATAGACCACGACCTCTGGCTTTTCACCCTCTCCCCACAGAATGCTCTGCAGTCGGTCAGTGATTCCTTGACCCTGGCTCCAGGGAGGCAACATACCATCCTGGAGTCATGTCTGTGGCCGCAGAAACGCCTGCCTGCTCCCCAAACTATCGAATCCCTACCACGATTGTGCTTCCACTCTTCTTCCTCCCCGCTGTGAAGCTGAGACACCCGTGGTGCTGTGGACTTGCTTCCTCTAGGGACTGCAGTCAGAGCCATCACCCCCACCAGTATCCAGAACAGAATACTGGTTGGAGAGTGAGATGCACTCAGGGGACTCCTGCACTACCTGTCTGGTCCTCCTCTTCTGTCTGGTGGTCACGCACTTCCTCTCTGCCTGCACACTCTTAAGCTGCAGGGTGCCCACCTCTAGAAACGTGCTATCCACGAAGTTCTCAGCCTCGCGGATGCACCACAATGATAACAGCCGCCGCTCAAGTCCCGAAACCTGGAGCTCGAGTTGCTGTAGCTGGTAACACTTCCTGCACATGTGGTCGTCCAGGCTACAAGAAACATCCAGGGCTTCCCACATGGCACAGGATGTACACTCCACGGGACTGAGCTACCCTGCCATTCCTCTATTTAATAGACCACGGGCTGGGTTTTAGGCTTTTCTGTTTTTGCGGTGAAAATGGAGGTGGTGCGGGAAAGTTACCAGTCGGGAATAGTCTGCTCTTTGGTAAGGAATTTTTGCCATTTGGGCCTTGCGTCAGGAGGCACAGCTCGAAAGGAGGTGTTGTACACTTTGAGGCGCAAAAGTGGGAAATTCGCAGACTAAAGTGCCGGGTCATGTGCGCTCCGAGAGAGGCCTGGGGGTGGGGGGAGGGGGTGGGGGAAACCTTAAAAAAAACATTCCCAAAACATTGCCTATGCCACCACAACACAAATCGCTGAAAAACTTAAAAGAACAACCACTTGCCCTTACCTTTGGAGTACTTTACATTCCTCACCGCCGCCAGCGTGGCTGGATCGTGCTGATCCAGGCGATCATACTTCCGGGCGGACGAATCGGGCAAGTGGCCAAACTCCTACTGGTGTCACAATGAGAGGAGTTGCACCGGTGCAGCTCTACCCAGTGGTGCTGCTCAGCGCCGCTGCAAAACCGCACCGGAGGATCGCAGGAGACCTGAACACTGCTTTTCACACCGCTCCAGGGCAAAACCTGGAGCATAAAGGACCAGAAAATCCAGCCCTAAGATCTAACCCAGCAGAAATAAACTTCAAACTTCACAAAGAAACCTCACCAGCTACTCACCAATCAGCTCCTTCCCTTGTGCCAACATCACTTTTTCTCCTCTGACGTCACTCTTTCGAATTCTGGCTCTGCTGACTTGCTCCTGCTTTCATCTCGCCGCTGTCTCCTCCGGTCTCAGGCCTGCACTCTGCACTCCTTTTATCGCCGCTGCCGCTCTACCTCAGATCTCGCCCAGGTCCGCTGCCTCCTTCGGTTCCCTGCCAGGAAGTCAGCCTGATTGCCTGGCTTGGCTTCCAGTCGGATGGGGAACACTGAAAATGAGGCCGCAGTTCCATGTAAGACCGTGACCTGACCTCGTCTGTGTGGGAAACTCTTTTTGGATCGTGCCATGGGAACTTTTAAGTTCACTTGAGAGAGCAGAAGGAGCCTTCATTTAACAGCTCATCTGAAAGACAGCACCTTCAACAGTGCAGCACTCCCTACACTGTAATGTCAGCTTTGATTTTTTATACTCAAGTTACTGGACTGGGAACTTGAACCCACAACCTTCTGACAACTTAAAGAAATAATGCTTTGGAATAACAAAAGGAGCAGTTTAATACCACCAAAAATGGCATTTGAGGCCCAAGCATTTGTAAATGCTTTGGTTGTCCAATAATTGGGGACCAACAGTCCCGGTAACACCAGAGCAGGACCAGTAGCTCAGTAGATGAGAGCTTCCCCTTGTGGAGGAGAATTGGATCTCTCTTTGGTACTCATGTTCTTATTGATTGTAATACTATGTGATTTGGCTACAACTTCATAAACATTTTTTAGGTGAAAAGATTTGCTAAGTATCGATATTAATATGCTGAGTTATTACAGCAGGAAAAGACAGTCAGGGTGGAATTGCCCCACGCCCGCTTAGGGCGCACAATTCAAATTCAATAACAATTTATCGTCCAGCGAAAGCGGATCGTTAATGACCCAGAATTGGGGTCTTGGTGCATGAAAAAACATCTGGGTGGTATTGGAGGCACTCTGCCCCTCCGCTGGGCGGTAGCAGGGCAAGAGGGGGCGGAAGCGTGGCGATGTCACTCAACGCCACATTGACCACGTCACAACGTCCCTCCCCTTCTCTTAAATGGGAGGGCCACTGCGAACTCTGCAGCCGCTTCCGTGTCGTCCACTGGGCCACCAGGGAGTGTTTTAGCCGGGGCAGTGGCCTGGCACTCAAGAGGGGATGCCGGGCTGCCTGTTGGTGGCCCAGCCGAAGCAGCAGCCGCCATTGCCATGCTGACTGCAAAGTTGACCGACAAAAAAATGCCGACTGTGGCGCAGGGCCCTCCCCTTTAAGGGAGGACGATGCGCCCAGCCATCACAGCTTGGCGCCCCGCAAAGCTGTCGGTGGCAGCGCCATGCGCCAACCTCACTCCCGCGGGGCAATCGGGTTAGCACGGGGCGATCGGAGTTGGTGCGAGACGATCAAGGGTTCGCACGCACGACGATGACATCATTGCCCTGTGCGCCGCCACCCACGACGAAAACTGTAGGGTGTTTTTGCCGCCGCCATCTTGGGGGCAATTCTGGGAGGGTCGCTTCCTCTGCCTGCCCCCGAGCGAAAAGTCCTTATCGTCCCGTTAGCGCCTCCTGGAGGTGATAACGATCCTTTCGGAAAGAGGCAATTTCAGCCCCAGTTTGTCTTGCTCACAAAATTCAGTAGTTGTAAATCTGAAATAACTTTCAATTACTTGGTAGCATAATTCTCCAGCCAAAAGTCAAGTTATCACCCCCTGAGGCAGTCTATTTAAGCTACTCTTCTTCAGCTTCTGTTGCACCCTTATATTTTTCATCAGTTTGAAGTTTGTCATATTATGCTGCAAAGATATTGCAAATCTTCACTAGAACCTATAGTAAAACACTACTGTGCCAACATTCCAAACATCTGCTGAGGATGTCATGATCCTGTGCTTTGATGTGCCTTGTTTTACTGACATGCTACTGTACTTCATTTTCTGGGGTTTGCAAGGTTATCAGCAGCCATGGTTTCCCAGCTGCGAGAGTAGTTCCTTATTTAATTCGGACTGTTGTTGATGCCGTCTTGTATTTGAATTTTTTTAGCCTGGGTATAAGATCCCTGTAAAGTTTATTCCCTTCACTCACTTCATAATAATCAATGTTAATTGATGCATTGACACAACCTAAATTGATAAGGACCATGTCTGACAAATTCAGTCGCTCCTATGAGTTATGCCAAGAGAAATAAAGAGCTAGAACATTGTTTCAATATAAAGGGTTTATTCATTTCAAAGAATAGTTTGAAAATATTCTATTCATCATAAATGTAAGAGGATCTACAGCATAACAAAAAATGTCTCTTGAATTATCAAAAATAGTTCAGCTTCCAAATCTTTTTCAGAAAATGTAAACAGAATAAACCAATTGTTAGAACTGCTGAAATTTAGTGGATCGACTGAGTTCCCTTTAACTTGATGCTGGTTTGATCCCTGTTGATTATGGCGGATTTGCACTCCACAAGTTCAGCATTGATGCAAAGCTGAGAGTAAATTGGGTGTTAATTCTGAATTACCCTAAAGTAAAATGGAGTGCGATTCCCTCCTCCAGGTGTGGTGTCAGGTTGGGTGCTGCCTCTGGATTTAAGCTGCCCTTACACGAGGATTGGTGCAAAGTGAAACTACACTGCATTGATGCTATAGTTGTGGCGTGAATGCAATACTTGAAACATGGCTTGGCCTAGAAGTTAATTGAAAATAATTAATTTTTCAAAGATTTGTTTCCCTACCATGCTTTTGGTCCCTTTTACCACTGTCCCATTCCAGTGAGGGTCCAAGAGCCATGCTCTCCATTTACAGTGAGCAAAACATTAAAAGTTCATCTGGATATTTCTATTGCCTTTTGTAACTTGAGAACATCTTGATAAATTTGCATTAAAGTTTAACACAAACTTTTATAATCAGACAATAACCAGAAGATTCACAACAGCAAATTGTAAAAGATGAATGAACAGCACAATCGCAATCAGTCTCTGATCCGATGATAGCTCCTGTAACTCTTAGTCGTGTGGGTTAACCAGATTGCCTTATAACTAACACCGTTTACATTCAGGTAGGATAGCAGTGGCGATAACACAGTCAGAATATACAAATCTCATGTCAATCTGGCTGGTTTCTAAGATTTCCGAATATTATAACTAGTTAACCACGGGACGCGACTATCCTTATAAGGGCTGCATCGAAGAATGAGTTTTAGTGGCACTAATCCACCAATGACCTTTTTACTGCACTTTCACACTGTGTCTGACACTGTGCAGTAGCACATTAATATTGACACATGTTCCTGCTGACCCCACTGATGTACAAACAATAGGAAATGCAGTAAATCCACAGTCGCAAAGGAGATACTGACGGACCAGCCAAGTGTCATTTATAGGTTTAATAATGTAACCATGTATGGCATACCTCACTTCAAAAAACAGGAGTGCAGATGGTTAAATGAATTTACATTCATTGCCACTCTTACTGAGCACAAAAGTCACTCCCAACATTTCTTGGATATTCACAGCTTGGTATTTAACTCAAGTAACCAACAAGAATACGGACACTGCAAGATAAATACAAATTATCAAGCACTCTGAAATGCTTTATTCATTTCTGTTTATCTCATTCCACAGTTCAGTCCGTGAGTTAGTGATACTGTACAGTTGAAACTGACCTACGCATGAAGCAATTCCTCCAGAATCACTATCCCCACTCTGATCATGATCCTCCAAACTGACAGGTGTCTCTGTGGCTGACGTCGAACAGCTGGGATTCCAGTCACTGCAAGCAAGTTCACTATCGCATTGGCAATAAATATGATGCTTGCTGGTTGAACCTGTCACAATACAGGATACACAAACTGTTAGTGCGTCTACTAAATACATACCTGCCTCATCCTCCTCAGAATCACACACTTAAAACTGCCTGGTGTACATGAATGCCCACTGTCTGCTTTTGAACTTGTGTCACCGCTTCCTAAGAAAAATCAACTTTTTTTTACTGGAACTGGAGGTTGAAAGGTACAAGGGCAAGCTGTCAGAATCAATCCAATCAGTTGGAAGGAGAATTAAAGGCTGATGGAACCATTTCTTCCATTGCTCGTTGTGCACAAACTTGAGGCAGGAAAGTTTTAAGATGAGCTGATGGTTTTTGAGAATCAGAGTTACAGGTATTTTTATTTAGAGTTTGTTCCTCAAGAAATGGTGTATAACAAAGAAGCTGCTAACATGGAACTTTTAAAAACTTTTAATTGTCTTTAAAGGAACTTTCTGGGGATTGTTCAGCTGTTGTCTTATATGAAGGTTTATTTTCTTCAAGACTACATGCAGTTTTTTTTAAGATAAGAAGAATGTTCTCTGGTATAAATGTTTCTTTGTGTTAATGTAATAACTAATTTTTTTGAGCATTCCTGCCTTTGCACTAATGAAATTGCCAGGGCTTAGCAATGGGTTAGAAATGGTGATGGGCTTTACCTAACTTGAACAAATGACACCTGAGTCCGATATTTAGGATTTTACTACAATACACTGCTGTGATTTGTGATGCAGCTTGTTAGTGCATGAGTTACAGTGCTTGGTTATGTTCTGTAACTTAGCTATATTCAGTGGTTGATATGTCTTTGTTGCCATAGATTAAGCAGAGGAAAAATCCCATGCAATCTATAGTAGAGTGGCCAACATCCAAGGGGAAATATAAGTGGCCGGATTTTCAGCTTTTGAGATTTCGGGGCAGTAATGGCGGTGAGGTGGTCCTGATAACATCTGGAAAAAACATGTGTCCTCATCTGCAAAATTCGGCAAAAAATGAGGTTCCATGATCGGGGGCGCAAAATCAGACGTTACACAAGGAAGTTTTTGCACCTCAGCCGAAAATCTCGCCGTTAAATAAGTCAGAATAATGTGCAGAACAAGGTTGCGCAGATGCCCTGATTTTTGTTGATTATGCTTGTAAATAGTTTCTTTGATTTAATGAACTTCATTGTTGCTCCATGCCCTGCAACATAATGTTGTCTATTGTATGGTTTTATTTTGGTGGAGAGGGTTTTTGTTACATTGTTGCAGTAAAATGTCTGTTTGATCCTTTGCCATTGGTGTTTTGTGTATCATTCCAACCTTCACCGGAGATGTGCCTTTCTGGGGGCACATAGCGTGTCCAGTACAGGTTGAACTTCCCTTATCCGGCACCCTTGGGGCCTGGCCTGTACCGAATGAGGGATATTTCCAAATAAGGGGAGGTCACGTGTTTTCAGTGTGTGTGTACATCGATTAGCTGGAATGACAACGACTGTCAGTCAGACAGTCAGTCAGTCTCAGCTCACATTGGAGACCAAACTATTCTAGAGTTAGGATATTCTCAAAATCTATGGAATGGTTAGCTGATTCAAAATATTAAAAAGGTAAATACCTTGAAAACATTTTCTGAACAATTTTTATTGGAATTTCCGTCAGTGTGGTGTTGGCGGTCCGTCGGGCTCCAAGGTGTCGGAAGGCTGTCGGGCCCCCAGGTGTTCTAGGTTGAGGGGGCTTCTGCTACTGCTGATCACTTTCTTTCTAGTAAGTGTGTGGATTTTCTGTTTAGGTGAATGGTTTAATTAAATAATAAAGGAAAGGTATCATCGTCGTGCCTAAAGAGGGAATGGGAAATGTCGGGGGGGGGGGGAGGGTCGGAGTTCTGCACATGCGCCACCCTGCGGCTGGGAATGATGCCGGACGAGGAGTGGTACCGTATAACGGAGTCCCGGATAAGAGAGGTTCAACTTGTATTAGCTCCATCCCTCAGTTTCCTCCATTTAGGAGAACCAGTCCATTATCAGCTGGCGACGTGCGACACTGCTCCTCAGAGAACTCGAGGTATGAGCGTTGGTGCCTGTAAACCCGTGTGGGGGTAAACCCTCCTCCCCAGACGTCTTTGGCCTCTCCTCATCCGTGGTCCGACATGGCCAAGAGCCGCTCTTCTAGCTTGACGCGGCCTGGCAATAGCATGGAGCATGATACGCTGCAGAACTAGTAATACCCCCATTAAATTCTCTCACTGACATTGTAAGGACACTGTAATGGCAGATAAAACTGCCGTTTTCATGTCGAAGCTTCGTGCAGTGTGCTGTGCTCAACCGTTGCAGTCAATGTGACCTGTGATGTAGGATCCTCCTCCCTACATTTAAATATGCCGCCAATACTGTCTGCTGCACCCTGGGAACGCCTGGTTTTTCAGAGGTTTCCTGGGGCGGGTGTATAATGAGACGTTAGGGCCGAATTTTGCATCCGGGGCGCTAGCGGTGCATTGCACAACGATTGACGTCATGATCTCCAGTGAAACTAGAGGGCGGGGCGGTAAGTTTTTGCGCTGCTGCAAACCATGAGCCGAATTTTCTGGCCAGGCAGTAAAAGCTGGATGCTCGCTGTAACGCTTAGAAACACCCTTTATCCGGGACACTAACAGAGGCGAAAACGAGCCTAAAATCCAGCCCAAGAAATGCTATTAATAGTCAATAAGAGCAGATTAGCAACCCTCAGACTGGAGGAAATAAGTCAGGTACATCTTAAGAGTAGAAAATTCAGCTCCTTACAGTTTGTGGAAACCACTTTTTGTGCTCCTGACGTTTTCTTTAGTGATTGCAGTAGGTGATTATTTTTATTTCCAGTAGAAAAAAGCTTGTTGGCACGTTCAATAGAGCAATGTAGGGTAGAAACGTGTTTAACTGCAGTTGAAGGTTGAGGAGTACCTTTCTAAGGAGGTGAATGCTATTTTAAATAAATAAAGAAGAAAATATTAATGGTAATCCAGAAATCAACACATAGCTGTCTCTGGAGATCCACCTCAACTTCTACCCCTATCTCCACGATGCTCTTCATAACCACTGTTATCAACTAATATATATTAGATTGTCAAATCAACATGTATACAGCCCTGACACAATCAAGCTGCTGGCAGTCTCTCAGTTATGACAGTCTCCACCTCACAAAGTGTAAATGAGAGGCATATTTCAACTTCATTAGATTTCAGAAAAGAAAAATCCACATTTTGAAAAATTGTCACTGTTGCAACTGGCTAGCATTTCAGTCTATCCATCAAAAAGATGAAACAGCAGCACATTTGGAAAGCAGTGATGGGATCGGTCCAAGTCAGCATGGATATTTGAAATGGAAATTCTGCTTGACAAATCTTCTAGAATTTTTTGAGGATGTAACTAGTAGAGTGGACAAGGGAGAACAGTGGATGTGGTGTATTTGGACTTTCAAAAGGCTTTTGACAAGGTCCCACACAAGAGATAGGTGTGCAAAATTAAAGCACATGGTATTGGGGGTAATGTATTGACGTGGATAGAGAATTGGTTGGCAGACGGGAAGCAGAGAGTCGGGATAAACAGGTCCTTTTCAGAATGGCAGGCAGTGACTAGTGGGGTGCCGCAGGGCTCAGTGCTGGGACCTCAGCTATTTACAATGTACATTAATAATTTGGATGAGGGAATTGAGTGTAATATCTCCAAGTTTGCAGATGACACTAAGCTGGGTGGCGGTGTGAGCTGTGAGGAGGACGCTAAAAGGCTGCAGGGTGACTTGGACAGGTTAGCTGAGTGGGCAAACTCATGTCAGTTGCAGTATAATGTAGATAAATGTGAGGTTATCCACTTTGGTGGCAAAAACACGAAGGTAGAATATTATCTGAATGGTGGCAGGTTAGGAAAAGGGGAGGTGCAACGAGACCTGGGAGTCATGGTACATCAGTCATTGAAAGTTGGCATGCAGGTACAGCAGGCGGTCAAGAAGGCAAATGGTATGTTGGCCTTCATAGCTAGGGGATTTGAGTATAGGAGCAGGGAGGTCTTACTACAGTTGTACAGGGCCTTAGTGAGGCCTCACCTGGAATATTGTGTTCAGTTTTGGTCTCCTAATCTGAGGAAGGACATTCTTGCTATTGAGGGAGTACAGTGAAGGTTCACCAGACTGATTCCTGGGATGGCAGGACTGACATATGAGGGGAAACTGGATTGACTGGGCCTGTATTCACTGGAGCTTAGAAGGATGAGAGGGGATCTCATAGAAAGATATAACATTCTGGCGGGACTGGACAGGTTGGATGCAGGAAAAATGTTCCCGATGTTGGGGAAGTCCAGAACCAGGGGACATAGTCTAAGGATAAGGGGTAAACCATTTAGGACCGAGATGAGGAAAAACTTCTTCACTCAGAGAGTTGTTAACCTGTGGAATTCCCTACCGCAGAGAGTTGTTGATGACAGTTCATTGGATATATTGAAGAGGGACTTACATATGACCCTTACGGCTAAAGGGATCAAGGAGTATGGGGAGAAGGCAGGAAAGGGATACTGAGGTGAATGATCAGCCATGATCTTATTGAATGGTGGTGTAGGGTCGAAGGGTCGAATGGCCTATTCCTGCACCTATTTTCTATGTTTTTATTCCCTCACATTCAGTGGTCGGGTCACCTCTTTCTGAATCTGCTAAGTGCATTTAGCAATAGTTAAGTTGTGTCCCTGCACTATCAGTCACCCAATCCAGACAGATTCATTCATCTTTCTCATAGCATCATAGAATGTTACAGCACAGAAACAGGCCACTTGGCCAATCACGTCTTCACAGGTATTATTGTCTACATCAGCCATCGAGTCTACTCTCACTCTCCTGCTGGCTCCCCAGCCCCTTTCAGATTTATTTTTTACGAGCAACTATGTAATGTCGTTTTGCAATAATTTATTGAATCTGCTTTCAACATTTGCTTTTTGGCTGAGAATTCCACATTCTAACCACCCTCTGTGTGTAAGGAATCTTTTCATAACCCCCTCAATTCTTTTTGTGATTATCTTAAATTTGTGCTGTCATGTTATCATCTCGCTGATGAATGGAAAATAAATCTATCCTATTTAGCATTTATAACCCTTCACAATCTGAAAGACACAACATTCTGCGTTCCAGTAAAAAACAACTAACTTTTGAATTATTTATTCAGATCCATAATTCTTCCTCCCTGGTAAATCCTCGTTACATCTTGCTGCACCCTGCTCATTGGTTTTATACCCTTCCTATCATAGGGTGCCTATAACTAAACAAAACAACAAAATATTCTAATTGTAGCCTAAATAAGGTCTTGCACAAGTTCATCATTACCTTGTTGTTTTTAGATTTTAGATGACAAAACCTTGAATTCTGTTTGTCTTTTTTATGGCCTTAGCTACTTGGACTGCCACCTTTATCTGACCTGTGTAATCGCACACCCTTTGCTTTTCTCCATTTAAAATCTTACCATTTAGAGTGTTTCTCTATTATTTCCAAATTGCATTCATTCACATTTCTCTATTGAGCTGCATCTGCCACCGACCTGCCCATCCTGGTCGCCAATATCCTTGAGATAATTATAGTATGTTATGTTATACAGTAAATTACAGAAACCTGATCACAGACCCCAGTGGATCACCACTCACACTACTCCAGCCAAGGAACTTCCCTTTACCCTCTACCTTTTGCTATGTTCCTCCAACCATTTTATATTCATGTGACCACATTCAACAACAACATCAAAAAATGACTTGCATTTATAGAGCACCTGTAAGATACAAAACATCACAAGACACTTTACAGATGGAAGGAATGCCATCGCAGGGAAGTGAGTTTCGATGAGGTGATTTGGCAAATGATGGGTTTTGAAAAAGTGTTTTTAAAAGGAGAAATAAAGAGGTAGAGGGTTTAGGGAGGGAGTTTGAGAGAGCAGGAGTTAGGTATCGAACAGCTTTGCCAACAATGTTGGGTCAAGGGAGGGGAGAGTCACAGGATTCCGGATGACCAAAGCGTGCTGGACGAAGGAAAGTCTGCAGGAGGTTGGAGAGGTTGGATGGAATGAGACTATGTAAGGACTTGAAGACGAGGGCTAGAATATTCCAATTAATTAACTGGAAAGCAGGAATCCAGTGTAGGCCATGAGGCTGGGAGTGCTAGGCATGTGGGGCTTAATATAGGAGAGGATATGAATAAGTGTGTTTTGGACATGAGGAGTGTTGTGACTCATCCATGCCTTGATATCAGACAGGCAGTCGGACATCACATAGGTGGTTGTGGGGTCAAGAGAAGTGGTGGAGAGGTGACCAGACATGAAAGCTGACTCTATGCCGGTGGATGATGACACCAAGGCACAGTATATAGAAGAGAGAGGTGACAGTGGTGGGAAAGGAGGAAAAGCCACCTGAAGTGATTCAAACTCTTTGTGCTACTGGTAATATTGGCACATGCTGCCTGAAACATATGTGTCAGATAAAATTCCTACATCAAGCAATGGGAAATAATATTTATTACTTTTTCCCATTATTCACATTGCACTACTTGGCTGGAAAAATGGATGGTCAATCCTACAGATGTTGTTATAAGTTCTCTCAATACTGTGTTGTCATCAACCTTCCTTGGAAAGGTCAACAACTAAAGTCTTCTCCTTCCTGTTCGTCACTTTATTTCTGGGATGTGATGTTCTTCCTCTAAATTATATCTCGATTGTTTGGATTTAAATATTTGAAACATAATACAAAAAGATAGAGGCACCAACAGAGCTTTAGCACAAATACAAACTTTCAAACTTACAAATTCACCGATGGCGAGGAGAGCCCGCTGAATGAATTGTGCATTGTGTTCATAATTGTTATTTAGTTGGTCGCCGATCTGTTGGAGTCTCCTGGCTTCATCTACGATATTGTCAACATTACCTGGTGGGAAATGAATCAGTTAGACTCCAGAAAATGAACGGTTAATTCCCACCCTATAGTCATTTCCACATATCTTGTTAGTAAGGAGTTCATCATCAATTATGGGATGTCTGAGAAAAAGACAGAAAAAGGCATGCAACAGAAGGGATTACAGTAGCATAGTTATTATGATACTGGACTAGAAATCCAGAGGCTTCGGCTAATGATCCGGAGACATGAATTCAAATCCCACCATGGCAGCTGGAGAATTTTAATTCAGTTACATCGGATATACGGCGCAGAAACAGGCCATTCAGCCCAACCAGTCCATGCCGGCGTTTATGCTCCACTCGAGCCTCCTCTCATCTTTCCTCATCTAAATCTATCAGCATAACCCTCTATTCCCTTCTCCCTCATATGCGTGTCTATCCTCCCCTTAAATACATCTATACTATTCGCTTACTTTTTTTTAATGGCCTTGCTAACCTGTGTTGCAACTTTTAATGCTTTGTGTATTTATACTCCGAGTTCCCTTTGTTCCTCTATCCCACCTAGACTCGCACCCTCCAAGTAATAAGTGACTTCCCTATTCTTCCTCCCAAAATGAAATACCTCACATTTATCAGTGTTGAACTTCATTTGCCAATTATATCCCATTCTGCAAGTTTAGTAATGTCCTCCTGTAATTTGTTGCAGTGCTCAGTATTGACTATCCCCCCACCAATTTGGCATCATCTGCAAATTAAGAAATTGTGTTTTTGACTCCAAAGTCTAAATCGTTAATATAAATTATGAACAACACTGGTCTCAGCACTGACCCTTGTGGAACACCACTACCCACCTTCTGCCACTGTGAATAGCAGTCTCGAAGCCAGCTAGCTATCCATTCTGCTACTTGTGACTCCGCACCTTGTGCATCAGTCTATTATGGGGTACCTTACTGAAGGCCTTTTGAAAATCTAGATAAATTACATCAACTTCATTACCCTTGTCTACTCTCTCCGTTACCTCAATGAGGTTGGTCAGGCAAGACTTTCCCTTTTGAAATCCATGCTGACTATTCATTATTATATTTTTGGTTTCTAGGGGCTCAGGTTTCAGCCTGAGTTGCTCCTTTCTTTTGGAGCAACTAGTTTAGAATGGAGCATCTTAGAAATTGCAATTCTCGGCATTTAGTTTGCTCCAGTTCTAGTGAGTTAGAATAGTTTCATTTTAAAATATTTGTTTTTATTCAAAAGGGGGGGGCGTGTCCAGCCACTTACGCCTGTTTTGCAAGTTTAGACAGCGAAAACGTACTCCAAACTAACTTAGATTGGAGTAAGTGTAGATTTTTGTATGCTCAGAAAAACTTTGCCTACACTTATAAATCAGGCATAGGGAATGAGAGATTGGGGCAGGGGGGAGGTGTGGGGAAGGACGTTTACAAACATTAAACACCACTTTTACAAATAAAGAGCCATTATCAATAATAAATAAATCAATAAATCAACCAATAAATCAAGCAAAAAAATTAATAAAACATTAAAAAAAAATAAAGAATCAATAAATAAAAAATTAGGTTTCTACTCACCTACTGCAGCACCGGGTGCCCCCCCCTCTCTCTGTGTTTCTGACAGCGAGGCGAGGGGGGAGAGAGGAGGGGGGGAGAGAAGAGGGGGGGAGAGAGGAGGGGGGAGAGAGGAGGAGGGCGGGAGAGAGGAGGGGGGGAGAGAGGAGGGGGAGAGGAGGAGGGGGGAGAGGAGGAGGGGGAATGGGGTGAGAGGAGGAGGGGGAGGGGGGTGAGAGGAGGAGGGGGAGGGGGTGAGAGGGGGAGGAGGGTGAGAGGAGGAGGGGGAGGGGGTGAGAGGAGGAGGGGAGGGGGTGAGAAGAGGAGGGGAGGGTGGTGAGAGGAGGAGGGGAGGGAGGTGAGAGGAGAAGGGGAGGGAGGTGAGAGGAGGAGGGGAGGGAGGTGAGAGGAGGGGGAGGGGGAGGGAGGTGAGAGGAGGAGGGGGAGGGTGGTGAGAGGAGGAGGGGGAGGGGGGTGAGAGGGGGAGGGGGAGGGGGGTGAGAGGGGGTTGGGGGCTGAGAGGAGGAGGGGGAGGGGGTGAGAGGAGGAGGGGGAGGGTGGTGAGAGGAGGAGGGGGAGGGGGTGAGAGGAGGAGGGGGAGGGGAGAGAGGAGGAGGGGGAGGGGAGAGAGGAGGAGGTGGGAGAGGAGGGGGAGGGGAAGGGCTGAACGGGAGGGGTGGGGGAAGAGGCCGACGGAGGTGTGGGGGTGAGGTTGAATGGGCCCCGTCCCCGTCGACCTACTGCATGTGCAGAGGTCCTGGCACTGTTTTCAGCACCGGGACATGGCTCCTCCCCAGCGAGATGCCGGGTGGGTGGGCCCTGACGACGATGTGGACTGAGGGGGGGGGGAAGAGGAGGGGGGAGAGCTGAATGGGAGGGATGGGGTGGGGGAGGAGATGAATGGGAGGGAGGGAGTGGGGTGGGAGGAGAGAGAGGTTGAACGGGAGGGGGGGAGGAGCTGAACGGGAGGGAGGCCCGAGTCCCAATCTTCGCCCGGGGAGCCCATTCCGCCAGGGCGAGGGCCGGCATGCTTCGGGCCCCTTCCACGCAGCCTCAGAGCTACTGCACATGCGCGCACACTCTAGCGTGCATGTGCAGTTGTCCCGGCACTGTTTTCAGCGCCAGGACCTGGCTCTGCCCCTGACCCCTTGTGCTGCACCACGCCGAGCACGAAGACATCCTGAAGAGACCGGAGAATCAAAAGGTAAGTTTTCGGCGCCCTTTTTATCCCAGAAAGTCGCCGCACCTTATGGAGGTGCGCCGTTTTTACAGAGGGCGGAAACTTGGGCCCTAGATGTTCTATTTTCTCCTTTAGTAGGGATTCCATTATTTTTCCTACCACCGATGTTAAGCTGACAGGTCTATAATTCCCTGGACATGTTCTATTCCTCTTCTTGAATATTGGTATTACGTTAGTTATCCGCCACTCCTCTACCTTTTTCTAACAAATTATTAAATATGTGTAGTAACGCCTCTGCTATCTCTTCCCTAGATTATTTTAAAATGCGTGGATGCAATCCATCCAGACCAGGGTCTTTTATCCTCTTTGAGTTTGATTAGTTTATATAATTTATCCCCTCTTTTTATTTTTAATTACTTATCTCATTATCTAATGTTATGTTCACCTGTTCTATCTCCCTGGTAAATACTGAAGCAAAATAATGATTTAATATGTCTGCCATCTCTCTATCGTTATCTCTGGTATTATCCTGTTTACCCCTTAATGGCTCTATTCCCATTCCAACCTTCCTTGCTTCCTTTTTTTATTGATGTGCCTATAAAATGTTTTACTATTTTGTTTTATGTTCCATGATAATTTAATTTCATAGTTCCTCTTTGCTTTCCTAATTGTTTTTTGACTTCTCTCCTAATCTTTTCATATTCTTCCTTGTCATGCACTCCCCTGCTATCTATGCATGCCTCTTTCCTTACCCTCAATTGTTCCCTTATGGCTTTATTCATCCATGGAGTCCTATTAGTGTTTAATTTATTCTTTCCTTGTAGCGGAATATATTGTTCCTGCACTCTGTTGATCACAGTTTTAAATGATTCCCATTGTTGTTCTACATCATTTTTTGCCAATATTGTTGCCTATTTTATTTTCCCAAGTTCTATTCTCAGCCCCTCAAAATTAGCTTTTCTCCAATCTATTACCCTGGGGTTTGTCATACTTATGTCCTTCTCAATTATCATCTTAAAGGGTATATTATGGTCACTATTGCCTGGATGTTCCCCTACTTTGATTTCTCTTATCTGCTCTGGTTCATTCCACATTACTGGATTCAATAGTGAATCCTCCCGTGTTGGGCTTTTTACATACTGGGTTAGAAAGGAGTCCTGTACACATTGTAGGAACTCCATTCCCTTATCCCCTTTACCTACCTCTTCTGTTCAATTAATATCGGGGTAGTTGAAATCCCCATGATTATTGTTCTGTGTTTTTTACTCATTTCCCTAATTTGTCTGCATTTTTCTTCCTCCACCACCCTTCCATTATGAGGTGGTCTGTAGACTACACCGATTAGTGTGATTGATCCTTTATTATCTTGTATCTCTATCCATATGGATTCTATTTGTTTTGCTGATAGCTGTGTCACTTATTTTTAATAAGTACAGCTACTCCACCTCCCTATTTTCCCTCTCTATCTTTTCTAAAGATGTTATACGCTGCAATGTTTAATTCCCAGTCCTGATTTTTCTACAGCCATGTCTCAGTAATCCCTACTCTGTCTGGTTCCTCACAATGCGTGATTGCCTCCAGCACCCCTGTTTTGTTACAGACATAGTACAGACACTTGCATTGGAGGCAGTTCAGAGAAGGTTCACTAGGTTGATTCCTGAGATGAAGGGGTTGTCTTATAAAGAAAGATTAAGCTGGTTGGGCCTATACTCATCGGAGTTTAGAATAATGAGGGGTGATCTTATTGAAACGTGTAAGATTCTGAGGGGGCTGGACAGGATAGATGCAGAGGGGATGTTTCCCCTCATGGGGGAATCTAGAACTAAGGGGCACAGTTTCAGAATAAGGGGTGGCACATTTAAAACAGAGATAAGGAAGAATTTCTTCTCTCGGAGAGTCGTGAATCTTTGGAATTCTCCACCTCAGAGCAGCGAAGAGAGGATAAAGAGCGGCCCGATAACGGACCTGAACTACAGCAACGGAGAGGCTCCAATTTAAAAACAACAACAGAAATCAGAGAGTGACATCACATGAACGCAGTTAGGTGATTGGTTGATGAGTATTACAGCTTTTTTTGCTCTCTAATTTGGGAAAGGGGGTAAAATTAAGAGCTGAGAAACTGTAACTTGCTAGTACTTATTAAATTAATAACTTAAAACAGATCAAATAATTAAACAACAAAGCTAAAATATCGACTGAATAAAAGCTTTAACTAATTAATTAATAAATAAAAAAAGGTTAGAGATGGCAGGCCAGATGGTGTGTTGTAACTGCAGCATGTGGGAGTTTGGAGTGCAAGGGTTGAGCTGTGGGCAAATCAAAAAAAGCTAGTCACCGCAGTAGCAGAATCAACAACGGGGAGGTCTGAAGCAGCGAGGAGCGGAGGTTGGGACGGGCGAGGAGTGGAGGTCGGAAGCGGCGAGATTATTCACTTTGGTCGGAAGAATACAAAAATAGAATATTTTTTAAATGGTGAATAACTTTTAAATGTTGGTGTTCAAAGATTTGGGTGTCTTTGTGCAAGAAACACAGAAAGCTAGCAACCGGGTACAGCAAGAAATAAGGAAAGCAAATGACATGTTGTCCTTTATTGCAAGCGGGTCAGTATACAAGAGTAAGGAAGTCTTGCTACAATTGTACAGGGCATTGGTGAGACCAACAGTTTTGGTCTTCTTACCTAAGGAAGGATATACTTGCTTTTGAGGCAATGCAACAAAGGTTCACTAGATCGATTCCTGGGATGAGAGGGCTATCCTATAATCACAGATTGTGTAGAATGGGCCTATACTCTCTGGAGTTTAGAAGAATGAGAGGAGATCTCATGGAAACATACAAGATTCTGAAGGGGATTGAGGGGCACAGTCTCAGGATAAGGGGTCGACCATTTAAGAGGAGGAATTTCTTCACTCAGAGGGTTATGAATCTAGGAATTCTCTGCCCCAGAGAGCTGTGGATGCTGAGTCTCTGAGTATGTTCAAGGCCGAGATAGATTTTTGGAGTCTAGGGTAATCAAGGGATATGGAGATCGGGCGGGAAAGTGGAGTTGAGGTCGATGATCAGCCATGATCTTATTGAATGGTGAAGCAGGCTCGAGGGGCCAAATGGCCTACCCATGCTTCTATTTCTTATATTCTTATGAGTTCATGGCTGATCTGCAACCTAACTCCATATACATGCCTTTGGCCCATATCCCTTAATATCTTTAGTTAACAAAAATCTATCAATCTCCAATTTAAAATTAAAAACTGATCGAGCATCAGTTGCTGTTTTCAGAAGAGAGTTCCAAACTTCTACCACCCTTTGTGCGTAGAAGTGTTTCCTAATTTCACTCCTGAAAGGTCTGGCTCTAATTTTTAGACTCTGCCCCCAGTCCTAGAATTCCCAGCTGTGGAAATTGTTTCTATCTACCCTATCTGTTTCCCTTAATATCATGATAATTTTGATCAGATCATCCCTTAACCGTCTAAATTCCAGCTAATACAACTGTAATTTGTTTAATCTCTCCTCATAACTTAACCCTTGAAGTCCGGATATCATTCTGGTAAACCTACGCTGCACTCCCTCCAAGGCCAATATATCCTTCCTAAGGTATGGTGCCCAGAATTGCTCGCAGTACTCCAGGTGTGGTCTAACCAGGGTCTTGTATAGCTGCAGCCCGGACGGACGGAATTCCTCATCGGCGCCAAGCCCCGAAACCTCCCTCAGGAGCCGGCGCCCCACAACTTGAGCCGCCTCGGGGAAATCCCCTCCGTGTCTTTCAGTTCTGCGTGGAGGGGTTTCCTGTACGGGCTGCTCCTCACACTCTCAACCTTGCCATCCTTGTCTGCCGTCCGGACACGCCATGGCACACCATCTTGCCGTCCGGAGGAGGCAGGGGTCCCCAATGGATTGCATTCTACGCGGGAGTCCTCCCACTATTTATTGGGGACTTGGCCTGAAGGGTGGTGCAGGGAGCAGTTCCGTGCAATAAATTTCTAAGCCGGTTCACGGGCTCCCCAGGTCGCCTGCAATTTCTGCGGTCTGGAGGAGTCCGTGTTCCATGTTTTTATGGAATGTGCGAGGTTGCAGCCCCTATTCCACTATTTAAAGGGCTGCTCCTCAAATTCTGGTTGCACTTCAGTCCCACACTCCTGATCTTTGGGCACCTTGTGTGGAGGGGAGCGGGTAGGTCCGAGAGCCTCCTCGTAGGACTGCCCCTGGGCACGGCCAAGGGTGCCATCAGCCGGTCCAGGCAGCGGGCGGTCGAGGGGGTTGTTCAGCCCGACTGCCTGCCTCTCTTCCGCGCTTACATCCAAGCCAGGGTGTCCCTGGAGCTGGAGCACACGGTGTCCACCGGTACACGCTCGCGGCCTTCCGCGAGAAATGGGTGCCGGAGAGACTGGAGTGCATCATCACCCTCGGCAACCAAATTTTAATTTGATTTTCTATGTTTTAAAGTTTAATTTGTTTTTATTGCTGGTTTTAGAGTCCCCCCAGTCAGGGGGCACTTGTATAATTTGCCTCTCGGTGCCCTAAAAAACACAAAAAAAAAGCCCACAAAAAAATAAATAAAGAAAAAACAAAAAAGGGGCAGCTGAAAAGTGTTTGGAGTGTTCCCCCCCCCCCGCCCCGCTTTAATAAGGGGGTACTTGATTTAACATTGATTTTTGTTTTGCAACAAAAGAGTTGTATAGCTGCAGCATATCTTCTACCTCCTTGTATCCTAGTCCTCTAGATATAAAAGGCAGCATTCCATTCGCTTTTTTAATTGGTTTCTGTATCTGTTCATGACACTTTAATGATCATGTACCTGGACCAAGTCTCTTTGGACCTCCACTGTTTTTAGCTTTTCACCATTTAGCAAGTACCCTACTCTCTCCTTTTTAGGTCCAAAGTGAATGGCCTCGCATTGTTTATATTGAAATCTATTTGCCAGTTTTGCCCATTCACTTAATCTGTCTATATCCATTTGTAATTTTATGCTTTCATCTACAATGAATACAATGCTGCCTATCTTTGCGTCATTGGCAAATTTGGATATAAGACTTTCTATATCATCTAAGTCATTAATACTGTGAATAGCTAAGGTCCCAACACATATCCCTGCAGGACACCACTAGTCACATCCTACTAATTTGAGTACCTACCCATTATCCCTACTGCTTGTCTCCTGCCGCTCAGCCAATTTCCTAATCAGGTCAATAATTTGTCTTCAATTTCACGGGCTTCAACCTTAGTTAACCTTCGTAATAACTTGAATATTCAAAAAATACTAACACATATCAGTCACTATACCATCACAGCCCCACTAATTGCAAACACAGTGCTTCACCCATTTTTCTATTCAGTGATCTATTGCCAGCTCATAATTGCGCGCTCATTCTTGGTGCCCCCATAATGTCGGTAGAGGGACTGGTCTGGTTGCGACTGCACAAATGGATTCTCTGGGAGAGCTTGGCAAGTTTTGAACTGAAACCTGATCCAGCTTGGGGCAGCTATTCCAGAATTGTTACCAGGCCTTGCGGGATGATATCTTCTTTGTGAAAACTCTGATTGGCTAAGGAGCTCACAGATGTACCACTATCCTGAGACGCAACTACTCCCTGTACATCATTAGGGAACCTCTGTTCGTGCCATTTGGCTCCGAGCACTGCATCTATAGAACGATTAGATTGCTGATTGGGATTTGCAATGGTCTGACATGTGTTAGTCAAGCTATAACCCAGTATAATCCCTAGAGATTGCAGCCATGCCAGGCCCGACACCACCTCTATCAGGATCATCTCCCATAAGCCTACTTGCCACTACCACTCCTCTCAAGGTGGCCTGCATTGACTGGAAGCAGTACTCAATAACAGGGCAAAAATCAGTGGTAGACTCCACCACCTGCCCTGACAATTCTCATACTATGAGATGCTGCCTGCAGAGCTCTACACAGGTTCATAATTTTCATCTAGCACCCTCCTTTTAAAATCCAGGCCAGTGAAGTCAGGTCTTCAGCTCATAACACTCATCTTGAGACCTAGTACTAATAAATTATTTTAATTGAGCTACTTTTGGCTTCCCGTGTGCTTTGATTTGTGATGGTGCCTGCCATGTTAGATGTGTTGCAGGAAGATGCGTGCTTGATGGATGCATGGTGCTAAATGGTAGAGTGAATAAGGCAGATGAGCTAAGAGCACAGATAGACACTTGGGAGTATGACATTATAGCCATTACAGAAACATGGCTGAAAGAGGGGCAGGTTTGGCAGATCAATATTCCTGGTTACAGGATTTTTAGACAAGATAGAGGGGGATAAAAAGGTGGGGTCACAGTACTGATTAAAGAAACTATTACAGTGGTGAGGATGGATGATATGCTAGAGAGATCATCAAATGAGGCCATATGGATCGAATTGGAAAATAAAAAATGGCCGATCACACTGCTGGGCGTGTATTATAGACCCCCAAATAGTGGGAAGGAGATAGAGGAGCAAATATGTAGGCAAATTGCTGTGAAGTCCAAAAACCATAAGGTAGTAATAGTAAGGTATTTTAACTATCTAAATATTGATTGGGACAAATATAGTGTGAAAGGTATAGAGGGTGCGGAATTCTTGAAATGCATTCAAGAGAACTTTTTTAGTCAGTATGTAGCAAGCCCAACACGAGAGGGGGCGTTTCTTGGATTTAGTTTTGGGGAACAAAGCTGGGCAGGTTGAAGGAGTGGGAGAACACTTGGGTGCCAGTGACCATAATTCAGTCAGATTCAAATTGGTTATGGATAAGGACAAGGATAGGCCTGGAATAAAAGTCCCGAATTGGGGAAAAACTAATTTTGCTAAATTAAGAAGTGATTTGGCCATAATGGAATGGAAACAGCTACTTATGGGTAAATCAGTGTCAGAACAGTGAGAGGCATTCAAAGAGTGGATCCGGAAGGTACAGGCCAAACATGTGCCCTTAAAGAAAAAGGTTGGAAATAATAATTCTAGAGCCCACTGGATGTCTAGGGACTTACAGGGGAGGATAAAGAAAAAAAGGGACACTTATGTCATATATCAACGGCTAAATACTATAGAATCGTTAGAGGAATATAGAAAGTTAAGAGGCAAAATTAAAAAGGATATTAGGAATGCTAAGACAGAGCTCGAGAAATTCTTGGCCAGTAAAATTAAGGAAAACCCGAAGATATTCTATAAATATATTAAGAGGGTAACTAAAGAAAGGGTAGGGCCTATTAGAGACCATGAGGGTAATCTTTGTGTGGAGGCGGAAGATGTTGGTAAGGTACTTAACGAATACTTTGCATCTGTTTTCACAAAAGGAAAGGGGCAATGCAGATACTGCTATCGAGGAGGAGTGCGTGATATTCTGGATGAAATAAATATAGAGAGGAAGTATTAAGGGGTTTAGCAGCTTTGAAAGTAGATAAGTCCCCAGGCCCAGATGAAATGCATCCCAGGCCGTTGATCGAAGTAAAAGAGGAAAAAGCAGAGGCCTTGACCATCATTTTCCAGTCCTCTTTGGATTTGGGCATAGTGCCATTGGATTGGAGGACTGCTAATGTAGTACCCTTGTTTAAGAAGGGAGAAGGGGATAGACCAAGTAATTACAAGCCTGTCAGCCTAACCTCAGTGGTGGAAAAATTACTGGGAAAAAGTCCTGAAAGACAGGTTAAATCTACATTTGGAAAGGCAGCGATTAATTAGGGACAGTCAGCACAGATTTGTTAAGAGAAGATCGTGTTTGAATAACCTCATTGAATTTTTTGAGGAGGTAACCAAGTGGATCGATGAGGGTAGTGCGTACAATGTGGTGTATATGGATTGTAGCAAAGCTTTTGATAAGGTCCCAAATGGTAGACTGGTCATGAAGGTTAAAGCCCATGGGATCCAGGGCAAAGTGGCAAGTTGGATTCAAAATAAGCTTGGAGGTAGGAAGTAAAGGGTAATGGTTGATGGGGTTCCGCAGGGCTCAGTACTGGGTCCCTTGCTTTTTGAGGTATATATCAACGATTTAGGTTTGAATATAGGGAGTATGATTAAGAAGTTTGCAGACGACACTAAAATTGGCTGTGTGGTTGATAATGAAGAAGGAAGTCATGGGCTGCAGTAGGATATCAATCTACTGGTCAGGTGGGCAGAGCAGTGGCAAATGGAATTTAATTCAGAGAAGTGTGAGGTGATGCATTTTGGGACGATAATAAGGAAAGGGTATACACATTAAGCAGTAGGCCACTTAATAGTGTAGATAAGTAAAGGGACCTTGGAGTGCTTGTCCACAGATCCCTGAAAGTAGCAGGCCAGGTGGATAAGGTGGTTAAGGCGGCATGCGGAATGTTTGCCTTTATTAGCCGAGGCATAGGATATAAGAGCAGGGAGGTTATGCTTAAATTGTATAATACTTTGGTTAGGCCACAGCTGGAATATTGCGTGCAATTCTGGTCACCGTATTATAGAAAGAATGTGATTGCACTAGAGAGCGTGCAGAGGAGATTTATTAGGATGCTGCCTGGAATTGAGAATCTTAGTTATGAGGACAGATTGGATAGGCTGGGTTTGTTCTCATTGGAACAGAGGAGGTTAAGAAGAGACCTCATTGAGGTGTATAAAATATTGAGGGGCCTGGACATAGTGGATAGTAAGTGCCTATTTCCATTGTGGAGGAGTCTATTACGAGGGGGCATAGTTTTAAGGTGGTCAGTGGAAGGTTTAGAGGGGATTTGAGGGGGGGGTTTCTTTATGCAGAGGGTTGTGAGGATCTGAAACTCGCTGCCTGGAAGAGTGGTGGATGCAAAACCCCTCACCACTTTTCAGAGATGGTTGAATGGGAATTTAAAGTGCCGTAACCTGCAGGGTTATGGACCTAGAGCTGGTAATTGGGACTAGACTGGATGACCTTTGTTGGCCAGAGTAGATATAATGGTAAGTACTGCAGGGAAGCGAATACAGCCAGGGTGATCTCCTGGACGGGTTGGAGAGAAATTTTCCCAGATTTTTTCTCCCTAAATTGGCCTGCGTTTTTGCCTTTCCCGGGAGATCACATGGCTCCGGTTGGGGTGGAGTGTAGAATGTTTCAGTATAAGAGGTGTCGCAGTTGTGTGAGGCGGACTGGTTGGGCTGGGTGCTCTTTGCCTTTCCATCATTGTTCATAGGTTTATATATAACCTTTAGGGCTGCTGACCAAGGGCCGTGCGGCTCTTGTCTGCCGGCACGGACACGATGGGCCGAGATGGCCTCCTTCTGTGCTGTAAATTTCTATGTTTCTATGATTGATATTAATGCACTGCATAGCCACGAGAAATATAAATACGCAATTGATGATTAATCTTCAGGAGTTATAATGTGTTTCTTTGTTGTTTGACTTTCTGATGACGACATGTGTTCATTCGGAATAGGAAGAGTAATATTGCCATGGGTCGGCCCACTTTGCCGCGAATGCTGTCCACATGTTGCCCCCAGGGTGGCAACTGCTTCTACTGTATGGAAAGGGCAGATGGTACCAAATTGGGGGGGGGGGGTACAGTTAAGAGGAAAACTGCAATAAAATACAGGATCCCATTTTCAGAATTAGTGTGGCAAATGAACTTCAATATAAATAAGTGTGACGTGGTACATTTTGGTACGAATAAGGAGGCCACATACTCCTTGGAAAATGATTATGTTCTTACTAAACAGTATAAATGCACACGAGGCCCATACTTGAGAGAAGGTCACTCTGTGACCAGTTACCTTTATTACTAAAACCTCAAGAGAGAGAAGGTGGGTGGAGCTTCCCCTTTTATACCAGAAAGTCCAGGTTAGTAGTGTCTCCCACAAGTTCGCCCCGTGTGGGCAATGTTCTCAAGGTGTACAACTAAGGTCAGCTTATTCATGGGTTTCAATGATAGTTGAATACATGACATCAGCTCCCCCCCAAAGTCTTATTGGGATCACAGGTTAGGTCTCTCTGGTGGTTTACGCTCCCTTGTAGAGCGCCTGAGTTGGGGCTCCAGTTGTTGGGCGCTGGCTTGAGTGTCTGCTGTTTGCGGTGCCTCAGGCCTGTCCGGACTGCCCACAGTGACTGGGCTCTCCTCCACTTAGTTTCGGTGTTCGGTCACCTGTGGTGGAGTAAACTCTACGTTGTGTTCTTCCTCTGCTTCTTCTATGGGGACGCTGAACCTCCTTTTAGTTTGATCCACGTGTTTGCGGCAGATTTGTCCATTGGTAAGTTTAACTAACAAAACCCTATTCCCCTCTTTGGCAATCACAGTGCCTGCAAGCCATTTGGGCCCTGCAGCGTAATTAAGGACAAAAACAGGGTCATTGACATCAATACATTGCGCCCTCGCATTCCTGTCATGGTGGACACATTGTGACTGACGCCTGCTCTCAACAATTTCTTTCATGGTCGGGTGTATAAGGGATAACCTGGTTTTGAGCGTCCTTTTCATTAGCAGCTCTGCGAGTGGAACCCCTGTGAGCGAGTGTGGTCGGGATCTATTGGCCAACAGGAGGCATGATAAGCGGTTTTGTAGGGAACCCCCTTGGATTCTGAGCATCCCCTGTTTGATTTATCTGCACTGCTCGTTCCGCCTGGGTGTTTGAGGCCGGCTTGAACGGTGCCGTCCTGACATGGTTGATTCCATTGCCTGCCACGAAGTCCTGGAATTCAGTGCTTGCGAAGCACGGGCCATGGGCGGCGAACATTGCCTGTAGACTTTCTATCATGGCAGAGGATGTGCTTGAATTTAAAATGGCACACTCAATCCATTTGGAGTAGGCGTCTACAACCAAAAACATTTTTCCCATGAAAGGACCTGCGTAGTTCACATGGATGTGTGACCATGGCTTGGCGGGCCAGGACCAGGGGTTAAGGGGGGCTTCCCTGGGTGCGTTGTCCAGCTGAGCACACGTGTTGCACCTGCGAACACAAAGTTCCAGGTCTGCATCTATCCCTGGCCATCAAACGTGTGACCTGCGAATTGCCTTCATCATGACAATGCTCATTGTGAAGTTCTCTGATAAATACCTCTCTGCCCCTCTGGGGCACGACTATTAGCTTTCCCCACAGTAGGCAATCGGCCTGAATCGAGAGTTCATCCTTGCACCTATGAAATGGTTTTAACTCCTCAGGGCATGCCCCGTACGTGGTTGCCCAGTCCCCATTCAGGACACATTTCTTAACTAAAGACAGTAGCGGGTCTTTTTTTGTCCAGACTTTAATCTGACGGGCTGTCAGAGGTGAGCCTTTGCTTTTGAAAGCTTCAACAGTCATGACCATCTCAGCATCATGCTCAGTTGCCCCCTCAGTGGTGGCTAGTGGGAGCCTGCTGAGTGCATTGGCACAGTTTTCAGTCTGTGGCGAATTGTGTAGTCATTGGCGGCTAACGTAAGTGCCAACCTCTGCATGCATTTTTTTTTTACTGCATATACACATGCTAGCGCTTCCTTTTCTACCATCCCGTAGCCCCTTTCTGCCTGGGACAGACTTCTGGAGGCATAAGCTACTGGCTGTAACTGACAATTGGCATTCACATGCTGCGACACACACCCGACCCCATAGGATGACGCATCGCACGTTAATGTTATGTGATCCGTGTAAGAAACTTGTGTTAACAGTTTGTTGGAGCATAACAAATTGCATGCTCTATCAAAAGCCCTTTCCTGGCTGTCCCCCCAGACCCAATTGCGACCTTTGCTTAGGAGCACGTGTAGCGGCTCTAACAGCGTGCTGAATTTGGAAAGAAAGTTGCCAAAATAGTTCAGGAGCCCTAGGAACAAACACAGCTCCGTCGTATTACAGGGTCTGCGTGCTCTCTGGATCGCTTCCGTTTTGGACATAGTAGGTCTGATCCCATCTGCTGCTACCCTCCTCCCCAGGAATTCTACCTCTGGAGCTAAGAAGACGCACTTTGCCTTTTTCAGTCGCAGCCCTACCCGGTCCATTCTGCTTAGCGGTGGAGGTGTTCTTCAGTATCGCGACCCGTGATGAGGATGTCGTCTTGAAAAACCACCGTCCTTGGAATCGATTTGGAGGCTTTCCACATTTCGCTGAAAGATCGCGGCGGCCGAACGAATCCCGAACGGACATCTGTTATACTCAAACAACCCCTTGTGTGTCGTGATGGTGGTCAGCTTCTTCGACTCACTCGCCAGCTCCTAGGTCATGTAAGCTGAGGTCAAGTCTAATTTTGAAAAAAGTTTGCCACCGGATAGCGTTGCAAAGAGGTCCTCCGCTCTCGGTAGCGGGTACTGATCTTGGAGTGACACCCAATTGATGGTGGCCTTGTAATCGCCACATATACTGACCGACCCATCCGCCTTGAGCACCTGAGTCACTGAATTCGACTGGCGAGATGATGCCATCCCTCAGCAGGCGGTCCAATTCGCATTCTATCTTTTCCCGCATCACGTACGGCACCGCTCTGGCCTTGTGGTGTACTGGCCTGGCGTCCAGGTTTATGTGAATCACTACCTTGGTCCCCATGAAAGTGCCGATGTCGGGTTAAAATGATGAGTCAAATTTGTCCAGGATTTGTGAATGATACTCGCCCCACAGAAGAAATTACATTGTCATCGCCCCATTTCCAGTTCATGACAGCAAGCCAACTCCTCCCCAGTAGTGCGGGACCGTCCCCGGGACAATCCAGAGTGGCAACCTGTTTTCCGAATCTTTGTGGGTCACGACTACTGCGGCGCTGCCTAGCACCGGAATGATCTCCTTTGTATATGTCCGTAGCAGTGCGTCAATCGGCAATAATTTTGGCCTCCTGGCCTTGGACACCCATAACCTTTCGAACTGTTTGATACTCATCAGGGACTGGCTGGCCCCCGTGTCTAGCTCCATTAATACTGGGATGCCATTGAGGATCACTTTCATCATTATTGGTGGCGTCCTGGTATATGAACTGTATATATGCTTCACATGAACTCGCTGAACTTCAGCTTCCAGCGATTTCCCCCAGTATTCATTTTGCCTCATAAGGCTTACATCGGGCCTGACCTCCTCGTACATCAACCTGGCTGCAGGCTTCCTGCACATACTTTTTTTTTCTTTTTTTTTATTCGTTGCCAATCTTTCCAATTCTTTGTCAAATCACAAAAGCCAGAGGTCACCTTGCACACATCAAGGATCACTCTGCGCCAATGCTCTTAGCCAAAAGGCCTAGAGCCACTGCACCGTTCCTGGAAGTACTGCAATACCAGGTTTGTGCCATGGAGGTGGATGGGTCAGGCCCCCCACACACCTCCATGGAGGTGGATGGGTCAAGCCACCCCACCCACCTCTTATTTCCAAAAAGCATAGGAGAATCACCTTCCTGATCCAGGGAGAACCACGTTGGGGTCATGGTTACTCCCCTGTCAGGTCAGTTACGCATGATCTTAGCCAAAAGGCCGAGAACATACGCGCCAAGTGACCGCTGACGTTGCAGTTTCTGCAGGTATTTTGCTGATACCTGCAAGCTCTGGCTGGGTGTTTGCCTCCACACCTCCAGCAGGTGTTGATGGCCCCATTACTGGCCGCATTGTCCCTTGCGATGGCGTGAATCACCGTTCAGCTAGCCATTTTCTCTGTTGCGATCCCCCTTTGGGTTCGACTGCACGCTTGGGCATGTCCGATTGCCACTGTTTGCCTGGAGAACTGTGTTCCGCGTTAACAATGTTGAAACCCTGTCCATTTGCTGCATTTAAACCAAGATTTTTGTCAAACATCACTCTGGTCTCTTCCTCCCGAGATAAATGTCTGGACCATCAAAGCTGCTGTTTCTAGGGTCAAGTCTTTGATCTCAATCAGTTTCTTGAAAACCCCAGCGTGTCCGATGCCCTCAATAAAAAAGTCTCGCAGCATCTCCGCTCTGCATGCATCTGGGAACTTACATAGGCTCGCCAGTCGCCGGAGATCTGCCACGAAGTCTGGAACGCTTTGCCCTTCTCGCCGCTGGTGCATGTAAAACCGGTGTCTCGCCAGGTGCATGCTGCTTGCCGGTTTAAAGTGTTCCCCGATCAACTTACTGAGCTCTTCGAACGTCTTGTCCACCGTCTTCTCTGGCGCTAGAAGGTCCTTCATCAGGGAGTACGTTCTGGATCCACAAACCGTCAGATGAGCCCTGCATTTGTCGGCCGAATCCTGTCGCAACCATTCCTTAGTGACGAAACTTTGCTGTAGTCTCTCAATAAAGTCATCCCAATCATCACCAACACAGTACATCTCATCTGTGCTGCTAGTGGCCATGCTTGCGTGGTTTAAATCCCAGTTTCTTGTCGCCAATTACTACACAGTATAAATGCACACGAGGCCCATACTGGAGAGAAGGTCACTCTGTGACCAGTTACCTTTATTAGCAAGACCTCAAGAGAGAGAAGGTGGGTGGAGCTTCCCCTTTTATACCAGAAAGTCCAGGTTAGTAGTGTCTCCCACAAGTTCGCCCCCTGTGGTCAATGTTCTCAAGGTGTACAACTAAGGTTAGCTTATACATGGGTTGCAATGACAGAAAATAAGTGTCTAAATGAGGTAGAAGAACATGCAGATCTGGGGGTGTAGCTACACCAATCACCAAAGTAGTGATGCAGGTTCACAAGGCCATAAAAAAGCAGAGAAAGCACTGGGGTTCATTTATAGAGGAATATAATTGAAAAGCAGAGGTTAGGTTAAACATGTATAGAACCTTGGTTAGACCACACAGAGCTCTGTGAACAGTTTTGGTCTCCATATTATATTTTTAAAAACATAGAAGCACTGGAGAAGGTGCAAAAAGGATTTATCAGAATGATACCAGAATGGAAAGGTTATACTCATCAGCAAGGATTGAACAGGCTGGGGCTCTTTTCTCTGCGAAACAGAAGACTGAGGGGTGACCTGATCGAAGTCTTTAAGATTATGATAGGGTTTTAATAGACTTTCCGTGCCTGAAAAAGGAAGTCAAATGCTTGCCAAAACGCATTACCAGATCTGGGTTTAGTACAATGTCGCTGTCGCTTGTCGGTCAAGGCTCCAATTGAACTGTGAAAATTAAGTTTCGGAGGGCCGAGGCTTGTTGTTGTGCGCGCTGCTCCAAGGCCCCTGGCGGTTGCACAACTCGCGCGCTCGCTTTTCAAATCTGGAGTTGCCATTTACAAACATTAGTCGACCCAGAAACATACAAGAGAAAAAAAATTGCAGTTCGGGACCGGCCACAACCAGTCGGAGTGTCGGACATTGTAAGGTGTGTTCTGTTGAGTTATGGAAACCTTTGTCATTGAAAGGGTAGGCGATGCCCATTCAACCACTGCTCATTGTTGTAATTATTTATGCGCACAAGAGCTGATGCAACAGTTCTAGCTCTTTGGTGTTATGAATGGACGGGTTGTGATCCAGAGGCTGGTGTACAGAGTGGAGATGGTGACCTGGTTTCACTTCAGATTCCCTGAAACGATTGAATGCGTCTACCCCGGCTGCAGGTTTAACTTGGGGTGCTGCACATCTGCGAAGTAGAACCTCAGAAACCCACATGATCTCTACTGGTCACCTTGAGTAGTGACATTACAAACCAGTTCAGGGAAGAAAGACGTGGATCGCTTTTGCACGTCTCAACCCATGTCTCATATTGTCCATTTTGAAGTGCAGAGACTTGGTTTGTGGGTATGCAGCAGCTTATTGTGTGCACAGCCACTTCGGGATTCAGAGTAATTTAGTTTTTTGTTTGAAGTGTTGTTTGAGGTAAATATTTTGACCAGGACAATGGGAAAATTCTCTCCTGCTTTTAGAATAATCTTTCATAGCCACATGAACCACTGCAACAGCTGGACTTTCCTGGATACAACAGTAGCTCTGATAAAGCAGCAATCACAGTGCTCGTCAGAAGTTCCTCCATCCTGACCTGGCCCTTCCATCTGCAGCCTGTGTCACAGACAAGAATGCTAAGCCAAGCTGCAAGATTTCTCTTGACTGTTAGTTCCAGTGGCTTGGTGATCATATTTAAGATTATCATGTTTATAACTTTGCAAGAAATACAATAGAAGGAAATCTCCCCAAGTGTGTTTATGTTGTTGGCCTGAGGAAATTCTTTTCACGTAATTAATACACCAAATATGAACTGGCAAGTTTAGGGCTATAGCCAGACCAGACACAGCCAGTGATAAATGAAGCACATTAATTGAAAATAAGACCAGGGAGTTTCTGCCTCATTTTACATCTTAATGATGAAGGGATCCATAAAACTGAATGTACCTGTTATGGTAGGGTAGATACAATGAGGAAGTCCCTCCTGAATATAAATGAATAGTAATTATAATTGATCTGTGATTTTTAGTAAATGTATCTTCACCGATGGATGTCGTTCCTTCTGTGTAATAGACTTTCCTCAAGGGCCTGACTTGTGTTCACCATTGATGATTGATTTCTATCTGATAAATAAATGGTTGAAATGATTTTGATTGTTAATAACTGGATTGACCTCACTTACTGTTCAATGGAATAAATAAATATCAATATGGTTTGAATCAAATAGACACATTGCTTGCTGCTCACCTGTTGCCATGGTCTTGACTGGTTGTTCAGGTTGCAGATACCTGGGCAAATAACCCGTGTTTTCTTCAGACAGGCCCCCCGAGACTAGAACGTCCTATAGTCTTTGATACACTTTAACTTGTGAACCTGTCCTATGATTTCATTCAGCCTTTATCTCTGACGACTATAGCAAAGTAACTTCAAAATAAATTAAACTGCCCCTGTACTTTAAAAACAAATCCTGACAAGCTAGAACTTGTCTGGAGAAGGAATCACAAGTATCAGATAGACCATGTGTTACTCAATTCATTGAAATCTAATGGATACAAAATGTGTTACGATCACATGGATACAAGGGCCCCAGTGAAGTCTCACCTCCGGCAGCTTCCATCTCTGACTCGGATTCTCCTTTAAGACTGATTTAGGATTTGATGAATATCAGCTTTTCAGTGCCTTTTTTTGAATATTTGCTTTCAGTCTGTGAAAGTTCTGAAGGTGCCCCTCTCAAAGTGGGAACTTAAAACAAAAATCTGACAAGTTACAACTTGCTTGTGGGAAAGTCAACGAGATTCTCTAATCAAAGCATCAGCCAATGGTTTTTACACATTTATATACTGGAATATTTCAATCATGGATGATGTTTATTCAGCTTTAATATGTTCTCAAACTTTGAGAGATTTTTTCCTGCCTTGTTTAGTATATGCTGTTTTCCCTGCATCTTTCACTGCATACATGTGCACAGAGGTGACCTACTCCAGTGTTTGTCAACTGGTCACTGAGGTATACCAGTGAACTTGGCCTTCACATTCCATTCATCAGCTGGCAGTGAAGGGCCTCCATGAAATGACTATACAGTTTCAACCTAGTTCCAATTACATATGGACAAAAATATCCCTAGTTTAGCAGTAAGTTGGCAGTTTTGCTAGTCAATTTCTGTGTGTCAGCAAGCCTGGACCATCAGAGGGTGCAGCGTGAGGCGGCGCGGCTTGGAAATTGGCGCCATCCCAGCCTGCAAGACTATCAGCAGGCCGGGGCCATTGGAGGGAGCAGCTTGCAGCGGCATACCACTGCAGGGAGCAGCGCGTGCTGCTGCAGCAGGGCAACGTCTGCGAAGCCAGGTCGCTGATTGCACTGCAGGCAGGCACAGCAGGAGGGGCAAAGGAGCGGCAAGAGTCCGTAGAGGGAAGTGACCGGGGCCCAGGAGAGGCGAGGTCCCAGGGGCAACACGGACCAGCTCACACTGCGATATGTGCGCGCACTAGGTCCATGCAGCAGAGCAGGTCTCCAGTCATCTTGGTTAATCCTTGCCACTGGATCATGACCTAGCTCTGTCAAGCCCATGTGGTGGCTGGTGTGCAATGGCCAACACATGTTAAAAAAAATCCACGCACAGGCATCTTCCACCCTTCACATGTAGTTCGGGATCTGGAATATTAGGTCCTTCATTGAAACACCTGTGAACTCATCCCTTTTTGGCGTGGCAACAAGTCATCCTCGCTTCGAGGGACTGTCTATGATGATGATGATTTATGTATTACATAAATAAACATGATTTATTTGCTCAGGTGGTCCGTTGAACTGCAGTACGCGGACGACACCTGCGTCTGCGCACATTCTGAGGCAGAACCCCAGAATATAGTCTATGTATTCACCGAGGCATATGAAAGCATAGACCTTACGCTTAACATCCGTAAGACAAAGGTCCCCCCACCAGCCTGTCCTCACCGCACAGCACTGACCCCTAATCATCAAGATTCACGGCGCGGCCCTCGACAACGGGGACCATTTCCCATACCTCGGGAATCTCCTGTTAACAAAGGCAGACATTGATGCGGAGATTCACCATCACCTCCAGTGCGCCAGTGTAGCCTTCGGCCGCCTGAGGAAAAGTGTGTTCGAAGACCAGGCCCTCAAGTCTACCACTAAGCTCATGGTCTACAGGGCTGCAGTAATACCCGCCCTCCTGTATGGACCAGAGGCATGGACGACTTACAGAAGACACATCAAGTCGCTGGATACATCACCAACGATGTCTCTGCAAGATCCTGCAAATACCCTGGGAGGACAGACGCACCAACATCAGTGTCCTCGCCCAGGCTAACATCCCCAGCATTGAAGCACTAAGCACACTCGATCAGATTCGCTGGGCAGGCCACTCAGTCCGCATGCCAGACACGAGACTCCCTAAGCAACTGCTCTATGCAGAGCTCCTTCATGGCAAACGAGCCAAAGGTGGGCAGCGGAAACGTTACAAGGACACCCTGGAAGCCTCCCTGGTGAAGTGCGACATCACCATTGATGCCTGGGAGACCCTGGCCGAAGACCGCCCTAGGTGGTGAAAGTGCATCCGGGAGAGCGTTGAGCTCTTCGAATCTCAACGCTGCGAGTGTGAAGAGGTCAGGCGCAGGCAGCGGAAGGAGCATGTGGTAAATCAGTGCCACCTTCCCCCAACGAATATCTGTCCCACCTGTGACAGGGTCGTGTTGGACTGTTCAGCCACCAAAGAACTCACTTTAGGAGTGGAAACAAGTCTTCCTCGATTCCGAGGGATTGCCTATGATGATGTATGTATTAGGAAAAAGAACAGGGATTGATCCAATAACCTTTAAAATACAGAATATTGGATCAGTGTTAATGTGTTAATGTGCCTTAGTCCTTAGTGGGGCTTGAACCCATAAACATCAAACTTGGAAGCAAGAGTGCTACCAAGTGAACCAAACTGGCAGCTTTTTTGAACAGATTGAGGAAATAGTCTTTGGTTGGTGAGACTTAAATGAACCTAATGGTTCCTTTTGTTCTCATTCTGGGGAATTAATTCAGTAATTGAGAGGTTGTAAAAGTTATTACACTGTAACAGTGTGATTTCTATCAGTAATTATCAATTCTGAAATAATTAGGACAAAATGCAGTTTGAAGAGAATAGTTTTGTTTGAGGGACTACTGGAAGAACATTATCTGTGACAGTTACTGTATTTCTACATCCAAGTCTGCTGTCAGGATTTAATTATTCAGCTTTATAGTTGCAGTTTCTCTAGAATATTAGTATGACTATCAGGTCTCCCGTGGCATTGCTCAGTCAGAAGTCATGCTGTTGCCAGGGAAAGGTGCTTGGGGGTTGCTCATTTCTGCTCAAAGAAGTTTGTGAGATATATGCTCAGAGGCTGTGAAGTAATTACCTTACTGACTCCAGATAGATAAATAAATAATTTGTTATTTCTCTCTCATACGGTTATTTAACTAAATCTTCAGAGAAGTGGGAGAGAACTGCAGCGCAGGAGAGAAAGGTGGAGCAGGTTCATGTAACTGCATAAATGCCTTGTCCAGTAGAATGGTGTAGAGGACAAAGTAATCTGTTCAATTAATGATCAGACCAGACACTTCAAACTGGGTTTGCACATTAGGAGTATTATTCCTCAGAGAGTGAGGAGAGCGATTTTGAGAAAGGGGTGGGATGAGAGAGTATGTTCTTGAGAGTATGTTCTTGGAACAGTAAATAAACATAATTAAATATTTGGATGTGCATTGTTCACATCATTTTACTGCCAAAGCTGCCACAGAAAAGTTGAAAACATTCAGGTCTTATGTTGTGATGTTTTTTGACAAAACAAGTCGTGTGTACCTTTTAAAACCGCCCCCCCCCCCCCACCCCCCAAAATTATTTTCTGGTTGTGTGCTACCAATGCTTTGCCATTGTTGGTCAGGAGGAGGAGGTGAGGCTTACATGCAGCAAGTCCAAACATGTCCAAAGTCCAAAATGGGTGGAGTATAAAAGCAAGGAAGTCTTGCTACAGTTATACAGGCTTTTGGTGAGGCCACACCTGGAATACTGCATGCAGTTTTGGTTTCCATATTTACAAAAGGATATACTTGCTTTGGAGGCAGTTCAGAGAAGGTCCATTAGATTGATTCCGGTGATGAAGGGGTTGACTTATGTAGAAAGGTTGAATAGTTTGGGCCTCTACTCATTGGAATTCAGAAGAATGAGAGGTGATCTTATCGAAACGTATAAGATTATGAGGGGACTTGACAAGGTGGATGCAGAGAGGATGTTTCCACCGATAGGGGGACTAGAACTAGGAGGCATAACCTTAGAATAAGGGGCCGCCCATTTAAAACTGAGATGAGGAGGAATTTCTTCTCTCAAAGGGTTGTAAATCTGTGGGATTCGCTGCCTCAGACAGCTGTGGAAGCTGGGACATTGAATAACTTTAAGACAGAGAGAGACAGTTTCTTAACCGATAAGGGGTTATGGGGCGCGGGTAGGGAAGTGAATCTGAGTCCATGATCGGATCAGTCATGATAGTATTAAATGGCGGAGCAGGCTTGAGGGGCCGTATGGCCTACTCCTGCTACTATTTCTTATGTTCTTATGTACGTTTCAGGAGGTGGTCACGCCGCAGCTTATGGATGTACAAGCAGAGAGGGAATGGGTGACCGCCAGACAGACAAGGAGGACCAGGCAGGTAGTGCAGAAGTTCCGGTAATCATTTCTAAATACTAGTGAGGGCGATAGTTCCTCTGGGGAGTACAGCCAGAGCCAAGTCCATGGGGGGAGGGGGGGTGGGTGTTTGGGAAAGCGATTGATAGGGCATTCAATAGAGTTAGGGGAACAGACAGACGTTTCTGCTGCCGTGGACATGATTCAGGATGCTATGTTACCAAGTTCAAGGATGTCACTGAGTGGCTGCAGAACAATGTGAGAGTGGAGGGTGAACAGCCAGAGATCGTGGTCCATATCGGTATCAATGACATAGAGGGAGATTATAGGGAGCTAGGAAAGAGATTAATAAGCAGCACCTCAAAGTTAGTAATCTCTGGATTGCTCCCAGTGCCACGAGTTAATGAGTATAGAAATAGGATGATAGAGCAGATGAATGCGTGGCTGGAGAGATGGTGCAGGAGGGAGTGCTTTAGACTCCTGGGTTACTGGGACCGGTTCAGACTGGATGGGTTGCATATCAACAGAGCCGGAACCAATGTCCTCGTGGGGGGGTGGGGGTGGGGGTGTTGCTAGTGCTGTTGGGGAGAATTTAAATTAATTTGGCAGGGGGATGAGCACCAGAGAGGAAAAACAAGGTGCACAAAGAATTGGGAGAGACAGATAACACTAGAGTAAGGAAGAAATTAATAAGCAGCACCTCAAAGTTAGTAATCTCCGGATTGGTCCCGGCTCTGTTGAGGTGCGGCCTGTACATGTCCCACACTCCCGCAGAACTGGTCCCAATGTCCCAGGAATCTAAAGAGCTCCCTCCTGCACCATCTCTCCAGCCATGCACCATGCATTCATCTGCTCTATCCTCCTATTTCTATACTAACTAGCTCGTAGCAACGGTATCAGGTGGGGTCAGGCTAAGAGTGCATGTTTGTAAACGCACGAAGTGTGGTAAATAAGTTTGGTCAGCTGCATGTGCAAATAGCTACATGGGAATATGATGTGGCTTAAGAAAGTGCAGTATTTGCTGCTAAATATTCCTGGATATAAGGTTTTCCGGAAATGTAGGGAAAGGAGGTGGTGTAGCAGTATTGTTTAAGGAGAATATTACAGTGCTGGAGAGAGAAGATGTCCTGGAGGGGTCAAGGACAGAATCTATTTGGTTAGAGTTAAGAAACAAAAGAGGTGCTATTACACTAATTGATGTATTCTATAGGCCATCAACTAGTGGGAAGGAAGGATACAGAGAAGCAAATATGCAGGGAAATTACAGAGAGGTGCAAGAACAGAGTAGTGATAATGGGGGACTTCAATTATTCTAATATATACTGGATAGTAATGTAAAGGGCAGAGAGGGGAAAGAGTTTCTGAAGTGTGTACAGGAGAACTTTCTGAAGTGTGTTTCCTCCAACGAGGAAGGAGGCATTGCTGGTTCTGGAGAATGAGGAAGGGCCAGTATCAGTAACGAAACATTTAGGGAACAGTGATAATAATATACGGTTTAGGTCACGATTACGGCGTCTCTAAGGTCCCCTGGCAAGCTCTCCTCCTTCCAAATAAGAGACACGAGTTCATGTATTTGCGCCAATAGTGCTTCTCTGCCATGCTTTAGTGCTTTGGCGGGGATTCCATCTGCTCCTGATCTGGAAATGTATTTTTAAAGTTGTATATACTGTCACATGTACCCTTTTGCAATGAAACAAAATGGAGTCCCGATCCTCCTAGAAGCTTCTGCAACAGACCGTCTGTTTCTGCATAAACATGCTAACCGTGACTGAAACTGCTGATAGTTGATTATCTGAGAAAAGCAGGAGCCATCTGTATGAGTGAGGGAACCTTAAACAAACCCACCCGGCCGGAATCTTAACCACCAGATAACAGAAAGAATGTCCTGTTGAAATAAGTACCACCCATCGTACTCCCCTGTACTATCAATAGTCTGTTGCTATGCCAAACCTTAGAAGGACTAGATAAAGGTTGTAAAGACTCAGACAAGGATGTGGTACTAATTAACTGATTGGAGAACACTTTATCTGTTTTCGCTGACCGCAAGGGCAGAACCGATACACGTGATGGAACCATAACTTGTATGTTCTACTGTTTAAAGATATTGTGAATCTGTACCACAGTGGAAGTCTCTGCTTAGCCTTTGACTAAACGGGACTCTCCCTTGCTGCAAGTAAAACTTATTAAATGAACATCTACCGGAGCTGATTGTGTCAGAGTCTTATTGAGAGTCGAGCTTTCGACAGTTACTTCTTGGAGGTTCCACCGAGATCGCTTACTCGCTACTCTGTGAGTGAACAGATGCCGGCATAGTGCCTCTTCAGTGAAGGGCTTAACTGGCCAGAAAAGGTGAGCCTTTTGCTCACAAGGGGTCTTTTTACTGTTGAACCGCATATGTAATCTGTTGTCCACAGTGGAGGTACTGCGATCTACGAGACTCGAAATTCAAAATCTAAAGTTATTTTTGTAATCATTTCCTTTTCAGCTTGTAGGCAGAAGGGATCTGATCCTGAAAATATCCAATCTTGAAACAGCCCGGGGAGATTTTCATTGGTAAAAGGTAAGAAGAGCGCTATCGATCGATTATCCTTGTTTGATCGGATGATACAGGTCCCTAAAGGAAAGTTCCTTGTGTGATAGGACTGCCTTAGAAGGGACAGGGTACTTGTGTGATAGAGGGAATTTTAGTAAGATAAATTAAAGACTCGGTCTGTAGTGGCGTACAACGCAGACTGAGAATTGACTATTTGTTTAGATAGAGTTTAAGGCTATGATTTGTATACCTGCGTGGACGTTGATTGTCCTAGTTGTCCTTGTTATACTTTTGTGTTCAATACTATTGTGCGACATTGCAATTAGAGAAACGGGAAGAGTCACTAGGGAAAATTGTGATTCGGAAAAACAAGGATTGATTGAGAAAAGAAACAGTAACTGATTGATCAACTACGGTTGGTTCGCATCAACTTATCTCACACACCCAGATTGAGACCGAATTAAGAGCCTTTTTAGGCCACGTGACGGCCAGGAGAAATGGGTGTAGAGAACTCGGTTGACCAAAAGGATTGTGAGATCAGAAACTGTGAAAAATCTTAATCATCCAGAATGGATGCCGGAGCAAGTAAAACACCACCAAAGGACACACCAGCCAATTTTATGCTCCAGAATTGTGGTCCGTCTTCAATTGACCACCTAAAAAAATGGATAAAATGGACTAAGGATGGAAACAGGCCATTTCCACCCGATGATTCATTTAATTTAGAAAGAATAACATATCTAGAGGAGTGCCTTATAGACAGAGACCCAGGTAGAAGAGGTAAAAAGAAAGTAAATTGGTCGGCATTTGGAGATTGGAAAAGAGAAGCTGAGGAATGACATGAAAAGAGCCTAAAGGTTCGCCAGCAATGTACTAGAGGGAAAAAGCAGGTAAATCGACCCAGACATGGTAAAAATCCATTTATTATGGTTGCTAAAGAAACAAAGGTCAGATGCCCCTAAGGGTTGGGAAAAAGATGAGGATGAGGATTGGGATGAGAATTGGACTCCCTACGACCATTGACCACCGCCATATGTTGAACCCCAAGCGGATGCTCCAGGCCAACAGGGAGGAGGCGATTCCCAGGCCGGAGCACCGGGAGACGAGATAGCACCCGCTCTCTCGAATGCTCCTCAAAATGGTGCGGCGGGAAGGGTGCTCGTCGCTCCCAACAATGCAGGTGTGGCTGCAAGAAGAGTAGATCTGTCACAAGGAGATCAATACCATGACGGCCCTGCAGGTAGTACGTGAAGTCATACTCGTGAAGAACAAAGGTCCAGTGCCCCAGAGTTGTCCCCACCAACTACGACCACCACATACCCATTAAGACTTTTCCCCAATACAACTCCTGATGGAGTTCCAATTCCTATTTATCGGTCACCAAATGAGTTAAGAACAATTGTGGAAGGATTGGCAGACCCTAAAACCAGTATTGAAAAGGCCATAGACCAATTGAAAGTGATCGTCTTGTGCCATGAACCCAGTATATTAGATGGTCAAATTTTGCTAAAAGCATGGTTAAAGGATACTAAATTTGCCGAATTTGAGACAAAATTCAAAGATTTTAAAACCCATCGAGAGGCTCCCAATGCAAATCCCGGCACGAAGCCAGGAGAGGGGTTCTGGGGGAGATGTTGGGATGCCTTACAAGGAAAACGAATTGGTCCAAAATTATGGAAACTACACAAAGAAAGGACGAGGATGTTGAGGATTACGTTGAGAGTGCGAGAGATTATGAACCAATGTTCAGGCATGAAAATAGAAGAATTAGAATCTCCCATGATTAGCGCCGTTGTAAACGGACTATGACCCGAACTTAGAGATCCCTTTAAATTAGTTTGTCTCGGATGGCGACAGGAAACGCTATCCAAAGTTGTATTTATGTTAAAAGACATACAAGATCGAAATAGAGAATCTAAAAGCAAGGTCACCGTGTTTATGGAACAAGCAGCTCCAACAACACCCGCCCCAGCGATACCTTCCTATTGCCCTCCACAGGGTAGAGGAAGAGGATGAGGCAGAGGAAGAAATTTTAGGGGAAGAGGGCGAGGACAATATAGCACCTGTTACAATTGTGGTCAGACTGGACACTGGGCTAAAAATTGCCCGTCAAAACAGCAACAACCAAATTATGATTGGACTCAACAGGCTGGTAATAGACCACCTCCAGAACCCAACCCGTATGCGACCCAAGCCCAGGTACATCCTAGACCTCAGACTAATTTCTCTGTCCAAAATCCATTTGGATCACAGAATCAAAATCAATTCAGCCAACGATCAAATTATCCGTATAATGACCAATGACGCCCCATCCCAGATCCAAATAAAAGCTACCCGTCGTTTCATTAAATGCCATAGGAGAACCTGAAGTAAAAATACGAATACAAGGAAAGGATATTCCATTCCTAGTGGATACTGGTGCCACCTATTCTGTCCTTTCGAGGGAAGATACACAGGGAATTCCCATTGCCACTAATCAAATCTCAGTGATTGGACTATCTGGACACGCTCATCAAATGTTTCTCTCCAACCCTATCAAAGTACAAATAGAAGATTATGAAGAGAGTCATTCACTCATTCCTACTTTCGAATGAAGTTCCAGTAAATCTGTGTGGACGTGGCCTATTATGCAAAATGAATGCCACTATCCTCTGTTCTCCAACTGGTATGGAAGTTAGAGTAAACCACTCTACTTCGACCCACAACACACATATTGTATGCCTGGAAAAATTTGGACCCTACACTAAGCAAAACCCTATCCTGTTTGGTTGGTTCATATTGGTGTGTGACAAGGTTAATCACAGACTACCTCAAATCTCAAAACTTGGGAAATTGGCATGAAACGTTACACTGTATAGCGTATTATGACAAAACTGGATCAGACGCTACAACATAAATCTTTTATCAACCATTCCTGCACTGTAAATATCGATTGATGATTGAACAAATTTTTGTCGGACCTGAAGGAATAGCGGAAGGGGTAGAATTATCCTCACACAATCAGACCTTGTTTAAGGTTAAAAGTAGCGTTCCACACTGCACCCTTGCGGTTGCAGACACATATAAACCCCAGGATTTAGGACGAATGGTTAAGAGAATGCAAGGATCTCCAAGAGAAATGGCACACACTTAATGGCACTCTGGGGCAACATGAAGGAAGAGAAGGCTATTCTGTCAAGTTGAATAGGAAAATATATTTCGATGCTATCTTAGAAGAAAAGATACTTTCGGTTACTAGCTTTCCATTGCAACAAGAAACAGAAGAACTTCTTGCTAAGGTCCCAGAGCAACTATGGTCTACACACTCTAATGAAGTAGGAAAGATGCTTACCGTACAACCATATAAGGTAGCGATCAATTCGACCGTACCACTTCCTAAGAAACCCCAATACCCCTCGTCTCTAGCCGCAGCACAAGGTATCTAGCCAGTTATTACATCTCTGCTGGCTCAGGGAATAATAGTTCCAACTAAAAGTCCTTGTAACACACCGATTTTTCCAGTTCAGAAGCCCAATAGTGACAAATGGAGGTTTGTCCAAGACCTACAAGCTGTGAATGAATCTGTATTTCCAACTTATCTGGTGATGCCCAATCCTGCGACTATACTTACCAGTATTCCGGCACACTCAACGTATTATACGGTGATTGATCTATGTTCGGCATTTTTCTCAATACCCTTTCGCCCAGAGTCCCAATTCCTGTTTGCCTTTACGTATAAAGGACGCCAATATATATGGACAAGACTTCCACAGGGATTTACCGAAAGTCCTACTATATTTTCACAATGTTTAAAGGATCTGGAAGATAATTTTACCAGCAGGTTCTACACTTGTACAGTATGTTGATGACTTACTGCTCGCCTCACCCTCCAAATTAGCCTGTGAAACAGATTCTCTTGTGTTATTAAAAGCCTTAGCCTCGAAAGGACACAAAGTGTCAAAGGCGAAGTTACAATTTGTCTCAGAAAGGGTTCGGTATCTAGGACACGAATTGGTCAGAGATACGAGACAATTGACACAAGACAGAGTAAAAGCAATCTGCTCTGCTCCACTACCGATAAGAGAGAAATGAAACATTTCCTCGGCATGTCAGGATATTGCAGGCAATGGATTATGAATTATTCCGAGATCGTTAGACCATTGTTAGACATGTCCATGCCCTCACTACCAGAAAAGTTGATTTGGAATGAAGTATCCCAGAATGCTTTCCAGAATCTTAAACAGTCCCTCACTTCAGCACCAGCCTTGGGATTACCGGATTACACTAAGCCATTTAACTTATTTGTCCATCACAAGTCGGGTTTTGCACAATCTATTTTGACTCAGCTACATGGAGACAGGCAGTAACCGATAGCGTATTTTAGTACCCAACTAGATCCAGTGGCACGCGGACTACCAGGACGTCTTCCTTCTTTGGCAGCAGCTTATTATGCTGTACAACAGGCTCAGACAATAACTCTAAATCATCAAACTATTTTGTATATCCCACACTCTAGATTTTACTTACTAAATGCACCACTCAACACCTAACTTATGCAAGAACCACTAAATATGAAGTTGAACTGTTATCAAATCCGAACCTTATCATTAAAAGATGTACTACCTTAAATCCAGCCACTCTACTCCCCACAGAAGACGACGCCAAACCCCATTCATGTGAAATGGTAACCGAATTATTAACTAAACCATGTATCGATTTAACAGATATACCAATATGTAACCCTGACCTAGTGTGCTATGTTGACGGATCATCCTTACGAAATGATAGGGGCCAACCTAAAGCGGCTTATGCAATTGTAACCCAGTTTAATGTTGTCGAAACAGCCTCTCTTCCAGATTCCCTTTCTGCCCAACAAGCCGAATTATTTGCATTAACTCGAGCCTGTATTCTGGCTGAAGAACAAACAGTTAATAGCTACACTGACTCCAGGTATGCTTTTGGAATAACTCATGACTATGGACAAATTTGGAAAATTCGCGGGTACCTGACTTCTTCAAGAATGCAGAACAAGTAGAAAATCTTCTGCGAGCCATTCAATGCCCCTTAAAACTTGCCATTATCAAATGCCAAGCACATACAGGCCAGTTGGATGAGGTAGCACTTGGAAACGCCAGAGCTGATAATGCAGCTAAGTCAGCAGCTCTATCAAAAGGAGGGATGCAGGTGTCATTGTTTCCACTAAGGAAAAATAATTACTCAGATCCGCCACCCACTATTAATGATGTGCTGGCCTTTCAGACACAGGCCAGTACGGAGGAGGTGTTGACCTGGACAAAGGATCGATGTTATAAAAATCCAGAAGGAATATAGGTTTACCATGACGGCCGCATGGTGGCATCCAAATCCTTACTTCCATGGATTGCCCGATGTGTTCATACATTCACACATGCAGGCAAAGGGGGGATGGCAGATTATATTTTGGCAACTTGGTATGCACCAGGTATTTCGGCAATTGCAAAACAAATCTGTGAAAATTGTGTTACCTGTCAGACAATGAATCCAGGTAAGATGGAAAAAGTAAAATCTGCCTCCCACCCAAATCCAATGGGGCCTTTTGTACATTTACAAATGGATTTTATTGAATTACCTATGTGTATGGGATTTAAGTATGTATTAGTTATTGTAAATGTGTTTTCCAGATGCATTGAAGCCTTTCCATGTAAAAAGGCCGATGCCACTACTGTTGCTAAATTTTTGTTAAAAGAAATTGTACCGCGCTTCGGAATTCCCGCTAAGCTTTCTAGTAATAATGGGTCACATTTCACGGGAACAGTTATAAAAGAAATGTGTAAAGCTTTACAGATGAACCAACGTTTTCATTGCAGTTATCATCCACAATCAGCTGGACTTGTTGAAAGATATAATGGTAAATAAGTTAGCAAAATTATGTAATGACACTGGACTAAAATGGGTAGAACTGTTGCCCTTAGCCTTGATGGTAATGCGATCTGCAACCAACAGAACAGGCCTGTCACCGCATGAGATAGTTATGGGACGTCCCCAATGACTACCTTTTACAGCACCGTTTACTGCAAAACAAATGAACATCCATAAAATGGAAGAAAATATGTTGAATTATTGTACTGCGCTAACCAAATGTATTTCTAGCTTTCATTCGCAGGTAAAAGAAGCTCAAGTCGAACCAGCGGAAGGAAAGTGTCATAATCTGGAGCCCAGAGAATTCATTTACATCAAAATCTTTAAAAGAAAAAACAGTCTACAACCAAGATTTGAAGGACCATACCAGGTCTTGCTGACAACTAATACTGCAATCAAGGTAAAAGACCAACATGGATCCATGAGTCCCATTGCAAAAGGGCACCCGACCAGGATGAAGGGAAGAAGGAGCCAATGGAACAGAAAAAGGAAGAACGAATAAGGAACTGTACGGACTATGGGGACTGATAGTGCTATGCTTAACAGGGTTGTGCCTTGTGTTATTGATAATACCAGGGGTACGGAAACATGAACAAAGGGAACTACAGGTAAATCTATTTATGGAGCTGAGTCATAAGTATGCTCAAGAAAGAAATGTGTCTAACTGTTGGATATGTTTCCATGTACCTGTCCACTCCGAAGGGGGTATTCCCCTAAGATCCGTCCCCTTTAATGAATCAGAAATGGCAGAATGGTTAATAGTGCAAAATAGGACAAACCTAACCAAGGTGTCAGAAACGAAGGATCTAACAGAATGGAGGTCAGCAGGGTATAATCTTACAACCTTCCAGGGATGGTATCAGCCAAATTATAATAATAGCCGTCAGCCACCCTTCCTAAGTATTACTCCCGGAATAGGAAATCCTGAAGGTATAATATGCCTAGTGAGTAATGAGACTAAAGGACCAGTGTGGGATGCAGCAAGTGTTCCCAAATGACTAAATGGCAAGCCATAACAAATCTCACTGACGGGAGAAAGATGGCAACCTTTAACTGGATTATGGTCCACAATAAAACCTCAGGTGAAGGGTGGGACAGTGAGACCACTCGAGTATGGATGGCACGGAAGGACCTAAAACTGACGTCCTATAATTGCACTTACTTTATTTGTGGCCATACAGCCTACCCATGGTTACTAGCAACTGGATGGGGTCCTGCTACTTAAGATATGTGATACTCTTTATTAGGACATCAAAGACTCTAAGGGATGCCTATGGAAGCCATTGACCGAAACGGGATTTGACATGGTTACATGGAATATTCAAGGTAATGATACCACCCTATGAAATAGCATCGAACGAATAGCAATTACGGGAACTGGCTAATTTAGTAGAATCAGTAGCCAACGCAACTTCACAAGCCTTCGAAGGGGTAAATGACAAAATGGTAGCCATTCGAACAATGGCTCTCCAAAATCATACGGCCTTAGATTATCTCCGAGCCAAAGAAGGAGGGACATGTGCGTTAATTGGTGAAGAATGCTGTACATATATCCCGGATAATTCAGAAGAGATCAGCAGTCTAGCTGAATATATTAGGAAAACGGTGATAGAGTACAAACAAACTATTGGCCAGGGCAGTATCACCTTGTGGAACTGGGCATCTGGATGGTTGGAATCCCTAGGAAGATCCTTGGTACAGGGTTTGATCATATTCTTGCTGATAATCTTTGCCCTATACCTTTTGTTCGTATTCGTTAAGTGTTGATGTGCCAGGTTGGGAGAAACAGGTTATGGTAAACATAGAAACATAGAAAAATAGGTGCAGAAGTAGGCCATTCCGTCCTTCGAGCCTGCACCGCCATTCAATAAGATCATGGCTGATCATTCCCTCAGTACCCCTTTCCTGCTTTCTCTCCATACCCCTTGATCCCCTTAACCGTAAAAGCCATATCTAACTCCCTCTTGAATATATCCAGTGAACTGGCATTAACATCTCTCTGCGACAGGGAATTCCACAGGTTAATAACTCTCTGAGTGAAGAAGTTTCTCCTCATCTCGGTCCTAAATGGCCTACCCCTTATCCTAAGACTGTGTCCCCAAGTTCTGGACTTCCCCAACATCGGGAACATTCTTTCCCCCAGTCCCGTCAGAATCTTATATGTTTCTATGAGATCCCCTCTCATCCTTCTAAACTCCAGTGAATACAGGCCCAGCCATCCCTGGAATCAGTCTGGTGAACCTTCGCTGCACTCCCTCAATAGCAAGAACGTCCTTCCTCAGACTAGGAGACCAAAATTGAACACAATATTCCAGGTGAGGCCTCACTTAAGGCCCTGTACAACTGCAGTAAGACCTCCCTGCTTCTATATTAAAATCCCCTAGCTATGAAGGCCAACATACCATTTGCCTTCTTCACCGCCTGCTGTACCTGCGTGCCCACTTTCAGTGACTGATGAACCATGACACCCGGGTCTCATTGCACCTCCACTTTTCCTAGTCTGTCGCCATTCAGATAATATTCTGCCTTCGTGTTTTTGCCCCCAAAATGGATAACGTCACATTTATCCACATTATACTGCATCTGCCATGCATTTGCCCACTCACCGAACCTGTCCAAGTCACTCTGCAGCCTCTTAGCGTCCTTCTCACAGCTCACACCGCCACCCAGTTTAGTCTCATCGACAAACTTGGAGATATTACACTCTAATCGTTAATGTATATTGTAAAGAGCTGGGGTTCCAGCACTGAGCCCTGTGGCACTCCCCTAGTCACTGCCTGCCATTCTGAAAAGGACCCGTTTATCCCGACTCTCTGCTTCCTGTCTGCCAACCAGTTCCCTATCCACGTCAGTATATTACCCCTAATACCATGTGCTTTGACTTTGCACAACAATCTCTTGCGCGGTACCTTGTCAAAAGCCTTCTGAAAGTCCAAATACACCACATTCACTGGTTCTCCCTTGTCCACTCTGCTAGTTACATCCTCAAAAAATTCCAGATTCGTCAAGCATGACTTCCGTTTCATAAATCCATGCTGACTTGATCCGATCCTGTCACCGCTTTCCAAATGTGCTGCTATTTCGTCCTTCATGATCGATTCCAACATTTTCCCCACTACTGATGTCAGGCTAACCGGTCTATAATTACCCATTTTCTCTCTCCCTCCTTTTTTAAAAAGTGGTGTTACATTAGCTACCCTCCAGTCCATGGGAACGGATCCAGAGTCGATAGACTGTTGGAATATGATCACCAATGCATCCACTATTTCTAGGGCCACTTCCTTGAGCACTCTGGGATGCAGACTATCAGGCCCTGTGGATTTATCGGCCTTCAATCCCATCAATTTCCCGCCTAATAAGGATATCCTTCAGTTCCTCCTTCTCACTACACCCACTGTCCCCTAGCACCTTTGGAAGATTATTTGTATCTTCCTTCGTGAAGACAGAACTGAAGTATTGGTTCAATTGGTCTGCCATTTCTTTGTTCCCCATTATAATTTCACCTGAATCCGACTGCAAGGGACCTACATTTGTCTTCACTAATCTTTTTCTCTTCACATATTTATAGAAGCTTTTGCAGTCAGTTTTTATATTCCCTGCAAGCTTCCGCTCGTACTCTATTTTCCTCATCTTAATTAAATCCTTACTCCTCCTCTGTTGAATTATAAATTTCTCCCAGTCCTCAGGTTTGTTGCTTTTTCTAGCCAATTTATATGCCTCTTCCTTGGCTTTAACACTATCCCTAATTTCCTTTGTTAGCCATGGTTGAGCCACCTTCCCAGTTTTATTTTTACTCCAGACAGGGATGTACATTTGCTGAAGTTCATCCATGTGATCTTTAAATGTTTGCCATTGCTTATCCACCGTCAACCCTTTTAGTATCTTTTGCCAGTCTATTCTAGCCAATTCACGCCTCATTCCGTCGAAGTTACCTTTCCTTAAGTTCAGGACCCTAGTTTCCGAATTAATTTTGTCACTCTCCATCTTAATAAGGAATTCTACCATATTATGGTCACTATTCCCCAAGGGGCCTCACACAACAAGATTGCTAATTAGTCCCTTCTCATTACACAATACCCAGTATAGGATGGCCAGCTGCCTGGTTGGTTCCTCGACATATTGGTCTCGAAAACCATCCCTAATACACTCCGGGAAATCCTCCTGCACCGCATTGCTACCAGTTAGGTTAGCCAAATCAATGTGCAGATTAAAGTTTCCCATGATTACAGCTGTAGTAAAAGTAAAACTTATTAAAGGAACATCTACCGGAGCTGATTGTGTCAGAGTCTTATTCAGAGTCGAGATTTCGACACTGAGGCCTTGTTGTTCTTCAGTTGTCGAATGGCCTTGATCCAGCGTTGATTTTCCTGCGGCATCGTTTCTGTTGCTGCCGCTGTTTTGGGGCTACATTGATGGAGATGACACAACGGATTAGACGGTGGTTCGTCTACCAGTCGTCAGCTCCTGTAATGGTGCGGGTGATGCGCATGTTCTTGCGGTCCCTTGCTTGGACAATGATGTAGTCGAGCAGATGCCAGTGCTTGGAGCGAGGGTGTTGCCATGAAGCCTTGTACTTGTCTCTCTGATGGAACAAGGTGTTGGTTATGACAAGGCCATGTACTAAGCATTTCGTCAGGAGGAGGGTACCGTTGGAGTTGATTTTCAATAACCCCTCTCTGCTGATCACACCTCCTCCATGTCCTTTCCAACTCTGGCATGAAAGTTGCCAAGGAGGATCAGCATGTCGTCCGTTGAGACTCGGAACAGAGATTGTTCAAGGCTGGAGTAGAATTCCATTTTGGTCTCCAAGAAAGGTGACAAGTCCAATTGCGGTAATTACAGAGGAGTTTCCCTGCTGTCTGACACCGGGAAAGTCATCGCAAGGATCCTCAATTGCCTTCTCCCTGTGGCTGAAGAACTCCTCCCAGAGTTGCAATGCAGATTCCGCCCACTAAAGGGTACAATGGACATACTCTTCACTGCGCATCAAATTCAAGAGAAATACAGGGAACTGCACCAACCTCTTTACATGGCCGCTTTTGACCTCACAAAGGTTTTCAACGCTCAACCATGAGGGATTATGGAGTGTCTTCCTCTAATTCGGCTGCCTTCAAAAGTTTGTCACTATCCTTCGCCTCTTCACGATGACATGCAAGCCGTGATCCTGACGAACGGATCCACCACAGACCCAACTCACATATGGACCGGGGTCAAGCAAGCCTGTGTCATTGCACCAACGCTCTTCTCAATCTTCCTTGCTGCAATGCTCCATCTCACCCTCAGTAAGCTCCCCGCTGGAGTGGAGCTAATCTACAGAACAAACAGGAAACTGTTAAACCATGGGGCTCACCGGTGAAGGTTTGCGGAGTATATGTGCAATACCTGCCACGTTAAAGGCTACCTTCAGCGTATGTGTAAAATAAATAAGACTCACCACGTGGCTGAGGAGATGGTGGATGATCTTGTTCAGCGAGGAGCAGGCAGAAGAAGATGAGGGGTCTGGACTGTATACGTGCACCGACGATTCGCTCCCAGTGATAATGGAAGTAAAAATTGACGGAGTCCCAGTGAGTATGGCAGTGGATACAGGATCGGGTCCATCGTTGATGAGTCAGAGAACTTTTGATAAACTGTGGGGTGACCCGGCCGCACGATCCAAGCTAGTCCCAGTCACGGCAAAGCTGCGTACCTACACCAAGGAACACCTGTTCTCGGCAGAGTGGATGTGCAGGTATCTCACGGTGGCGAGACGCACGGTTTACCCTTATGGATCATTGCAGGCGATGGGCCGACGCTCCTCGGCAGAAGATGGATGGGAAAGATTCGTGGGAGCTGGGAAGACTTCTTCACTCCCCACAGACTGCTGCTCCCCTGATTTCCAGCAGCAGCCCATCACTCCTGGCCCCAAGCAATCCTGCAGCCTCAGCCTCCACTCAAAGTCACAGGTGCGGGCTCATTGTTGGGGTGCAGACCGGCGATGCGCTGCGGGCGAGAAGCGGGAGGCCCATTGATGGCCGGAGGGCCCACGCAGCGGAGCAGTCGGGCGGCGGCAGCGGTCGCGATGGTAGCGGTCACGGAGGCAGCAGGAGAGGCGGCCGCAGGAGGGGCGGCCACGGCGGGAGCGGAGGCTGCGGCGGCGGCGGGCGTGGCAGCAAGCAAACCGGCGCTGCCACTGATGTTCTTGTTCCTCTTTCTGTTTAGTCGGGCGGCAGCAGCAGCTGGACAAATGGAGAGAACTTTGTGCCATGTGACCTGGAACTAATCGATTCTGGCATCGGGTGCCTGAAACCTTCCGAATAACACTGCAAAATTCCCTTTCCCTCCTCCCTTGTTGTTTCTTCTCCTTTCCAGGCCAGTAGAACACCTAAGATGGTAGCGCCCAACTGAAGCCTCGTGGGAAGCACAAGGTGGCGTCTTAAAAGGGAAATGCTCCCGGGAGTCTTAAAAGGGCCTCACACCACTGCGGTCCCCACATAAAGACTTTTGGACTTTTATAAGGCTAGAGTGAGTCTAAGTGTGCTATGTGAATGTAGGATGTTGGATTTATGACAAGAAATAATATTTTAATGCTGGGTGGTCACTGTGTTTAAAATAATGGACATGAATTGCGAATTACGACAAGAGTTAATATTTCAATGCTGAATAGTCACTGTGTTTAAATTTAGGGACGTGGATCCGTGACCAACATTACCAATGGGCGTTTTTCGATTTAGGGGATTCAAGCAACGGCTTTTTGAACTGGGGGGCAGGGGGGCAGTGATGTTGTGTATTGCTCTGGTACATTAATTGTATGATAAGTACAATGATGCACCACGGAGGGCGCTGTGGTGGGAGACCTGAAAGTACCTGCACGAGGCAGTATAATAGACTGCCCACCACACCTGTGGGGCACTCTGGAGCTGTTCAATAAAGGACTAAGGTCACAGCAGTTAGATCAACACCAGACCATGTGGAGTCAGTGATTTGTGTGCTACATACACCACAAGGGCATCTGCACAACCTTGTTCTGCACATTATGCTGACTTATTTAACGCTGAGATTTCGGCTGGGGCGCAAAAACTCCCTTGTGTAACGTCTGATTTTGCGCCCCCGATCATGGAACCTCATTTTTTGCCGAATTTTGCAGATGAGGACACATGTTTTTTCCAGATGTTATCAGGACCACCCCGCCGCCATTACTGCCCCAAAATCTTAAAAAATGAAAATCTAGCCCCTTATATTTCCCCTTGGATGTTGGCCACTCTACTATAGATTGCATGGGCTTTTTCCTCTGCTTAATCTATGGCAACAAAGGCATATCAACCACTGAATATAGCTAAGTTACAGAACATAACCAAGCACTGTAACTCATGCACTAACAAGCTACATCACAAATCACAGCAGTGTATTGTCGTAAAATCCTAAATATCGGAAACAAGTGTCATTTGTTCAAGTTAGGTAAAGCCCATCACCATTTCTAACCCATGCTTTACTGCTAAGCCCTGGCAATTTCATTAGTGCAAAGGCAGGAATGCTCAAAAAAATTAGTTATTCCATGAACACAAAGAAACATTTATACCAGAGAACATTCTTCTTATCTTAAAAAAAACTGCATGTAGTCTTGAAGAAAATAAACCTTCATATAAGACAACAGCTGAACAATCCCCAGAAAGTTCCTTTAAAGACAATTAAAAGTTTTTAAAAGTTCCATGTTAGCAGCTTCTTTGTTATACGCCATTTCTTTAGGAACAAACTCCAAATAAAAATACCTGCAACTCTGATTCTCAAAAACCATCAGCTCATCTTAAAACTTTCCTGCCTCAAGTTTGTGCACAACGAGCAATGGAAGAAATGGTTCCATCAGCCTTTAATTCTCCTTCCAACTGATTGGATTGATTCTGACAGCTTGCCCTTGTACCTTTCAACCTCCAGTTCCAGTAAAAAAAAGTTGATTTTTCTTAGGAAGCGGTGACACAAGTTCAAAAGCAAACAGTGGGCATTCATGTACACCAGGCAGTTTTAAGTGTGTGATTCTGAGGAGGATGAGGCAGGTATGTATTTAGTAGACGCACTAACAGTTTGTGTATCCTGTATTGTGACAGGTTCAACCAGCAAGCATCATATTTATTGCCAATGTGATAGTGAACTTGCTTGCAGTGACTGGAATCCCAGCTGTTCGACGTCAGCCACAGAGACACCTGTCAGTTTGGAGGATCATGATCAGAGTGGGGATAGTGATTCTGGAGGAATTGCTTCATGCGTAGGTCAGTTTCAACTGTACAGTATCACTAACTCACGGACTGAACTGTGGAATGAGATAAACAGAAATGAATAAGGCATTTCAGAGTGCTTGATAATTTGTATTTATCTTGCAGTGTCCGTATTCTTGTTGGTTACTTGAGTTAAATACCAAGCTGTGAATATCCAAGAAATGTTGGGAGTGACTTTTGTGCTCAGTAAGAGTGGCAATGAATGTAAATTCATTTAACCATCTGCACTCCTGTTTTTTGAAGTGAGGTATGCCATACATGGTTACATTATTAAACCTATAAATGACACTTGGCTGGTCCGTCAGTATCTCCTTTGCGACTGTGGATTTACTGCATTTCCTATTGTTTGTACATCAGTGGGGTCAGCAGGAACATGTGTCAATATTAATGTGCTACTGCACAGTGTCAGACACAGTGTGAAAGTGCAGTAAAAAGGTCATTGGTGGATTAGTGCCACTAAAACTCATTCTTCGATGCAGCCCTTATAAGGATAGTCGCGTCCCGTGGTTAACTAGTTATAATATTCGGAAATCTTAGAAACCAGCCAGATTGACATGAGATTTGTATATTCTGACTGTGTTATCGCCACTGCTATCCTACCTGAATGTAAACGGTGTTAGTTATAAGGCAATCTGGTTAACCCACACGACTAAGAGTTACAGGAGCTATCATCGGATCAGAGACTGATTGCGATTGTGCTTGTTCATTCATCTTTTACAATTTGCTGTTGTGAATCTTCTGGTTATTGTCTGATTATAAAAGTTTGTGTTAAACTTTAATGCAATTTTCATAAATTTATCAAGATGTTCTCAAGTTACAAAAGGCAATAGAAATATCCAGATGAACTTTTAATGTTTTGCTCACTGTAAATGGAGAGCATGGCTCTTGGACCCTCACTGGAATGGGACAGTGGTAAAAGGGACCAAAAGCATGGTAGGGAAACAAACATTTGAAAAATTAATTATTTTCAATGAACTTCTAGGCCAAGCCATGTTTCAAGTATTGCATTCTCGCCACAACTATAGCATCAATGCAGTGTAGTTTCACTTTGCACCAATCCTTGTGTAAGGGCAGCTTAAATCCAGAGGCAGCACCCAACCTGACACCACACCTGGAGGAGGGAATTGCACCCCACTTTACTTTAGGGTAATTCAGAATTTGCACCCAATTTACTTTCAGCTTTGCATCAATGCTGAACTTGTGGAGTGCAAATCCGCCATAATCAACAGGGATCAAACCAGCATCGAGTTAAAGGGAACTCAGTCGATCCACTAAATTTCACCAGTTCTAACAATTGGTTTATTCTGTTTACATTTTCTGAAAAAGATTCTGGAAGCTGAGCTATTTTTGATAATTCAAGAGACATTTTTTGTTATGCTGTAGATCCTCTTACATTAATGATGAATAGAATATTTTCAAACTATTCTTTGAAATGAATAAACCCTTTATATTGAAACAATGTTCTGGCTCTTTATTTCTCTTGGCATAACTCATAGGAGCGACTGAATTTGTCAGACATGGTCCTTATCAATTTAGGTTGTGTCAATGCATCAATTAACATTGATTATTATGAAGTGAGTGAAGGGAATAAACTTTACAGGGATCTTGTACCCAGGCTAAAAAAATTCAAATACAAGACGGCATCAACAACAGTCCGAATTAAATAAGGAACTACTCTCGCAGCTGGGAAACCATGGCTGCTGATAACCTTGCAAACCCCAGAAAATGAAGTACGGTAGCATGTCAGTAAAACAAGGCACATCAAAGCACAGGATCATGACATCCTCAGCAGATGTTTGGAATGTTGGCACAGTAGTGTTTTACTATAGGTTCTAGTGAAGATTTGCAATATCTTTGCAGCATAATATGACAAACTTCAAACTGATGAAAAATATAAGGGTGCAACAGAAGCTGAAGAAGAGTAGCTTAAATAGACTGCCTCAGGGGGTGATAACTTGACTTTTGGCTGGAGAATTATGCTACCAAGTAATTGAAAGCTATTTCAGATTAACAACTACTGAATTTTGTGAGCAAGACAAACTGGGGCTGAAATTGTCCCTTTCCGAAAGATCCGTTATCACCTCCAGGAGGCGCTAACGGGACGATAAGGACTTTTCGCTCGGGGGCAGGCAGAGGAAGCGACCCTCCCAGAATTGCCCCCAAGATGGCGGCGGCAAAAACGGCTTTGCGGCGCACCCTAAAGTTTTCGTCGTGGGTGGCGGCGCACAGGGCAATGATGTCATCGTCGTGCGTGCGAACCCTTGATCGTCTCGCACCAACTCCGATCGCCCCGTGCTAACCCCTAATCAGGGGTTAGCACGCGAGGGAAATTGCCCTTAAAGTAGAGGGCCCTGCGCCATAGCCGAAATCTTTTTTTTGTCGGTCGACTTTGCAGTCAGCATGGCAATGGCGGCTGCTGCTTCGGCTGGGCCACCAACAGGCAGCCCGCCATCCCCTCTTGGGTGCCAGGCCACTGCCCCGGCTAAAACCCTCCCTGGTGGCCCAGTGGATGCCACAGAAGCGGCTGCAGAGTTCGCAGTGGCCCTCCCATTTAAGAGAAGGGGAGGGACGTTGTGACGTGGTCAATGTGGCGTTGAGTGACATCGCCACGCTTCCGCCCCCTCTTGCCCTGCTACCGCCCAGCGGAGGGGCAGAGTGCCTCCAATACCACCCAGATGTTTTTTCATGCACCAAGACCCCAATTCTGGGTCATTAACGATCCGCTTTCGCTGGACGATAAATTGTTATTGAATTTGAATTGTGCGCCCTAAGCGGGCGTGGGGCAATTCCACCCTGACTGTCTTTTCCTGCTGTAATAACTCAGCATATTAATATCGATACTTAGCAAATCTTTTCACCTAAAAAATGTTTATGAAGTTGTAGCCAAATCACATAGTATTACAATCAATAAGAACATGAGTACCAAAGAGAGATCCAATTCTCCTCCACAAGGGGAAGCTCTCATCTACTGAGCTGCTGGTCCTGCTCTGGTGTTACCGGGACTGTTGGTCCCCAATTATTGGACAACCAAAGCATTTACAAATGCTTGGGCCTCAAATGCCATTTTTGGTGGTGTTAAACTGCTCCTTTTGTCGTTCCAAAGCATTATTTCTGTAAGTTGTCTTTTAAAATCATCCATTTGTTTCTTTAAGGACCCTATTTCTTGCCATATAACAATACACAGCCTCAGTGCAGACCTGCATAGCACTGTTGCTGTGATGGGTCACAGTGTGACCTATCCAGTGTGTGTAATGCAAGTCTCAGCCACTCCCTTTCATTCAAAAATTTGATTTGTTTTTTGCCACTGAATAACCTTGGTGAAGGGCCAAATCCCACAGTGCAAGCTAGCATAGGTCAGAAAATTGGGGAAACTGGGCAGTGGTGATTAGGGGGTGGGAATTTTAACCCCTCACCTGGTTTTGGTAGGGTGGGAAGTTCAAGTGTTAAAATTCTAAATCCCGACCTCAATCTGCCCCCAGCCCACCCACTTCCTGTTTTAATGGAGGTGGGACAGGGGACGGGTGGCCAACCCGTTGCGAGGAGGCAGGATGCCACTTTAAATATGACAATGAGACGGGAAGCCTCGGATTTAATCTGCTTTGCAGGTTTAACTGTGGTGGGCCGGGGTTCCCACACAGACGAGGTCAGGTCACGGTCTTACATGGAACTGCGGCCTCATTTTCAGCGTTCCCCATCCGACTGGAAGCCAAGCCAGGCAATCAGGCTGACTTCCTGGCAGGGAACCGAAGGAGGCAGCGGACCTGGGCGAGATCTGAGGTAGAGCGGCAGCGGCGATAAAAGGAGTGCAGAGTGCAGGCCTGAGACCGGAGGAGACAGCGGCGAGATGAAAGCAGGAGCAAGTCAGCAGAGCCAGAATTCGAAAGAGTGACGTCAGAGGAGAAAAAGTGATGTTGGCACAAGGGAAGGAGCTGATTGGTGAGTAGCTGGTGAGGTTTCTTTGTGAAGTTTGAAGTTTATTTCTGCTGGGTTAGATCTTAGGGCTGGATTTTCTGGTCCTTTGTGCTCCAGGTTTTGCCCTGGAGCGGTGTGAAAAGCAGTGTTCAGGTCTCCTGCGATCCTCCGGTGCGGTTTTGCAGCGGCGCTGAGCAGCACCACTGGGTAGAGCTGCACCGGTGCAACTCCTCTCATTGTGACACCAGTAGGAGTTTGGCCACTTGCCCGATTCGTCCGCCCGGAAGTATGATCGCCTGGATCAGCACGATCCAGCCACGCTGGCGGCGGTGAGGAATGTAAAGTACTCCAAAGGTAAGTGCAAGTGGTTGTTCTTTTAAGTTTTTCAGCGATTTGTGTTGTGGTGGCATAGGCAATGTTTTGGGAATGTTTTTTTTAAGGTTCTGGGGGAGGCGGGTCCTGTAGAAGCCGGATGGGTTGCACCTCAACAGAGTCATAGCAAATAAGTGCAGGAGTAGGCCATTTCAAGCCTGCACCATCATTCAGTAAGATCATGGCTGATCATTCACCTCAGTACCCCTTTGCTGCTTTCTCTCCATACCCCTTGATCCCTTCAGCCGTAAGGTCCATATCCAACTCTTTCTTGAATACATCTAACGAACTGGCATCAACAACTCTCTGTGGTAGAGAATTCCACAGGTTAACAACTCTCTAAGTGAAGAAGTTTCTCCTCATCTCGGTTTTAAAGGGCTTAACCCTTATTCTTAGACTGTGATCCCTGGTTCTGGACTTCCCCAACATCGGAAACATTCTTCCTGCATCTAACCTGTCGAGGTCCGTCAGAATTTTATATGTTTCTAGAGATCCCCTCTCACTGTTCTAAACTCCAGTGAATACAGGCCCAATCAATCCAGTTTCTCCTCATATGTCAGTCCTGCCATCCCAGGAATCAGCCTGGTGAACCTTCGCTGCACTCCCTCAATAGCAAGAATGTCCTTCCTCAGATTAGGAGACCAAAACTGAACACAATATTCCAGGTGAGGCCTCACTAAGGCCCTGTACAACGGCAGTAAGACCTCCCTGTTCCTATACTCAAATCCCCTAGCTATGAAGGCCAACATGCCATTTGCCTTCTTCACCGCCTGCTGTACCTGCATGCCAACTTTCAATGACTGATGTACCATGACACCCGGGTCTTGCTGCACTGCCCCTTCTCCTAATGTGTCGCCATTGAGATAATATTCTGCCTTTCTGTTTTTGTCACCAAAGTGGATAACCTCACATTTATCCACATTATACTGCATCTGCCATGCATTTGCCCAGTCACCTAACCTGCCCAAGTCAACCTGCAGCCTCTTAGCATCCTCCTCACAGCTCACACCGCCACCCAGCTTAGTGTCAGCTACAAACTTGGAGATATTCCACTTACTTCTTTCATCTAAATCATTGATGTATATTGTAAATAGCTGGGGTCCCAGCACTGAGCCCTGCGGCACCCCACTAGTCACTGCCTGCCATTCTGAAAAGGACCCGTTTATCCCGACTCTCTGCTTCCCGTCTGCCAACCAGTTCCCTAGCTACATCAATACATTATCCCCAATACCATGTGCTTTAATTTTGCACACCAATCTCTTGTGTGGGACCTTGTCAAAAGCCTTTTGAAAGTCCAAATACACCACATCCACTGGTTCTCCCCTGTCCACTCTACTAGTTACATCCTCAAAAATTCTAGAAGATTTGTCAAGCATGATTTCCCTTTCATAAATTCATGCTGACTTGGACTGATCCTGTTACTGCTTTCCAAATGCGCTGCTATTTCATCTTTAATAATTGATTTCAACATTTTCCCCACTACCGATGTCAGGCTAACCGGTCTATAATTCTCCGTTTTCTCTCTCCCTCCTTTTTTAAAAAGTGGGGTTGCATTAGCTACCCTCTAGTCGATAGGAACTGATCCAGAGTCGATAGACTGTTGGAAAATGATCACCAATGCATCCACTATTTCTAGGGCCACTTCCTTTAGTACTCTGGGATGCACACTATCAGACGCTGGGGATTTATCGTCCTTCAATCCCATCAATTTCCCGAAAACAATTTCCTGACTAATAAGGATTTCCTTCAGTTCCTCGGTCCCCTAGTATTTCCGGAAGGTTATTTGTGTCTTCGTGAAGACAGAACCAAAGTATTTGTTCAATTGGTCTGTCATTTCTTTGTGCCCCATTATAAATTCACCTGAATCTGACTGCAAGGGACCTACGTTTGTCTTCACTAATCTTTTTCTCTTTATATATCTATAGAAGCTTTTGCAGTCAGTTTTTATGTTCCCAGCAAGCTATCTCTCAAACTCTATTTTCCCCCTCCTAATTAAACCTTTTGTCCTTCTCTGCTGAATTCTAAATTTCTCCCAGTCCTCAGGTTTGCTGCTTTCTCTGGCCAATTTATATGCCTCTTCCTTAGATTTAACACTATCCTTAATTTCCCTTGTTAGCCATGGTTGAGCCACCTTCCCCGTTTTATTTTTACTCCAGACAGGGATGTCCAATTGTTGAAGTTCATCCATGTGATCTTTAAATGTCTGCCATTGCCTATCCACCTTCAACCCATTAAGTATCATTCGCCAGTCTATTCTAGCCAATTCACATCTCATACCATCAAAGTTACCTTTCCTTAAGTTCAGGACCCTAGTCGCTGAATTAACTCTGTCACTCTCCATCTTAATGAAGAATTCTACCATATTATTCTCTCCAAGTCACTCTTCCCAAGGGGCCTTGCACAACAAGATTGCTAATTCGTCCTTTCTCATTACACATCACCCAGTCTAGGATGGCCAGCCCTCTAGTTGGTTCCTCAACATATTGGTCTAGAAAAGCATCCCAAATATATTCATTGAATTCCTCCTCCACCGTATTGCTACAAGTTTGGTTAGCCCAATCTATATGTAGATTAAAGTCGCCCATGATAACTGCTGTACCTTTATTGCACGCATCCCTAATTTCTTCTTTGATGCTGTCCCCAACCTCACGACTATTGTTTGGTCTGTACACAACTCCCAATAGCGTTTTCTGCCCTTTGGTATTCCCCATCTCCACCCATACAGAATCCACATCATCCTTCCTTACTTTTGCATTAATTTCCTCTTTAACCAGCAACATTACCCCACCTCCTTTTCCTTTCTGTCTATCCTTCCTGAGTGTTGAATACCCCTGGATGTTGAGTTCCCAGCCTTGGTCACCCTGGAGCCATGTCTCCGTAATCCCAATGATATCATATTCGTTAGTAGCTGCCTGCGCAGTTAATTCGTCCACCTTATCACGAATACTCCTCGCATTGAGGCACAGAGCCTTCAGGCTTGTCTTTTTAACACACTTTGTCCCTTTCGAATTTTGCTGTAATGTCGCTCTTTTTGATTTTTGCCTTGGGTTTCTCTGCCCTCCACTTTTACTTTTCTTCTTTCTATATTTTGTTTCTGACCCCATTCTACTTCCCTCTGTCTCCCTGCATAGGTTCCCACCCCCCTGCCACATTAGTTTAACCCCTCCCCAACAGCACTAGCAAACACTCCCCCTAGGACATTGGTCCGGTCCTGCCTAGGTGCAGACCGTCCAGTTTGTACTGGTCCCACCTACCCCAGAACCGGTTCCAATGTCTCAGGAATTTGAGTCCCTCCCTCCTACACCACTCCTCAAGCCACGTATTCACCTTAGCTATCCTGCAATTCCTCCTCTAACTAGCATGTGGCACTGGTAGCAATCCTGAGATTACTACCTTTGAGGTCCTGCTTTTTAATTTAATTCCTAGCTCCCTAAATTCAGCTTGTAGCACGTTATCCCGTTTTTTTCCCTATATCGTTGGTACCTATATGCACCACGACAGCTGGCTGTTCACCCTCCCCCCTCCATAATGCGCTGCAGCCGCTCCGAGACATCCTTGACCCTTGCACGAGGGAGGATTGGGTCTCTGATGGATCTGTTGGTAAGGATCACAGCCTGCATGTCGTCGTGGAGCAGGCGGAAGATGGTGATGAACTTTTGGGGGCATCCGAAACGGAGGACGACACTCCATAGACCCTCACGGTTGACAATGTCAAAGGCCCTTGTCAGGTCAAAGAAGGCCATGTATAAAGGCTGCCGCTGTTCCCTACATTTTTCCTGTAGCTGTCGCGCTGCAAAAATCATGTCCATTGTGCCCCATAGGGGACGAAATCCGCACTCTGACTCCGGGTGGAGCTCTTCGGCCACGGGAAGAAGATGGTTGAGGGGGACTCTAGCAACGACTTTCCCAGTGGCTGATAGCAGGGAGATTCCTCTGTAGTTGCCGCAGTTGGACTTGTTCCCCTTTTTAACGATGGTCACGATCACTGCATCTCTGAGATCCCCCGGCATGCTCTCCTCCATCCAGTTGAGAGAGATGTGGTCGTGTATTCACGCCAGCAGTGCCTCTCCACCGTACTTCAATGCCTCAGCAGGGATTCCGTCCGCACCCATAGCCTTGTTGATTTTAAGCTGTCTTAAGACCACCCCAACCTCTGTCGTTGAGCTACAGTACGTGGACGATGCCCGTGTCTGCGCACATACAGAGGCTGCACTCCAGGACATAGTCGACATATTAATGAGGCATAAGAAAGCATGGGCCTTACGCTAAACATCAGTAAGACAAAGGTCCTCCACTAGCCTGTCCTCACCGCACAGCACTGCCCCCCAGTCATCAAGATCCACGGCGCGGTCCTGGACACCATGGACCACTTCACGTATCTCGGGAGCCTCCTATCAACAAGAGCAGGCATCGACAATGAGATCCAACACTGCCTCCAGAGCGCCAGTGCAGCCTTCGGACGCCTGAGGAAAAGAGTGTTTGAAGACCAGGCCCTCAAAACTGCCACCAAGCTCATGGTCTACAGGGCTGTAGTAATACCTGCCCTCCTGTATGGCTCAGAGACATGGACCATGTACAGTAGACACCTCAAGTTGCTGGAGAAATATCATCAACAATGTCTCCGCAAATCCTACAAATCCCCTGGGAGGACAGGCGCACTAATATCAGCGTCTGCATTCAGGCTAATATCCCCAGCATTGAAGCATTGACCATAATCGATCAGCTCCGCTGGGCAGGCCACATAGTCTGCATGCCGGACACGAAACTCCCAAAGCAAGTGCTCTACTCGGAGCTCCTTCATGGTAAATGAGCCAAAGGTGGGCAGCGGAAACACTGCAAGGACACCCTCAAAGCCTCCCTGATAAAGTGCGAGATCCCCATTGACACCTGGGAGTCCCTGGCCCAAGACGGCCCTTAGTGGAGAAAGTGCATCCAGGAGGGTGCTGAGCACCTCGAGTCTCAACGTCGAGAGCATGCAGAAATCAAGTGCAGACAGCGGAAAGAGCGTGCAGCAAACCAGTTCCACCCACCCGCTCCCTCAACGACTATCTGTCCCACCTGTGGCAGAGTCTGTGGCTCTCGTATTGGACTGTTCAGCCACCAAAGAACTCACTTTAGGAGTGGAAGCAAGTCTTCTTCGATTCCGAGGGACTACCGATGATGATGATGATTATGATGGCTGATCATGAGTTCAGTGTAATGTCTCAAGAGTCCGGTTACTGTAAGGTCACTGATCCATCTTTATTCCAGCCCGAGAGTGCCTGCGTGACAAAGACACCCAGCTTATATACAGGTGACGCAAGCACACATGCCACATGCATACAGCCCAATAACCTCCGACCGCGGTGCCCTCTGGTGCCTGGTGACCCCCAAGCATTAATACATAACAACATTCCCCTTTTAAAATCTTAACAGTCGTTTTACAAATTAAGACAGTCTTACAAGTTGATCGTCTCAGTTCAACTTTGGCTCTAGACAAGCGTTCTGAGCCCGTCGAGACTGAGGGCTGAGTAGCTGATCTGATGGGAGTGGTAGCGACCACATCAGAGACTGAAGGTTCAGAGTCAGTAATGTCAGTAGAGTCCTCTGATGAGTGAACAATGGTTGGTTGGTCACTGACTGCATCTTCCTCACTCAGTTTCCATTCATCCATGTGTCGCAGTTTAACCTGGTCAAGATGTTTCCTGCATGTTTGCCCATTCTTGAGCACGACAATAAACACTCTGTTACCCTCCTTGGCTGTAACAGTGCCAGCGATCCACTTTGGACTTTGACCATAGTTCAGTATTGTTGCCTGAGATGTCACGTGACACGGCAACATGATCACGACACCATTGCTGACTTTGACGTCTGTTTTCAACACGATCATTCAAATCAGGATGAACAAGAGAAAGCCTGGTCTTGAGATTTCTCTTCATCAGTAGTTCAGCAGGAGGAACCCCAGTAAGCGTATAAGGTCTTGACCTGTAACTGAGCAATATACATGACAACCGTCTCTGCAGTGAGCCCTGAGTTACACGTTTCAAACTTTGCTTGATCGTTTGAACATCACGCTCTGCTTGACCATTAGAAGCAGGCTTGAATGGAGCTGATCTCACATGTCTGATGTCATTGAGTTTCATGAACTCCTGGAACTCAAGACTTGTGAAGCAAAATCCGTTGTCGCTCACAACAATGTCAGGCAAACCATGAGTAGCAAACATGATAGGAAGGCTCTCAATGGTAGCTGTGGATGTGCTGGATGACATAATAACACACTCTATCCACTTAGAATATGCATCCACTACGACAAAAAACATCTTTCCTAGGAACGGGCCTGCAAAATCAATGTGAATCCTCAACCATGGTTTGGATGGCCACAATCAAAGACTCAGCGGAGATTCTGCTGGTACTTTACTTAGCTGCATGCAAGTATTGCACTGATGCACGCATGATTCCAGATCAGAGTCAATTCCAGGCCACCATACATGAGACCTAGCAATGGACTTCATCATGACAATACCAGGATGAGTGCTATGAAGTTCACGTACAAATTTTTCTCAACCTTTCTTAGGCATGATTACCTCACAGTAAACAGTCTGACTGAATGGACAGCTCATCCTTGCGACGGTTGTAAGGTTTGGTCTCCTCACGCATCTCCATAGGTATGGCAGACCAATCACCACTGAGTACACACCGTTTCACAACCGATAAAATAGGGTCATGGCTGGTCCAGATCCTAACTTGTTGAGCAGTGATAGGGGTTCCTTCACTCTCAAAAACATCCATTACTAATAATCGATCTGCAGGTTGCGGTGTCTCCATCTCAGTTGTGGGTAAGGGCAGACGACTCAGTGCATCGGCACAATTCTCAGTACCAGGTCTGTGACGGATGATGTAATCATAGGCAGACAATATCAGCGCCCACCTTTGAATGCGGGACGATGCATTGGTATTAATATCTTTGTTTTACGCAAACAAGGAAATGAGTGGCTTGTTGTTGCGCAAGCGGCAAATTCCGCTCGTCGTGTGACTAGTAGTTGCCTGCGACGGTTCTTGAGTTAAATATCAAATTACACACTAGACAAATGACAATATCGTTTAATACAGAAGAAGTACAAGACTCACTACTTATACTCTATTTAACTCTGCTTAACTCTGCAGACAAGGCGTTCCAAGAGGTGTTCCTTTCCACTCAAAATACTAACTCTGTTCAACTCAATATACTCTCATAGTTACCCACTATGTCCCGGGTGATCAATCTGGTCCTGACACTGTTCCTTCAAGGGTCGTTCCCTGGTCCCTGCTTCTGTCGAGTGTTGTTCCCGGGTTCTCGCTCTGGACTGTCCGAGCTTGTCTATCTTTTACCTTTTTGTCCCTCAGTTAACCATGTGTGTTGCTACTAATTGCCTGCTTGTTTCTACAAGATACAGAGACATTCTGCTGTTATCTCAACTTGTCTCTCACCTCCAAGTTATTACCAAGTCGGGAGTCTCCCTTCCCATGTGTGAACATTATCTTGATCAATTTTCTTACCACCCCTTGCTGTTTCCACAGCTAGTCCTGTTATGGTAACTCCCTCCTGTCCGTTGGCCTTCAATCTGTTATTCCTACACCTGACCTTTTGTTCAGTCATTAGCAATTGCCGGAACTTTGTTAATTGGCACTCAGTACTTACACACTATCTCTTACCCAGGGCGACTCCTTTGAATTTGGCTTTATTATCCCGTGGCTTTCCCTGCTGTTTTTATAACCCTACCTCATCTCTTATCTCATTGACCCTGAGGTTAATGCCTGCTTGTTTTTTGTGCAACAGAGTTTATTAGTTTTTTAGACCCCAGGTCTGAACTAATTCCTTAATCCTTTCTGATATTTGCACATTCCTCCCTTTGATTAATTATCTATATATATATATTTATATTATATACATATATGATTTGATCTCAGTAGGGTTTTGGCTTCACTATGAGGTCCCTTTAATCTATTTTGTAACACTGTTCCTATTTGTACGCATCCCAGCTGTAGCTCCAATCTACGTAGCAACTTTCTCACATATGCTTCCATTATTATCAATGCTAGAAAAATTATTGCTATCAAGATGACCATAAGATGAGAGAAAAGATTGATCCAGGGGTGGATATTCACAATCTCTCCCCAATTCCAAATCTCATTCCACCAAGTGTTGATCTTAATTCGAGTAATTTTGGCTTCAATGTCTCTGGTATTTATTTCCACTTTTTCGTAAATTCTGTAGACCAAATCTAATTTCTGTATAATTTTCATGAAGTGTTCCTTTTGTAACTGGATGTTGATGTCACTTCAGGCGAAGTAAGTTTCCAACTGGGTTTTCAAGGGTTCCTATACCGTGATATTAACTTATCCTCTTCTTTCAATATTAATAATTTCTTCATTCTCGATTCTCATAGGTATCAACGGGTGAGTGCAGAAGCTTGGTTTGGGTATCAGGCAAATTTGTGTTCTGTAATGGTATGTTTTTTCTGTGGCGGTGAAACAATAAATTCCATTTCCCAAATAAGTACTGCTGACGAATGTTTGGGCCTTCACATTTTGCAGGGTCAGAGTACAGTTCTTAGCAGTGCTGTTCTTGAAACCACACTGGGCCTTGTTGGTAGGATAGATCTTGTATGGGCCGAGCACAGTCCGGGTAGTTCGGCTGCATTGGTGCATACTGGTCCCAGTCATTCCCATAGGTAGATTTACTGCATATGGTTTCATATTGGTCAGGCCTATCCATACATCGTCTTGTATGGTTCCAACATTCCTTACGTCAAACAGAGTCATGCCAGTCTGGTTATTGAATACTGGTATCCCCAATATTATTCCAATCGCTGGCGTTCCTGTTGGCCCGGCGCATTCCTCGTTGAACCACACCTTGCAGTGTTCTCGCATCTAGAGGATGGTGTTCCTTATTCGAGATCAGAGTCTGAATTTGGGTATTATTAATCCGGGTGAGGACTCATTGGCTTCCTGCAGGTTTTCCCGTAATTGTTCTATCATCCAGTTTCCATAAATACTACACAAAACTTGCGCCTGAGTTTGATTCTCTGCTGTCTTGGCAGTACTGATTAATTGGTTGATAGTCTGAGCGTGGCTTTCCAATACGGTGACCATTCTTTTCTCCAGCTGACTGCCATCTTTTCCTGCCTCTGCTCCCTGTCTCTGATTATCATTTAAACTATTTAAAACCTGCTTTATTTGTCCGGTCAACCCTTTTATCTTAGCGTTCAAATTAGTAATATCTAAGGTATTGACTGTGGCCATTCCTGCCCCGCACGCTGTACCTATGTCATTTATAATGCTCCTTTTCCGCCCACTCTTACTTTCCGTTTCCCTCAGCCCTATTTCTTGTCTCAATAGTAGTGAAGTCAAGTCCTGATACAATTTCCTTCAATTGTACGGGTACCAGTTGGGCAACTGAATATTACTTATGTTAAGTACAACAGGTATCAATTCATACTGTAGATTGTCATACACAACCTGATTAGTTTCTTGTAACACAACACCTCCCTTTGGTCCTGATTCAATATATGGACATTCCCACTTATAGGAATATTACAATGCAAATTACAGTAATAAACAAACACACAAAATTCAAAATCATTAGTCCATATTTCAGCTGATTACTCCATTCGTTGGGTAGGTCCTGAAAATGTTCTGATTCATTATATGGGATTACTTTTGGCATATAGGTCCACCCTGTAGGATAATAAAACATAGTATCAATTGCTCTCCTTACGGAGTAGGTCTTCTCAATCTCCTCGAACACAGGGTAGAGCCAGGCAACGGTATTGGATGGTTTCTGGTCCAAGCGACTTTGTTCCTTTCTCTCTCTGGGAATCGTTGTCCTCGTTTCTTTTTCCTGGCCGGGGGGGTGGCTCGAGCTGTGAGACTCATAGCTTTGAAATTCTATGACAAGCCGTCCATTGGACTTGGAGCCGTTTCATTGTGGGAGGCACGGGCTTCGTTAAGTGTCCCTGGGGCAGGTACCTGGTTATCTTCTGAATTATTACCTCCTCTGAACTACTTGCGGCCTCTAAATTTTGGGTAGGCGGCAAGATGGGTATTATACCTTGGGCTGGGATCGGATTAGCTGCTGCGTCGGGTGGGGCGAACTCGGTCTCCCCTGAATCTAACATGCTGTGGTACATGTGACTGTTTATTTTCCCAAAGGGTTTTAGCTGGTTAAGGTGGTGCCACTTATACTTCCCTTGGTCATCCATGACCTTGAACACTGAGGCACTAGCCTTTTCCATTATACTAAATGGTCCGGCATATTTAGAGCAACAAAAGTTCCTTCCTTCTGTACTTTTACCATTACTTGGTCCCCAATTTTTAGTTCCCATGGGTGTACCTTTCCATCAAAGTAGGCCTTACTTTGTTTATGTCTGTTTCCTAATTTCACTGCGGCAGCTACTCTAGCCGTTTCCAAATACTTGATCAAGTCTGACATGTATTTCTCTGAGGACAGGGAAGTTTGCTGGATCTCATTCAAATCTAATCCCATGAAGGCTTGAACACCTCTCATGACCCTTCCGGTCATTAGCTCGTGGGGTGAATAGCCTGTAGAGGCTACCACTGTGTTTCAGATGGCCATTAATACATAAGGGAGGATCTTATTCCAGGACGTGTGGTTCTGCTGTACTAATTTTTGTAACATTGTTTTTAATGTTCGATTCGTGCGCTCTACCACTCCGCTTGGTTCTGGGTGGTAGGCGATATGGAATTTCTGTTTTACCCCTGCCAATTGCATGACCTGCTGCATAACTTGTCCGGTGAAATGTGTTGTCTGGTCAGAATCGGTGCCCCCTGGCAATCCCCATCTGGAGAACACTTCTTCCATAAGTATTTTTGCGGTTGTGGCAGCTGAATTATTGTTAGTTGGAAATGCTTCGATCCAGGGTCTGACCAGATCCTGTGAGCTCAAAGTAAATTGTGACCTTAGTCTTTTATCTCAGGTCTCCAGAATGCCTCTCCACCTTGTGAGGCCTCCTTAAGTACGGGTGCTCCCAAGGGATTGTAGGATCCATTGGGGCTCCAGGGGATGAGCCCTCTGGTAGTTAAACAAGGTATTTACAGGTTTACATATATAACACCACTCTTCACCTCCGACCCCCCCCCCACCGCCCCCCCGTTCCCCGCAAAGTCAATAATGTAACTATTTACAAGATGAGTCGATCTGGGGCCTTTCTTTCCCTGGTTGATCGTCTCAGTGCAAATGCTGGTTTTGCTGAATCGTTTGTTGGGCCCTCGCTGGGCTGCTGTGCAGCTGGCCTTGCTGGGCTACCTGATGTGGTGAGTCCTGCTGGGCTGCTGCGGGTGATGGGTTCGGCTTCGTGGTCAACCGCTGTGTCGGTTGCCAGTGGTGTGTGTGTTGGGGGGGTCAAAAAAGGTAGGGTCTAATGTGGGTTGTTCAGGATAGTCCGTGAATCTGAGTTTGATTTTGTCCAAGTGTTTCCGGTGAATGAGTCCATTTGAAAGTTTGACCCGAAACACCCTACTCACCTCTTTGGCCACGACAGTGCCAGGAAGCAACTTGGGACCTTGTCCATAGTTCAACATAAATACAGGATCATTAATCTCAATTTCGCGTGACACATTTGCGCTATAATGATATTTACTTTGTTGAAGCCTCCTGCTCTCGACCTGTTCGTGTAGATCAGGGTGGACGAACAAGAGCCTTGTCTTAAGTGCCCTTTTCATGAGCAGTTCAGCGGTTGGAATCCCAGTGAGCGAGTGGGGTCTCGTGCAGTAACTAAGCAGGACTCGGGATAGGCGAGTCTGCAGTGAGCCTTCAGTTACCCTCTTCAAGCTCTGCTTGATTGTTTGCACTGCTCTCTCTCTGCCTGACCATTGGATGCTGGTTTGAACGGGGCAGATGTGACATGTTTGATCCCATTGCGGGTCATGAACGCTTTGAACTCGGCACTGATGAAACACGGCCCGTTGTCACTCACAAGGACATCAGGCAGGCCGTGCGTGGCAAACATGGCCCGCAGGCTTTCAGTGGTGGCAGCGGACGTGCTTGCCGACATTATCTCACAGTCAATCCATTTGGAGTATGCATCAACTACCACTGGGAACATTTTTCCCAAGAATGGGCCTGCATAGTTGACATGGACCCTAGACCACGGTTTGGAGGGCCAAGACCATAAACTTAGTGGCGCCTCCCTGGGTGTATTGTTTAACTGTGAACATGTGTTACATTTGTGCACGCAGGACTCTAAGTCCGCATCGATACCGGGCCACCACATGTGGGATTTGGCTATCGCTTTCATTATTACGATGCCTGGGTGGGTCCTGTGGAGATCACTAATGAAAGTGTCCCTGCCCTTTTTTGGTACCACTACCCGATTGCCCCACAGAAGGCAATCCGCCTGTATAGACATTTCATCTTTGCGCCGCTGGTACGGCTTTATTTCTTCCTGCATTTCTAATGGGACACTGGACCAGCTCCTGTGAAGCACACAGTTTTTTTTACCAGGTACAGTAAGGGGTCCTGGCTCGTCCAGGTTCTAATCTGTCAGGTGGTAACAGGTGATTGCTCACTCTCAAATGCTTCCATTACAATAAGTAAATCTGCAGGCTGTGCCATTTCCACCCCCGTGGTGGGCAATGGCAGCCGACTGAGAGTATCAGCACAGTTTTCTGTGCCTGGCCTGTGCGAGATGGCGTAGTTGTATGCAGACAACGTGAGCGCCCATCTCTGGATGCGGGCCAATGCATCCATATTTATCCCCTTACTTTCAGAAAAGAGGGATATCAGTGGCTTATGGTCAGTTTCCAGTTCAAATTTGAGCCCAAACAGATATTGATGCATTTTCTTTGCCCCATTAACACACGCTAATGCTTCTTTTTCAATCATGCTGTAGGCCCTCTCAGCCTTAGACAGACTTCTGGAAGCATAAGCAACCGGTTGCAATTTCCCAGACTCATTAGCTTGTTGCAATACACACCTGACACTGTAGGACGACGCATCACATGCTAGTACCAAATGCTTACATGGATCATACAAGACAAGCAATTTGTTTGAGCATAACAGTTTTCTAGGTTTTACAAAAGCATTTTCTTGGCTTTTTCCCCATACTCATTTGTCTCCTTTACGCAGTAAGGCGTGCAGTGTGTGCTGAGACCCGGTAAGAAGTTACCAAAGTAGTTCAGGAGTCCTAGAAACGACCGCAGCTCTGTCACGTTCTGTGGCCTCAGTGCGTTCTCGATTGCCTCTGTCTTCGAATCGGTGGGCCTGATGCTGTCTGCCGCAATTCTTCTCCCCAGGATCTCCACTTCAGGCAAACGCACTTCGGGCATTTTAACCTGAGCCCCACGCGATTAATCCGACTAAGGACCTCCTCCAGGTTCTGCAGATGCTCTACTGTGTAACTAAGATGTCGTCTTGGAAGACCACGATGTGCGGGACCGACTTCAGTAAGCTTTCCATGTTTCTCTGGAATATCGCCGCAGCTGATCGAATCCCAAACGGGCATCTGTTGTAAATGAAGAGACCCTTGTGCATGTTGATGCAGGTGAGGCCTTTCGATGATTCCTCCAGCTCCTGCGTCATGTAGGCCGAGGTCATGCCCAGCTTCGTGAACGTTTTCCTCCTGCCAGCGTTGCAAAAAGGTCGTCAACGGGCGAGAGCGCTCGGACATCATCCCAGTTCCAGCGTATCTTCCCCAGCTAGCTCCTGCCGAGCCACATGTGGCCATCGCTCGGTACCACCCAGAGTGGTAACTTGTGCACAGCTCCATTGTAGGAGACCTTTATAGTAGCACTGCCGATTACGGGAATTAGTTCCTTTGGGTAAGTTCTCAGTTTACTGTGAATGGGAGTCAAGACTGGCCTTGAGGCCTTGCTGCACCACAATTTATCGAAAGTCTTTTTGCTCATAATGGACTGGCTCACGCCCGTGTCCAGCTCCATTGACACCGTGAGTCCATTTGATTCAACCGTCAGCATTATCGGGGGACACTTTGTGGTAAATTTGTGCACCCCATATATCTCTGCCTCCTCGGTCTGAGGCTCTGGTTCGTCGTGATCCGCCATGGATCTCTCCTCCTCTGCAACATGGTGGTTTACAGGATTTGCAGCTCGCCTGCACATACGTTGGAGATGTTCCATTGTTCCACAGCCCTTGCAAACGTATCCTTTGAAGCGGCATGAATGGAAACGATGATCACCCCTGCAGCGCCAACAAGGTGTTAAAGGCCGAGTATTCATCCCCTTGATGGTGGACTCTGAGACATCTGAGGACGTGCAGCTGCAGGCATGTGAGGCCTGCCCTGTACCTTACGATTCGAAAACAACATTATTTTGTTCACAGTACTTGTAGCAGCACGAGTGTGCTGAGAGATTTGCTTGGTATTATCACTGGAGGCAATGAACGCCTGCGCTATCGCTATGGCTTTACTCAAGGTTGGGATCTCTGCAGTCAAAAGTTTGTGAAGTATTACTTCATAGCCAATGCCAAGTACAAAGAAGTCCCTGAGCATGTGCTCCAAATGTCCTTCAAATTCGCAATGTCCTGCAAGGCGTCTTAGCTCGGCGACATAGCTCGCCACTTCCTGGCCTTCAGACCTCTTGCATGTGTAGGACCGGTACCTCGCCATCAGAATGATTTCTTTCGGGTTAAGATGCTCCCGGACCAGTGTGCACAAATCATCATACGATTTCTCTCTGGGTTTCGCTGGAGCAAGCAGATTTTTCATGAGGCCATACGTTGGTGCCCGCAAACGGTGAGGAGAAGCACCCTTCGTTTGACACCATTCGCTTCTCCTTCCAGCTCGTTGGCCACGAAGCATTGGCTGAGTCGCTCCATGAAGTTTTCCCAATCCTCTCCCTCCGTAAATTTTTCTCCAGGATGCCCACTGTTCTCTGCATCATTGCGGTGGGGTTCGATATCTGTATCTTGTCGCCAGCTGTAGTGTATGAATAAAGAGTCTGACCAGATACTGTGAGCTCAAAGTAAAGTGTGACCTTAATCTTTTATTTCATGTCTTCAGAGTGCCTCTCCAGCCTGTGAGGCCTCCTTAAGTACAGGTGCTCCCAAGGGATTGTGGGATCCCTTGGGACACCAGGGAATGAGCCCTCTGGTAGTTAAATAAGGTATTTACAGGTTTACATATATAACAGAATGGACTTCAGCAAACTCTCCATATTCCTCTGAAATATGGCTGCAGCCGAACGAAAATGATACCTGTTGTAGACGAACAGTCCTTTATGGGTGTTGATGCAGGTGAGTTTCTTTGAAGTGTCGACAAGTTCCTGGGTCATATAGGCCAACGTCAGATCCAGTTTCGTGAACGACTTTCCACCAGCTAGTATGGCGAACAGGTCATCAGCCCTCGGTAACGGATACTGATCCTGTTTCAAAAATTTATAATCGTAACCTTGTAGTCTCCACAAATCTTGACAGTGCCATCACTCTTCAACACAGGAACAATGGGACTAGTCCACTCGTTAAACTCAACCGGTGATATGATCCCTTCACGTTGGAGTCTGTCAAGCTCAATTTTAACCTTCTCCCTCATCATGTACGGAACAGACCGAGCTTTGTGATTGACCTTGCATTGGAGTCTCGGTGAATCTGCACCTTGGCTCCCGTAAAATTACCAATGCCCAATTCAAACAAAGGAGGAAACTTTTTCAATACTTGAGCACATGAGGTATCATCCACCAAGGACAACATCTTGGCATCATTCCAGTTCAGTTTGATTTTCTCGAGCCAATTCCCACCGAACAGCATTGGACCATTACCTGGGACGATCCATAATGGTTGCTCGTGATCCACACTGTCATATGAAACCTTGGTGGCTGCACTGCCGAGCACTGATATGAGTTCCTTAGTGTAAGTACGCAACCTGGCATTGACTGGACTCAGCTTCAGTTTCGCAGCCTTAGTGTCCCATAGCTTGTCAAATGTCCTTTGGCTCATTATCAACTGGCTCGCACCCATGTCCAGCACCATTGATACAGGCACGCCATTCAGCTTCACATTAACGACTATCAGCTGGCTCTTGCTCAGGAACGAATACAGTTCATTCACTTCCTCCTCGGGTTGCGTATCCGGACCATCACTGAACTGGTCCTCATCAGCCACATGGTGAGCCGTACTATGCTTGCTCCATTGTGGACACATCCTGTGAAGATGCCCCACTTTCGAACATCCATTGCATGAGTATTGTCTAAACCGACACTGATGAGGCCGATGATTGCCCCCACAATGCCAACAGGGTGAAATCTGGATCGAACCAGTTGGTGGACTCTGAGCAGCGGCAGGTTTCGCGTAAGCAGCTCTGTCCGAAAACGACGCCATCTTGTTTACAGTACTTGCCGTGGAACTCCGACTCGTCGATGATATCTGCCTCAAATTATCGTCCGTCGTCATGCATGCCTGGGCAGTCGCAACGGCCTTTTTCAAATCCAGCGTCTCTGCAGCCAACAGCTTCCTGAAGATCACATCATGGCTGATGCCTATCACGAAGACATCACGCAGCATGTCTTCCAGCATGTTCCCGAACTTACACAGCTCAGCAAGACGTCGCAGGTCGCCGACTAATCCCGGCACGACCTGGCCCTCAGCACGAACATGCGTGTAGAAACGGTAGCATGATATGATGATCCCCTCTTGTGGCTTCAGATGGTTACACACCAACGTACACAATTCCTCGTACCCTTTTTCTGCCGGACGTACAGGCGAGAGAAGATTCTTCATAAGGCTGTAAATTTTCAGACCACAAATGGTGAGGAGAACTGCCCTGCCTTTAACTGTGCAGGCCTCTGCCTCCATGCTATTGGCCACAAAATACTGATCCAGGCGGTCGACAAAATCTGCCCAATCCTCGCCCTCCACGAATCTTTCCAGGATTCCAACCATGCCCATTGTGCATGCGAAGGTTCTTAAAAATTGGCTCATCATCAATTGTAATGACCCAAGAGTCTGGTTACTGTAAACTCACTCAGGTGCAACCTGATCCATCTTTATTCCAGCCCGAGAGTGCCTGCGTGACAAAGACACCCAGCTTATATACAGGTGACGCAAGCACACATGCCACATGCATACAGCCCGATGACCTCCGGCCGCGGCGCCTTCTGGTGTCTGGTGACCCCCAAGCATTAATACATAACTCTCAGCTCCACTTCCCTGCCCACTCCCCATCACCCTTTACTCCCTTATCGTGGGAATCTAGAGCTAGGGGTCATAGTCTCAGAATAAGGGGTTGCCCATTTAAAACTGAGATGAGGAGGAATTCTTCTCTCAGAGGGTTGTAAATCTATGGAATTCTCTGCCCCAGAGAGCTATGGAGGCTGGGTCATTGAATATATTGAAGGCGGAGATTGACAGATTTTTGAGCAATAAGGAAGGGTTATGGGGAGCAAGCAGGGAAGTGGAGCTGAGTCCATGATCCGATCAGCCGTGATCTTATTGAATGGTGAAGCATGCTCGAGGGGCCAAATGGCCTACTCCTGTTACTATTTCTTATGTTCCTATGTTCTTAACTCCTGCAACGATGACCTGGGGATCGATGATTCACGTCCAACAACCAAAACTATCCTCTTTTATGCTAGGCATGACTCCAGCTCGAGGAGAGTTTCCCCCCTGATCCCCGTTGACTTCAATTTTACTGGGGCTCCTTGATGCCACACTCAGTCAAATGCTGCCTTGATGTCAAGGGCAGTCACTCTCACCTCACCTCTGGAATTCAGCTCTTTTGTCCATGTTTGAACCAAGGCTGTAATGAGGCCTGGAGCTGAGTGGTCCTGGCGAAACCCAAACTGAGCATCGGTGAGCAGGTTATTGGTAAGTGCTGCTTGATAGCACTGTTGAGGACACCTTCCATCACTTTGCTGATGATTGAGATGGGGCGGTAATTGGCCGGATTGGATTTATCCTGCTTTTTGTGGACAGCACATACGTCGGCAGTTTTCTACATTGTCAGGTATTGTAGCTGTACTGGAACAGCATGGCTGGGCTGGAGGAGTGGCTAGTTCTGAATCCCAAGTCTTCAGCACGACAGCTGGGATGGTGTTGGGGTCCATAGCCTTTGCTGTACCCAATGCCCTCAGCCGCTACCTGATATCATATGGAGTGAATCAAATTGACTGAAGTCTCGCTTCTGTGATGGTGAGGACCTCAGAAGGCTGATATCAATCATCCACTTGGCATTTCTGGCTGAAGATGGTTGCAAACGCTTCAGCCTTGCCTTTTGCACTTGCCTGCTGGGCTCCGCCATCATTAAGGATGGGGATATTCATGGAGCCTCCTCCTCCTCCCGTTAGTTGTTTAATTGTCCGCCACCATTCACGGCTGGATGTGGCAGGACTGCAGAGCTTTGATTGTGGGATCGCTTAGCTCTGTTTATAGCATGCTGCTTCCGCTGCTTTGCATGCATGTAGTCCTGTGGTCTAACATCCCCAGCTTGATACCTCATTTTATAGGTACGCCAGGTGCTGCTCCTGGCATGCTCTTCTGCATTCCTCATTGAACCAGGGTTGGTCCCATGGCTTGATGGTAATGGTAAAGTGAGGAATATGCTGTACCATGAGGCTACAGATTGTGGTCGAATATAATTCTGCTGCTACTGATGGCTCACAGCGCCTTATGGATGCCCAATTGTGAGCTACTAGGTCTGTTTTGAATCCTAGAAAAAGACTGATCATTGCTTAAGCATAATGGGCCCTTATATACCTAGAATCCCCAGTATCCCCAGTATCCCCTGTATCCCCTGTATCCCCTGCATCCCCAGTATCCCCTGTATCCCCTGTATCCCCTGTATCCCCAGTATCCCCTGTGTCCCCTGTATCCCCTGCATCCCCAGTATCCCCTGTATCCCCTGTATATCCAGTTTCCCGTGTATCCCCAGTATCCTCAGTAACCCCTGTATCCCCTGCGTCCCCAGTATCCCCTGTACCCCTGTATCCCCTGTATCCCCAGTATCCCCTGTATCCCCTGTATCCCCAGTATCCCCTGTATCCTCAGTATCCCCTGTATCCCCTGTATCCCCTGTATCCCCAGTATCCCCTGTGTCCCCTGTATCCCCAGTATCCCCTGTATCCCCAGTATCCCCAGTATCCCCTGTATCCAAAGTATCCCCTGTGTCCCCTGTGTCCCCTATGTCCCCTGTAGCCCCAGTATCCCCTGTATCCCCTGTAACCCCTGTATCCCCTGTATCCCCGGTATCCCCAGTATCCCCAGTATCCCCAGTTTCCCCAGTAACCCCTGTATCCCCTGTATCCCCAGAATCCCCAGTATCCTCAGTATCCCCTTTATCCTCAGTATCCCCTGTATCCCCTGTATCCCCAGAATCCCCAGTATCCCCAATATCCCCAGTAACCCCTGTATCCTCAGTATCCCCAGTATCCACTGTAGCCTCAGTATCCCCTGTATCCCCAGTATCCCCAGTATCCCCAGTATACCCTGTATCCCCAGTATCCCCAGTATCCCCAGTATCCCCTGTATCCCCAGTATCCCCTGCTTTGGGTACTGTTGAGGGGGATGACTCATCAGGGGAGGGCAGCAGCAGCCAAGTTCATGGCACCGTGGCTGGCTCTGCTGCACAGGAGGGCAGGAAAAAGAGTGGGAGAGCAATAGTGATTGGGGATTCAATGGTGAGGGGAATAGATAGGCGTTTCTGCGGCCGCAACCGAGACTCCAGGATGGTATGTTGCCTCCCTGGTGCAAGGGTCAAGGATGTCTCAGAGCAGGTGCAGGACATTCTGAAAAGGGAGGGAGAACAGCCAGTTGTCGTGGTGCACATTGGTACCAACGACATAGGTAAAAAGAGGGATGAGGTCCTACGAAACGAATTTAAGGAGCTAGGAGCTAAATTAAAAAGTAGGACCTCAAAAGTAGTAATCTCGGGATTGCTACCAGTGCCACGTGATAGTCAGAGTAGGAATCGCAGGATAGCACAGATGAATACGTGGCTTGAGCAGTGGTGCAACAGGGAGGGATTCAAATTCCTGGGGCATTGGAACCGGTTCTGGGGGAGGTGGGACCAGTACAAACCGGACGGTCTGCACCTGGGCAGGACCGGAACCAATGTCCTAGGGGGAGTGTTTACTAGTGCTGTTGGGGAGGATTTAAACTGATATGGCAGGGGGATGGGAACCAATGCAGGGAGACAGAGGGAAACAAAAAGGAGGCAAAAGCAAAAGACAGAAAGGAGATGAGGAAAAGTGGAGGGCAGAGAAACCCAAGGCAAAGAACAAAAAGGGCCACTGTACAGCAAAATTCTAAAAGGACAAAGGGTGTTAAAAGAACAAGCCTGAAGGCTTTGTGTCTTAATGCAAGGAGTATCCACAATAAAGTGGATGAATTAACTGTGCAAATAGATGTTAACAAATATGATGTGATTGGGATTACGGAGACGTGGCTCCAGGATGATCAGGGCTGGGAACTCAACATCCAGGGGTATTCAACATTCAGGAAAGATAGAATAAAAGGAAAAGGAGGTGGGGTAGCATTGCTGGTTAAGGAGCAAATTAAGGCAATAGTTCGGAAGGACATTAGCTTGGATGATGTGGAATCTATATGGGTAGAGCTGCAGAATACCAAAGGACAAAAAACGTTAGTGGGAGTTGTGTACAGACCTCCAAACAGTAGTAGTGATGTTGGGGAGGGCATCAAACATGAAATTAGGGGTGCGTGCAATAAAGGTGCAGCAGTTATAATGGGTGACTTTAAAATGCACATAGATTGGGTTAACCAAACTGGAAGCAATACGGTAGAGGAGGATTTCCTGGAGTGCATAAGGGATGGTTTTTTAGACCAATATGTCAAGGAACCAACTAGGGGGGAGGCCATCTTAGACTGGGTGTTGTGTAATGAGAGAGGATTAATTAGCAATCTCGTTGTGCGAGGCCCCTTGGGGAAGAGTGACCATAATATGGTGGAATTCTGCATTAGGATGGAGAATGAAACAGTTAATTCAGAGACCATGGTCCAGAACTTAAAGAAGGGTAACTTTGAAGGTATGAGGCGTGAATTGGCTAGGATAGATTGGCGAATGATACTGAAGGGGTTGACTGTGGATGGGCAATGGCAGACATTTAGAGACCGCATGGATGAACTACAACAATTGTACATTCCTATCTGTCGTAAAAATAAAAAAGGGAAGGTGGCTCAACCGTGGCTATCAAGGGAAATCAGGGATAGCATTAAAGCCAAGGAAGTGGCATACAAATTGGCCAGAAATAGCAGCGAACCCGGGGACTGGGAGAAATTTAGAACTCAGCAGAGGAGGACAAAGGGTTTGATTAGGGCAGGGAAAATGGAGTACGAGAAGAAGCTTGCAGGGAACATTAAGACGGATTGCAAAAGTTTCTATAGATATGTAAAGAGAAAAAGGTTAGTAAAGACAAACGTAGGTCCCCTGCAGTCAGAATCAGGGGAAGTCATAACGGGGAACAAAGAAATGGCGGACCGATTGAACAAGTACTTTGGTTCGGTATTCACTGAGGAGGACACAAACAACCTTCCGGATATAAAAGGGGTCGGAGGGTCTAGTAAGGAGGAGGAACTGAGGGAAATCCTTATTAGTCGGGAAATTGTGTTGGGGAAATTGATGGGATTGAAGGCCGATAAATCCCCAGGGCCTGATGGACTGCATCCCAGAGTACTTAAGGAGGTGGCCTTGGAAATAGTGGATGCATTGACAGTCATTTTCCAACATTCCATTGACTCTGGATCAGTTCCTATGGAGTGGAGGGTAGCCAATGTAACCCCACTTTTTAAAAAAGGAGGGAGAGAGAAAACAGGGAATTACAGACCGGTCAGCCTGACATCGGTAGTGGGTAAAATGATGGAATCAATTATTAAGGATGTCATCGCAGTGCATTTGGAAAGAGGTAATATGATAGGTCCAAGTCAGCATGGATTTGTGAAAGGGAAATCATGCTTGACAAATCTTCTGGAATTTTTTGAGGATGTTTCCAGTAGAGTGGACAAGGGAGAACCAGTCGATGTGGTATATTTGGACTTTCAGAAGGCTTTCGACAAGGTCCCACACAAGAGATTAATGTGCAAAGTTAAAGCACATGGGATTGGGGGTCGTGTGCTGACATGGATTGAGAACTGGTTGTCAGACAGGAAGCAAAGAGTAGGAGTAAATGGGGACTTTTCAGAATGGCAGGCAGTGACTAGTGGGGTACCGCAAGGTTCTGTGCTGGGGCCCCAGCTGTTTACACTGTACATTAATGATTTAGACGAGGGGATTAAATGTAGTATCTCCAAATTTGCGGATGACACTAAGTTGGGTGGCAGTGTGAGCTGCAAGGAGGATTCTATGAGGCTGCAGAGCGACTTGGATAGGTTAGGTGAGTGGGCAAATGCATGGCAGATGAAGTATAATGTGGATAAATGTGAGGTTATCCACTTTGGTGGTAAAAACAGAGAGACAGACTATTATCTGAATGGTGACAGATTAGGAAAAGGAGAGGTGCAACGAGACCTGGGTGTCATGGTGCATCAGTCATTGAAGGTTGGCATGCAGGTACAGCAGGCGGTTAAGAAAGCAAATGGCATGTTGGCCTTCATAGCGAGGGGATTTGAGTACAGGGGCAGGGAGGTGTTGCTACAATTGTACAGGGCCTTGGTGAGGCCACACCTGGAGTATTGTGTACAGTTTTGGTCTCCTAACCTGAGGAAGGACATTCTTGCTATTGAGGGAGTGCAGCGAAGGTTCACCAGACTGATTCCCGGGATGGCGGGACTGACCTATCAAGAAAGACTGGATCAACTGGGCTTGTATTCACTGGAGTTCAGAAGAATGAGAGGGGACCTCATAGAAACGTTTAAAATTCTGACGGGGTTAGACAGGTTAGATGCAGGAAGAATGTTCCCAATGTTGAGGAAGTCCAGAACCAGGGGACACAGTCTAAGGCTAAGGGGGAAGCCATTTAGGACTGAGATGAGGAGGAATTTCTTCACCCAGAGAGTGGTGAACCTGTGGAATTCTCTACCACAGAAAGTTGTTGAGGCCAATTCACAAAATATATTCAAAAAGGAGTATGAAGTCCTTACTACTAGGGGAATCAAGGGGTATGGTGAGAAAGCAGGAATGGGGTACTGAAGTTGCATGTTCAGCCATGAACTCATTGAATGGCGGTGCAGGCTAGAAGGGACGAATGGCCTACTCCTGCACCTATTTTCTATGTTTCTATGTTTCTATGTATCCCCAGTATCCCGTGTATCCCCAGTATCCCCAGAATCCCCTGTATCCCCACTATCCCCAGTAACCCCTGTATCCCCTGTATCCCCAGTATCCCCAGTATCCCCAGTATCCCCTGTATCCCCAGTATCCCCTGTATCCCCAGTGTCCCCAGTATCCCCTGTATCCCCAGTATCCCCTGTATCCCCTGTATCCCCAGTATCCCCAGTATCCCCTGTGTCCACTGTATCCCAAGTATACCCTGAATCCCCAGTATCCCCATAATCCCCAGTATCTGCTGTATCCCCAGTATCCCCAGTATCCCGTGTATCCACTGTATCCCCTGTATCTCCAGTATCCCCTGTATCCCCAGTATCCCCTGGATCCCCAGTATCCCCTGTATCCCCAGTATGCCCAGTATCCCCAGTATCCCCAGTATCCCCTGTATCCCCTGTATCCCCTGTATCCCCAGTATCCGCAGTATTCCCTGTATCCCCTGTATCCGCAGTAGCCCCAGTGTCCCCTGTATCCCCTGTATCCCCTGTATCCCCAGTATCCCCTGTATCCCCTGTATCCCCAGTAAACCCAGTATCCCCAGTATCCCCTGTATCCCCTGTATCTCGTGTATCCCCTGTATCCCCAGTATCCCCAGTATCCCCAGTATCCCCTGTATCCCCTGTATCCCCAGTATCCCCAGTATCCCCTGTATCTCCATTATTATCAGTATCCCCTGTATCCCCAGTATCCCCAGTATCCCTTGTATCCCCTGTATCCCCAGTATCCCCTGTATCCCCTGTATGCACAGTATCCCCTGTATCCCCTGTATGCCCAGTATCCCCTGTATCCCCTGTATCCCCAGTATCCCCAGTATCCCCTATATTCCCTGTATTCCCTGTATACCCAGTATCCGCTGTATCCCCAATATCCCCAGTATCCCCTGTATCCCCAGTATCCCCTGTATCCCCTGTATCCCCTGTATCCCCAGTTTCCCCAGTATCCCCTGTATCCCCAGTATCCCCTGTATCCCCAGTATCCCCAGTATCCCCTATATTCCCTGTATTCCCTGTATACCCAGTATCTGCTGTATCCCCAATATCCCCAGTATCCCCTGTAACCCCAGTATCCCCTGTATCCCCTGTATGCCCTGTATCCCCTGTATCCCCAGTATCCCCAGTATCCGCAGTATCCCCAGTAACCTCAGTATCCCCAGTATCCCCAGTATCCCCTGTATCGCCTGTATCCACTGTATCCCATGTATCCCCAGTATCCCCTGTATCCCCTGTATCCCCTGTATCCCCAGTATCCCCAGTATCCCCAGTATACCCTGTATCCCCTGTATCCACAGTATCCCCTGTATACTCAGTATCCCCTGTATCCCCTGTATCCCCAGTATCCCCTGTGTCCCCTGTATCGCCAGTATCCCCAGTATCCCCTGTATCCCCAGTATCCCCTGTATCCCCAGTATCCCCAGTATCCCCTGTATCCCCGGTATCCCCTGTATCCCCTATATCCCCAGTATCCCCTGTATCCCCAGTTTCCCCTGTATCCCCAGTATCCTCAGTAACCCCTGTATCCCCTGTGTCCCCATATCCCCAGTATCCCCAGTATCCCCTGTATCCCCTGTATCCCCTGTATCCCCAGTATCCCCAGTATCCCCTGTATCCCCTGTATACCCAGAATCCCCAGTATCCCCAGAATCCCCAGTATCCACAGTATCCTCTGTAGCGCCAGTATCCCCTGTATCCCTAGTATCCCCAGTATCCTCAGTATCCTCTTATCCCCAGTATCCCCAGTATCCCCAGTATCCCCTGTATGCCCTGTAACCCCTGTATCCCCTGTGTCTCCTGTATCCCCTGTATCCCAGGTATCCCCTGTATCCCCTGTATCCCCAGTATCCCCTGTATCCCCAGTTTCCCCTGTATACCCAGTATCCTCAGTAACCCCTGTATCCCCTGTATCCCCAGTAACCCCAGTATCCCCAGTATCCCCAGTATCCCCTGCATCCCCTGTATCCCCTGTATCCCCAGCATCCCCAGTATCCCCTGTATCCCCTGTATCCCCTGTATACCCAGAATTACCAGTAACCCCAGTATCCCCAGTATCCCCTGTATCCACTGTATCCCCAGTATCCTCAGTATCCCCTGTATCCCCTGTATCGCCAGTATCCGCTGTATCCCTAGTATCCCCAGTATCCTCAGTATCCCCTTATCCCCAGTATCCCCAGTATCCCCAGTATCCCCTGTATGCCCTGTAACCCCTGTATCCCCTGTGTCCCCTGTATCCCCAGTATCGCCTGTGTCCCCTGTGTCCCCTGTGTCCCATGTGTCCCCAGTATCCACTGTATCCCCAGTATCCCTTGTATCCTCATTATCCCCTGTATCCCCAGAATCCCCAGAATCCCCAGTATCCCCAATATCCCCAGTAACCCCTGTATCCTCAGTATCCCCTGTATCCCCTGAATCCCCAATATCCACTGTATCCTCAGTATCCCCTGTATCCGCAGTATCCACAGTATCCCCAGTATCCCCTGTATCACCAGTATCCCCAGTAACCCCTGTATCCCCTGTATCCCCAGTATCCCCAGTATACCCTGTATCCCCAGTATCCCCAGTACCCCCAGAATCCCCTTTATCCCCAGTTTCCCCTGTATCCCCAGTATCCCCTGTATCACCAGTAACTCCTGTATCCCCTGTATCCCCAGTCTCCCCTGTATCCCCAGTATCCCCAGAATCCCCTGTATCCTCACGATCCACAGTAACCCCTGTATCCCCAGTATCCCCTGTATCCTCAGTATCCCCTGTATCCCCAGTATCCCCTGTATCCCCAGTTTCCCCTGTATCCCCTGTATCCCCAGTATCCCCAGTATCCCGTGTATCCCATGTATTCCCAGTATCCCCAGTATCCCCTCTATCCACTGTATCCCCAGTATACCCTGAATCCCCAGTATCCCCATAATCCCCAGTATCCACTGTATCCCCGGTATTCCCAGTATCCCGTGTATCCACTGTATCCCCGGTATCCCCAGTATCCCGTGTATTCCCAGTATCCCCTGTATCCCCAGTATCCCCTGTATCCCCAGTATCCCCAGTATCCCCTGTATCCCCAGCATCCCCAGTATCCCCTGTATCCCCTGTATCTCCAGTATCCCCAGTATCCCCAGTATTCCCTGTATCCCCTGTATCTGGAGTAGCCCCAGTGTCCCCTGTATCCCCTGTACCCCCTGTATCCCCAGTATCCCCTGTATCCCCTGTATCCCCAGTAATCCCAGTATCTCCAGTATCCCCTGTATCCCCTATAACCCCAGTATCCCCAGTATTCCCAGTAGCCCCAGTGTCCCCTGTATCCCCTGTATCCCCTTTATCCCCTGTATCTCCTGTATCCCCTGTATCCCCAGTATCCCCAGTATCCCCTATATTCCCTGTATCCCCAGTATCCCCAGTATCCCCTGTATCCCCATTATTATCAGTATGCCCCGTATCCCCTGTATCCCCAGTATCCCCAGTATCCCCTGTATCCCCTGTATGCCCAGTATCCCCTGTATCCCCTGTATCCACTGTATGCCCAGTATCCCCAGTGTCCCCTGTGTCCCCTGTGTCCCCTCTATCCCCTGTATCCCCTGTATCCCCAGTATCCCCTGTATCCCCAGTATCCCCAGTATCCCCTATATTCCCTGTATTCCCTGTATACCCAGTATCCGCTGTATCCCCAATATCCCCAGTATCCCCTGTATCCCCAGTATCCCCAGTATCCCCTGTATCCCCAATATCTCCAGTAACCCCTGTATCCCCTGTATCCCCAGTATCCCCAGTATCCCCAGTATCCCCTGTATCCTCAGTATCCCCTGTATCCCCAGTATCCCCTGTATCCCCAGTTTCCACTGTATCCCCTGTATCCCCAGTATCCCAGTATCCCCTGTATCCCATGTATTCCCAGTATCCCCAGTATCCCCTGTATCCACTGTATCCCCAGTATACCCTGAATCCCCAGTATCCCCATAATCCCCAGTATCCGCTGTATCCCCGGTATCCCCAGTATCCCATGTATCCACGGTATCCCCGGTATCCCCAGTATCCCCTGTATTCCCAGTATCCCCTGTATCCCCAGTATCCCCTGTATCCCCAGTATCCCCAGTATCCCCAGCATCCCCAGTATCCCCAGTATCCCCTGTATCCCCTGTATCCCCAGTATCCCCAGTATACCCTGTATCCCCTGTATCTGGAGTAGCCCCAGTGTCCCCTGTATCCCCTGTACCCCCTGTATCCCCAGTATCCCCTGTATCCCCTGTATCCCCAGTAATCCCAGTATCCCCAGTATCCCCTGTATCCCCTATAACCCCAGTATCCCCAGCATCCTCTGTATCCCCATTATTATCAGTATCCCCAGTATCCCCAGTATCCCCAGTAGCCCCAGTGTCCCCTGTATCCCCTGTATCCCCTTTATCCCCTGTATCCCCTGTATTCCCTGTATCCCCAGTATCCCCAGCATCCTCTGTATCCCCATTATTATCAGTATCCCCAGTATCCCCAGTATCCCCAGTATCCCCTGTATCCTCAGTATCCCCTGTATCCCCAGTATCCCCTGTATCCCCAGTTTCCCCTGTATCCCCTGTATCCCCAGTATCCCCAGTCTCCCGTGTATGCCATGTATTCCCAGTATCCCCAGTATCCCCTGTATCCACTGTATCCCCAGTATACCCTGAATCCCCAGTATCCGCATAATCCCCAGTATCCCCAGTATCCCCTGTATTCCCTGTATCCCCAGTATCCCCAGTATCCCCTGTATCCCCATTATTATCAGTATGCCCTGTATCCCCTGTATCCCCAGTATCCCCAGTATCCCCTGTATCCCCTGTATGCCCAGTATCCCCTGTATCCCCTGTATACCCTGAAAGCCCAGTATCCCCAGTGTCCCCTGTGTCCCCTGTGTCCCCTCTATCCCCTGTATCCCCAGTATCCCCTGTATCCCCTGTATCCCCAGTATCCCCAGTATCCCCTATATTCCCTGTATTCCCTGAATACCCAGTATCCGCTGTATCCCCAATATCCCCAGTATCCCCTGTATCCCCAGTATCCCCAGTACACCCTGTATCCCCACTATCCCCAGTAACCCCTGTATCCCCTGTATCCCCAGTATCCCCAGTATCCCCAGTATCCCCTGTATCCTCAGTATCCCCTGTATCCCCAGTATCCCCTGTATCCCCAGTTTCCCCTGTATCCCCTGTATCCCCAGTATCCCCAGTATCCCCTGTATCCCATGTATTCCCAGTATCCCCAGTATCCCCTGTATCCACTGTATCTCCAGTATACCCTGAATCCCCAGTAGCCCCATAATCCCCAGTATCCGCTGTATCCCCGGTATCCCCAGTATCCCGTATATCCACTTTATCCCCGGTATCCCCAGTATTCCCTGTATTCCCAGTATCCCCTGTATCCCCAGTATCCCCTGTATCCCCAGTATCCCCAGTATCCCCTGTATCCCCAGTATCCCCAGTATCCCCTGTATCCCCTGTATCCCCAGTATCCCCAGTATCCCCAGTATTCCCTATATCCCCTGTATCTGCAGTAGCCCCAGTGTCCCCTGTATCCCCTGTACCCCCTGTATCCCCAGTATCCCCTGTATCCCCTGTATCCCCAGTAATCCCAGTATCGCCAGTATCCCCTGTATCCCCTATAACCCCAGTATCCCCAGTATTCCCAGTAGCCTCAGTGTCCCCTGTATCCCCTGTATCCCCTTTACCCCCTGTATCTCCTGTATCCCCTGTACCCCCAGTATCCCCAGTATCCCCTGTATTCCCTGTATCCCCAGTATCCCCAGTATCCCCTGTATCCCCTGTATGCCTAGTATCCCCTGTATCCCCTGTATGCCCAGTATCCCCAGTGTCCCCTGTGTCCCCTGTGTCCCCTCTATCCCGTGTATCCCCTGTATCCCCAGTATCCCCTGTATCCCCTTTATCCCCAGTATCCCCAGTATCCCCTATACTCCCTGTATTCCCTGTATCCCCTGTATCCCCTGTATGCCCAGTATCCCCAGTGTCCCCTGTGTCCCCTGTGTCCCCTCTATCCCGTGTATCCCCTGTATCCCCAGTATCCCCTGTATCCCCTGTATCCCCAGTATCCCCTGCATCCCCTGTATCCCCAGTATCCCCAGTATCCCCTGTATTCCCTGTATTCCCTGTATACCCAATATCCGCTGTATCCCCAATATCCCCAGTATCCCCTGTATCCCCAGTATCCCCTGTATCCCCTGTATCCCCAGTATCCCCAATATCCCCTGTATCCCCAGTATCAACAGTATCCCCAGTAACCCGAGTATCCCCAGTATCCCTCCTAGTATCCCCTGTATCCACTGTATCCCATGTAACCCCAGTATCCCCTGTATCCCCTGTATCCCCAGCATCCCCAGTATCCCCAGTATCCCCAGTATCCCCTGTATCCCCTGTATCCCCAGCATCCCCAGTATCCCCAGTATCCCCAGTATCCCCTGTATCCCCTGTATCCCCTGTATCCCCAGTATCCCTTGTATACTCAGTATCCCCAGTATCCCCTGTATCCCCAATATCCCCTGTGTCCCCTGTATCGCCAGTATCCCCAGTATCACCTGTATTCCCAGTATCCCCAGTATCCCCTGTATCGCCTGTAACCCCAGTATCCCCAGTATGCCCAGTAGCCCCAGTGTCCCCTGTATCCCCTGTATCCCCTGTATCCCCTGTATCTCCTGTATCCCCTATATCCCCAGTATCCCCAGGATCCCCTGTATCCCCTGTATCCCCTGTATCCCCAGTATCCCATGTATCCCCATTATTATCAGTATCCCCTGTGTCCCCTGTATCCCCAGTATCCCCAGTATCCCCTGTGTCCCCTGTATCCCCAGTATCGCCTGTGTCCCCTGTGTCCCCTGTGTCCCCTGTGTCCCCTGTATCCCCTGTATCCCCAGAATCCTCAGAATCCCCAGTATCCCCAATATCCCCAGTAACCCCTGTATCCTCAGTATCCCCTGTATCCCCTGTATCCCCTGAATCCCCAATATCCACTGTATCCTCAGTATCCCCTGTATCCGCAGTATCCACAGTATCCCCAGTATCCCCTGTATCACCAGTATCCCCAGTAACCTCTGTATCCCCTGTATCCCCAGTATCCCCAGTATACCCTGTATCCCCAGTATCCCCAGTACCCCCAGTATTCCCTTTATCCCCAGTTTCCCCTGTATCCCCTGTATCCCCAGTATCCCCAGTATACCCTGTATCCCCAGTATCCCCAGTACCCCCAGTATTCCCTTTATCCCCAGTTTCCCCTGTATCCCCAGTATCCCCTGTATCACCAGTAACTCCTGTATCCCCTGTATCCCCAGTCTCCCCTGTATCCACAGTATCCCCAGAATGCCCTGTATCCCCACTATCCACAGTAACCCCTGTATCCCCTGTATCCCCAGTATCCCCAGTATCCCCAGTATCCCCTGTATCCTCAGTATCCCCTGTATCCCCAGTTTCCCCTGTATCCCCTGTATCCCCAGTATCCCCTGTATCCCATGTATTCCCAGTATCCCCAGTATCCCCTCTATCCACTGTATCCCCAGTATACCCTGAATCCCCAGTATCCCCATAATCCCCAGTATCCACTGTATCCCCGGTATTCCCAGTATCCCGTGTATCCGCTGTATCCCCGGTATCCCCAGTATCCCCTGTATTCCCAGTATCCCCTGTATCCCCAGTATCCCCTGTATCCCCGTATCCCCAGTATCCCCCGTATCCCCAGTATCCCCAGTATGCCCTGTATCCCCTGTATCCCCAGTATCCCAAGTATCCCCAGTATTCCCTGTATCCCCTGTATCTGGAGTAGCCCCAGTGTCCCCTGTATCCCCTGTACCCCCTGTATCCCCAGTATCCCCTGTATCCCCTGTATCCCCAGTAATCCCAGTATCTCCAGTATCCCCTGTATCCCCTATAACCCCAGTATCCCCAGTATTCCCAGTAGCCCCAGTGTCCCCTGTATCCCCTGTATCCCCTTTATCCCCTGTATCTCCTGTATCCCCTGTATCCCCTGTATCCCCAGTATCCCCAGTATCCCCTGTATTCCCTGTATCCCCAGTATCCCCAGTATCCCCTGTATCCCCATTATTATCAGTATGCCCTGTATCCCCTGTATCCCCAGTATCCCCAGTATCCCCTGTATCCCCTGTATGCCCAGTATCCCCTGTATCCCCTGTATCCACTGTATGCCCAGTATCCCCAGTGTCCCCTGTGTCCCCTGTGTCCCCTCTATCCCCTGTATCCCCTGTATCCCCAGTATCCCCTGTATCCCCAGTATTCTCAGTATCCCCTATATTCCCTGTATTCCCTGTATACCCAGTATCCGCTGTATCCCCAATATCCCCAGTATCCCCTGTATCCCCAGTATCCCCAGGATCCCCTGTATCCCCAATATCCCCAGTAACCCCTGTATCCCCTGTATCCCCAGTATCCCCAGTATCCCCAGTATCCCCTGTATCCTCAGTATCCCCTGTATCCCCAGTATCCCCTGTATCCCCAGTATCCCCTGTATCCCCTGTATCTGCCGTAGCCCCAGTGTCCCCTGTATCCCCTGTACCCCCTGTATCCCCAGTATCCCCTGTATCCCCTGTATCCCCAGTAATCCCAGTATCGCCAGTATCCCCTGTATCCCCTATAACCCCAGTATCCCCAGTATTCCCAGTAGCCTCAGTGTCCCCTGTATCCCCTGTATCCCCTTTACCCCCTGTATCTCCTGTATCCCCTGTACCCCCAGTATCCCCAGTATCCCCTGTATTCCCTGTATCCCCAGTATCCCCAGTATCCCCAGTGTCCCCTGTGTCCCCTCTATCCCGTGTATCCCCTGTATCCCCAGTATCCCCTGTATCCCCTTTATCCCCAGTATCCCCAGTATCCCCTATACTCCCTGTATTCCCTGTATCCCCTGTATCCCCTGTATGCCCAGTATCCCCAGTGTCCCCTGTGTCCCGTCTATCCCGTGTATCCCCTGTATCCCCAGTATCCCCTGTATCCCCTGTATCCCCAGTATCCCCTGCATCCCCTGTATCCCCAGTATCCCCAGTATCCCCTATATTCCCTGTATTCCCTGTATACCCAATATCCGCTGTATCCCCAATATCCCCAGTATCCCCTGTATCCCCAGTATCCCCTGTATCCCCTGTATCCCCAGTATCCCCAATATCCCCTGTATCACCAGTATCCCCAGTAACCCGGGTATCCCCAGTATCCCTAGTATCCCCTGTATCCACTGTATCCCATGTAACCCCAGTATCCCCTGTATCCCCTGTATCCCCAGCATCCCCAGTATCCCCAGTATCCCCAGTATCCCCTGTATCCCCTGTATCCCCTGTATCCCCAGTATCCCTTGTATACTCAGTATCCCCAGTATCCCCTGTAATCCCAATATCCCCTGTGTGCCCTGTATCGCCAGTATCCCCAGTATCACCTGTATTCCCAGTATCCCCAGTATCCCCTGTATCGCCTGTAACCCCAGTATCCCCAGTATGCCCAGTAGCCCCAGTGTCCCCTGTATCCCCTGTATCCCCTGTATCCCCTGTATCTCCTGTATCCCCTATATCCCCAGTATCCCCAGGATCCCCTGTATCCCCTGTATCCCCTGTATCCCCAGTATCCCATGTATCCCCATTATTATCAGTATCCCCTGTATCCCCTGTATCCCCAGTATCCCCAGTATCCCCTGTGTCCCCTGTATCCCCAGTATCGCCTGTGTCCCCTGTGTCTCCTGTGTCCCCTGTGTCCCCTGTATCCCCTGTATTCCCAGAATCCCCAGAATCCCCAGTATCCCCAATATCCCCAGTAACCCCTGTATCCTCAGTATCCCCTGTATCCCCTGTATCCCCTGAATCCCCAATATCCACTGTATCCTCAGTATCCCCTGTATCCGCAGTATCCACAGTATCCCCAGTATCCCCTGTATCACCAGTATTCCCAGTAACCTCTGTATCCCCTGTATCCCCAGTATCCCCAGTATACCCTGTATCCCCAGTATCCCCAGTACCCCCAGTATCCCCGTTATCCCCAGTTTCCCCTGTATCCCCAGTATCCCCTCTATCACCAGTAACTCCTGTATCCCCTGTATACCCAGTCTCCCCTGTATCCACAGTATCCCCAGAATCCCCTGTATCCCCACTATCCACAGTAACCCCTGTATCCCCTGTATCCCCAGTATCCCCAGTATCCCCAGTATCCCCTGTATCCTCAGTATCCCCTGTATCCCCAGTATCCCCTGCATCCCCAGTTTTCCCTGTATCCCCTGTATCCCCAGTATCCCCAGTATCCCCTGTATCCCATGTATTCCCAGTATCCCCAGTATCCCCTCTATCCACTGTATCCCCAGTATACCCTGAATCCCCAGTATCCCCATAATCCCCAGTATCCACTGTATCCCCGGTATTCCCAGTATCCCGTGTATCCACTGTATCCCCGGTATCCCCAGTATCCCCTGTATTCCCAGTAACCCCTGTATCCCCAGTATCCCCTGTATCCCCAGTATCCCCAGTATCCCCCGTATCCCCAGTATCCCCAGTATGCCCTGTATCCCCTGTATCCCCAGTATCCCCAGTATCCCCAGTATTCCCTGTATCCCCTGTATCTGGAGTAGCCCCAGTGTCCCCTGTATCCCCTGTACCCCCTGTATCCCCAGTATCCCCTGTATCCCCTGTATCCCCAGTAATCCCAGTATCTCCAGTATCCCCTGTATCCCCTATAACCCCAGTATCCCCAGTATTCCCAGTAGCCCCAGTGTCACCTGTATCCCCTGTATCCCCTTTATCCCCTGTATCTCCTGTATCCCCTGTATCCCCAGTATCCCCAGTATCCCCTGTATTCCCTGTATCCCCAGTATCCCCAGTATCCCCTGTATCCCCATTATTATCAGTATGCCCTGTATCCCCTGTATCCCCAGTATCCCCAGTATCCCCTGTATCCCCTGTATGCCCAGTATCCCCTGTATCCCCTGTATCCACTGTATGCCCAGTATCCCCAGTGTCCCCTGTGTCCCCTGTGTCCCCTCTATCCCCTGTATCCCCTGTATCCCCAGTATCCCCTGTATCCCCAGTATTCTCAGTATCCCCTATATTCCCTGTATTCCCTGTATACCCAGTATCCGCTGTATCCCCAATATCCCCAGTATCCCCTGTATCCCCAGTATCCCCAGTATCCCCTGTATCCCCAATATCCCCAGTAACCCCTGTATCCCCTGTATCCCCAGTATCCCCAGTTTCCACTGTATCCCCTGTATCCCCAGTATCCCCAGTATCCCCTGTATCCCATGTATTCCCAGTATCCCCAGTATCCCCTGTATCCACTGTATCCCCAGTATACCCTGAATCCCCAGTATCCCCATAATCCCCAGTATCCGCTGTATCCCCGGAATCCCCAGTATCCCATGTATCCACTGTATCCACGGTATCCCCAGTATCCCCTGTATTCCCAGTATCCCCTGTATCCCCAGTATCCCCTGTATCCCCAGAATCCCCAGTATCCCCTGTATCCCCAGTATCCCCAGTATCCCCTGTATCCCCTGTATCCCCAGTATCCCCAGTATTCCCTGTATCCCCTGTATCTGGAGTAGCCCCAGTGTCCCCTGTATCCCCTGTACCCCCTGTATCCCCATATCCCCTGTATCCCCTGTATCCCCAGTAATCCCAGTATCCCCAGTATCCCCTGTATCCCCTATAACCCCAGTATCCCCAGTATTCCCAGTAGCCCCAGTGTCCCCTGTATCCCCTGTATCCCCTTTATCCCCTGTATGTCCTGTATCCCCTGTATCCCCAGTATCCCCAGTATCCCCTGTATTCCCTGTATCCCCAGTATCCCCAGCATCCTCTGTATCCCCATTATTATCAGTATCCCCAGTATCCCCAGTATTCCCAGTATCCCCTGTATCCTCAGTATCCCCAGTATCCCCAGTATCCCCTGTATCCCATGTATTCCCAGTATCCCCAGTATCCCCTGTATCCACTGTATCCCCAGTATACCCTGAATCCCCAATATCCGCATAATCCCCAGTATCCCCAGTATCCCCTGTATTCCCTGTATCCCCAGTATCCCCAGTATCCCCTGTATTCCCTGTATCCCCAGTATCCCCAGTATCCCCTGTATCCCCATTATTATCAGTATGCCCTGTATCCCCTGTATCCCCTGTATGCCCAGTATCCCCAGTGTCCCCTGTGTCCCCTGTGTCCCCTCTATCCCGTGTATCCCCTGTATCCCCAGTATCCCCGTATCCCCTCTATTCCCAGTATCCCCTGCATCCCCTGTATCCCCAGTATCCCCAGTATCCCCTATATTCCCTGTATTCCCTGTATACCCAGTATCCGCTGTATCCCCAATATCCCCAGTATGCCCTGTATCCCCAGTATCCCCTGTATCCCCTGTATCCCCAGTATCCCCAATATCCCCTGTATCCCCAGTATCACCAGTATCCCCAGTAACCCGAGTATCCCCAGTATCCTTAGTATCCCCTGTATCCACTGTATCCCATGTAACCCCAGTATCCCCTGTATCCTCTGTATCCCCAGCATCCCCAGTATCCCCAGTATCCCCAGTATCCCCTGTATCCCCTGTATCCCCTGTATCCCCAGTATCCCTTGTATACTCAGTATCCCCAGTATCCCCTGTATCCCCAGTATCCCCTGTGTCCCCTGTATCGCCAGTATCCCCAGTATCACCTGTATTCCCTGTATCCCCAGTATCCCCTGTATCGCCTGTAACCCCAGTATCCCCAGTATGACCAGTAGCCCCAGTGTCCCCTGTATCCCCTGTATCCCCTGTATCCCCTGTATCTCCTGTATCCCCTATATCCCCAGTATCCCCAGGATCCCCTGTATCCCCTGTATCCCCTGTATCCCCAGTATCCCATGTATCCCCATTATTATCAGTATCCCATGTAACCCCTGTATCCCCAGTATCCCCAGTATCCCCTGTATGCTCTGTAACCCCTGTATCCCCTGTGTCCCCTGTATCCCCAGTATCGCCTGTGTCCCCTGTGTCCCCTGTGTCCCGTGTGTCCCCAGTATCCACTGTATCCCCAGTATCCCTTGTATCCTCATTATCCCCTGTATCCCCAGTTTCCCCTGTATCCCCTGTATCCCCAGTATCCCCAGTATCCCCTGTATCCCATGTATTCCCAGAATCCCCAGTATCCCCAATATCCCCAGTAACCCCTGTATCCTCAGTATCCCCTGTATCCCCTGTATCCCCTGAATCCCCAATATCCACTGTATCCTCAGTATCCCCTGTATCCGCAGTATCCACAGTATCCCCAGTATCCCCTGTATCACCAGTATCCCCAGTAACCTCTGTATCCCCTGTATCACCAGTATCCCCAGTATACCCTGTATCCCCAGTATCCCCAGTACCCCCAGTATCTCCTTTATCCCCAGTTTCCCCTGTATCCCCAGTATCCCCTGTATCACCAGTAACTCCTGTATCCCCTGTATCCCCAGTCTCCCCTGTATCCACAGTATCCCCAGAATCCCCTGTATCCCCACTATCCACAGTAACCCCTGTATCCCCTGTATCCCCAGTATCCCCAGTATCCCCAGTATCCCCTGTATCCTCAGTAACCCCTGTATCCCCAGTATCCCCTGTATCCCCAGTTTCCCCTGTATCCCCTGTATCCCCAGTATCCCCAGTATCCCCTGTATCCCATGTATTCCCAGTATCCCCAGTATCCCCTCTATCCACTGTATCCCCAGTATACCCTGAATCCCCAGTATCCCCATAATGCCCAGTATCCACTGTATCCCCGGTATTCCCAGTATCCCGTGTATCCACTGTATCCCCGGTATCCCCAGTATCCTCTGTATTCCCAGTATCCCCTGTATCCCCAGTATCCCCTGTATCCCCAGTATCCCCAGTATCCCCTGTATCCCCATATCCCCAGTATGCCCTGTATCCCCTGTATCCCCAGTATTCCCAGTATCCCCAGTATTCCCTGTATCCCCTGTATCTGGAGTAGCCCCAGTGTCCCCTGTATCCCCTGTACCCCCTGTATCCCCAGTATCCCCTGTATCCCCTGTATCCCCAGTAATCCCAGTATCTCCAGTATCCCCTGTATCCCCTATAACCCCAGTATCCCCAGTATTCCCAGTAGCCCCAGTGTCACCTGTATCCCCTGTATCCCCTTTATCCCCTGTATCTCCTGTATCCCCTGTATCCCCAGTATCCCCAGTATCCCCTGTATTCCCTGTATCCCCAGTATCCCCAGTATCCCCTGTATCCCCATTATTATCAGTATGCCCTGTATCCCCTGTATCCCCAGTATCCCCAGTATCCCCTGTATCCCCTGTATGCCCAGTATCCCCTGTATCCCCTGTATCCACTGTATGCCCAGTATCCCCAGTATCCCCTGTATCCCCTGTATCCTCAGTATCCCCTGTATCCCCAGTATCCCCTGTATCCCCAGTTTCCACTGTATCCCCTTTATCCCCAGTATCCCCAGTATCCCCTGTATCCCATGTATTCCCAGTATCCCCAGTATCCCCTGTATCCACTGTATCCCCAGTATACCCTGAATCCCCAGTATCCCCATAATCCCCAGTATCCGCTGTATCCCCGGTATCCCCAGTATCCCATGTATCCACTGTATCCACGGTATCCCCAGTATCCCCTGTATTCCCAGTATCCCCTGTATCCCCAGTATCCCCTGTATCCCCAGAATCCCCAGTATCCCCTGTATCCCCAGTATCCCCAGTATCCCCTGTATCCCCTGTATCCCCAGTATCCCCAGTATTCCCTGTATCCCCTGTATCTGGAGTAGCCCCAGTGTCCCCTGTATCCCCTGTACCCCCTGTATCCCCAGTATCCCCTGTATCCCCTGTATCCCCAGTGATCCCAGTATCCCCAGTATCCCCTGTATCCCCTATAACCCCAGTATTCCCAGTATTCCCAGTAGCCCCAGTGTCCCCTGTATCCCCTGTATCCCCTTTATCCCCTGTATCTCCTGTATCCCCTGTATCCCCAGTATCCCCAGTATCCCCTGTATTCCCTGTATCCCCAGTATCCCCAGCATCCTCTGTATCCCCATTATTATCAGTATCCCCAGTATCCCCAGTATTCCCAGTATCCCCTGTATCCTCAGTATCCCCTGTATCCCCAGTATCCCCTGTATCCCCAGTTTCCCCTGTATCCCCTGTATCCCCAGTATCCCCAGTATCCCCTGTATCCCATGTATTCCCAGTATCCCCAGTATCCCCTGTATCCACTGTATCCCCAGTATACCCTGAATCCCCAGTATCCGCATAATCCCGAGTATCCCCAGTATCCCCTGTATTGCCTGTATCCCCAGTATCCCCAGTATCCCCTGTATCCCCATTATTATCAGTATGCCCTGTATCCCCTGTTCCCCAGTATCCCCAGTATCCCCTGTATCCCCTGTATGCCCTGTATCCCCTGTATCCCCTGTATACCCTGTATGCCCAGTATCCCCAGTGTCCCCTGTGTCCCCTGTGTCCCCTCTATCCCCTGTATCCCCTGTATCCCCAGTATCCCCTGTATCCCCTGTATCCCCAGTATTCTCAGTATCCCCTATATTCCCTGTATTCCCTGTATACCCAGTATCCCCAGTATCCCCTGTATCCCCAGTATCCCCAATATCCCCTGTATCCCCAATATCCCCAGTAACCCCTGTATCCCCAGTATCCCCTGTATCCCCAGTATCCCCTTTATCCTCAGTATCCCCTGTATCCCCAGTATCCCCTGTATCCCCAGTTTCCACTGTATCCCCTGTATCCCCAGTATCCCCAGTATCCCCTGTATCCCATGTATTCCCAGTATCCCCAGTATCCCCTGTATCCACTGTATCCCCAGTATACCCTGAATCCCCAGTATCCCCATAATCCCCAGTATCCGCTGTATCCCCGGAATCCCCAGTATCCCATGTATCCACTGTATCCACGGTATCCCCAGTATCCCCTGTATTCCCAGTATCCCCTGTATCCCCAGTATCCCCTGTATCCCCAGAATCCCCAGTATCCCCTGTATCCCCAGTATCCCCAGTATCCCCTGTATCCCCAGTATCCCCAGTATTCCATGTATCCCCTGTATCTGGAGTAGCCCCAGTGTCCGCTGTATCCCCTGTACCCCCTGTATCCCCAGTATCCCCTGTATCCCCTGTATCCCCAGTAATCCCAGTATCCCCAGTATCCCCTGTATCCCCTATAACCCCAGTATCCCCAGTATTCCCAGTAGCCCCAGTGTCCCCTGTATCCCCTGTATCCCCTTTATCCCCTGTATCTCCTGTATCCCCTGTATCCCCAGTATCCCCAGTATCCCCTGTATTCCCTGTATCCCCAGTATCCCCAGCATCCTCTGTATCCCCATTATTATCAGTATCCCCATTATCCCCAGTATTCCCAGTATCCCCTGTATCCTCAGTATCCCCTGTATCCCCAGTATCCCCTGTATCCCCAGTTTCCCCTGTATCCCCTGTATCCCCAGTATCCCCAGTATCCCCTGTATCCCATGTATTCCCAGTATCCCCAGTATCCCCTGTATCCACTGTATCCCCAGTATACCCTGAATCCCCAATATCCGCATAATCCCCAGTATCCCCAGTATCCCCTGTATTCCCTGTATCCCCAGTATCCCCAGTATCCCCTGTATCCCCATTATTATCAGTATGCCCTGTATCCCCTGTATCCCCTGTATGCCCAGTATCCCCAGTGTCCCCTGTGTCCCCTGTGTCCCCTCTATCCCGTGTATCCCCTGTATCCCCAGTATCCCCTGTATCCCCTGTATTCCCAGTATCCCCTGCATCCCCTGTATCCCCAGTATCCTCAGTATCCCCTATATTCCCTGTATTCCCTGTATACCCAGTAGCCGCTGTATCCCCAATATCCCCAGTATCCCCTGTATCCCCAGTATCCCCTGTATCCCCTGTATCCCCAGTATCCCCAATATCCCCTGTATCCCCAGTATCACCAGTATCCCCAGTAACCCGAGTATCCCCAGTATCCCTAGTATCCACTGTATCCCATGTAACCCCAGTATCCCCTGTATCCCCTGTATCCCCAGCATCCCCAGTATCCCCAGTATCCCCAGTATCCCCTGTATCCCCTGTATCCCCTGTATCCCCAGTATCCCTTGTATACTCAGTATCCCCAGTATCCCCTGTATCCCCAGTATCCCCTGTGTCCCCTGTATCGCCAGTATCCCCAGTATCACCTGTATTCCCTGTATCCCCAGTATCCCCTGTATCGCCTGTAACCCCAGTATCCCCAGTATGCCCAGTAGCCCCAGTGTCCCCTGTATCCCCTGTATCCCCTGTATCCCCTGTATCTCCTGTATCCCCTATATCCCCAGTATCCCCAGGATCCCCTGTATCCCCTGTATCCCCTGTATCCCCAGTATCCCATGTATCCCCATTATTATCAGTATCCCCTGTAACCCCTGTATCCCCAGTATCCCCAGTATCCCCTGGATGCTCTGTAACCCCTGTATCCCCTGTGTCCCCTGTATCCCCAGTATCGCCTGTGTCCCCTGTGTCCCCTGTGTCCCGTGTGTCCCCAGTATCCATTGTATCCCCAGTATCCCTTGTATCCTCATTATCCCCTGTATCCCCAGAATCCCCAGAATCCCCAGTATCCCCAATATCCCCAGTAACCCCTGTATCCTCAGTATCCCCTGTATCCCCTGTATCCCCTGAATCCCCAATATCCACTGTATCCTCAGTATCCCCTGTATCCGCAGTATCCACAGTATCCCCAGTATCCCCTGTATCACCAGTATCCCCAGTAACCTCTGTATCCCCTGTATCCCCAGTATCCCCAGTATACCCTGTATCCCCAGTATCCCCAGTACCCCCAGTATCTCCTTTATCCCCAGTTTCCCCTGTATCCCCAGTATCCCCTGTATCACCAGTAACTCCTGTATCCCCTGTATCCCCAGTCTCCCCTGTATCCACAGTATCCCCAGAATCCCCTGTATCCCCACTATCCACAGTAACCCCTGTATCCCCTGTATCCCCAGTATCCCCAGTATCCCCAGTATCCCCTGTATCCTCAGTATCCCCTGTATCCCCAGTATCCCCTGTATCCCCAGTTTCCCCTGTATCCCCTGTATCCCCAGTATCCCCAGTATCCCCTGTATCCCATGTATTCCCAGTATCCCCAGTATCCCCTCTATCCACTGTATCCCCAGTATACCCTGAATCCCCAGTATCCCCATAATCCCCAGTATCCACTGTATCCCCGGTATTCCCAGTATCCCGTGTATCCACTGTATCCCCGGTATCCCCAGTATCCCCTGTATTCCCAGTATCCCCTGTATCCCCAGTATCCCCTGTATCCCCAGTATCCCCAGTATCCCCTGTATCCCCAGTATCCCCAGTATGCCCTGTATCCCCTGTATCCCCAGTATTCCCAGTATCCCCAGTATTCCCTGTATCCCCTGTATCTGGAGTAGCCCCAGTGTCCCCTGTATCCCCTGTACCCCCTGTATCCCCAGTATCCCCTGTATCCCCTGTATCCCCAGTAATCCCAGTATCTCCAGTATCCCCTGTATCCCCTATAACCCCAGTATCCCCAGTATTCCCAGTAGCCCCAGTGTCCCCTGTATCCCCTGTATCCCCTTTATCCCCTGTATCTCCTGTATCCCCTGTATCCCCAGTATCCCCAGTATCCCCTGTATTCCCTGTATCCCCAGTATCCCCAGTATCCCCTGTATCCCCATTATTATCAGTATGCCCTGTATCCCCTGTATCCCCAGTATCCCCAGTATCCCCTGTATCCCCTGTATGCCCAGTATCCCCTGTATCCCCTGTATCCACTGTATGCCCAGTATCCCCAGTGTCCCCTGTGTCCCCTGTGTCCCCTCTATCCCCTGTATCCCCTGTATCCCCAGTATCCCCTGGATCTCCAGTATTCTCAGTATCCCCTATATTCCCTGTATTCCCTGTATACCCAGTATCCGCTGTATCCCCAATATCCCCAGTATCCCCTGTATCTCCAGTATCCCCAGTATCCCCTGTATCCCCAATATCCCCAGTAACCCCTGTATCCCGTGTATCCCCAGTATCCCCAGTATCCCCAGTATCCCCTGTATCCTCAGTATCCCCTGTATCCCCAGTATCCCCTGTATCCCCAGTTTCCACTGTATCCCCTTTATCCCCAGTATCCCCAGTATCCCCTGTATCCCCTGTATCCCCAGCATCCCCAGTATCCCCAGTATCCCCAGTATCCCCTGTATCCCCTGTATCCCCTGTATCCCCAGTATCCCTTGTATACTCAGTATCCCCAGTATCCCCTGTATCCCCAGTATCCCCTGTGTCCCCTGTATCGCCAGTATCCCCAGTATCACCTGTATTCCCTGTATCCCCAGTATCCCCTGTATCGCCTGTAACCCCAGTATCCCCAGTATGCCCAGTAGCCCCAGTGTCCCCTGTATCCCCTGTATCCCCTGTATCCCCTGTATCTCCTGTATCCCCTATATCCCCAGTATCCCCAGGATCCCCTGTATCCCCTGTATCCCCTGTATCCCCAGTATCCCATGTATCCCCATTATTATCAGTATCCCCTGTAACCCCTGTATCCCCAGTATCCCCAGTATCCCCTGGATGCTCTGTAACCCCTGTATCCCCTGTGTCCCCTGTATCCCCAGTATCGCCTGTGTCCCCTGTGTCCCCTGTGTCCCGTGTGTCCCTAGTATCCATTGTATCCCCAGTATCCCTTGTATCCTCATTATCCCCTGTATCCCCAGAATCCCCAGAATCCCCAGTATCCCCAATATCCCCAGTAACCCCTGTATCCTCAGTATCCCCTGTATCCCCTGTATCCCCTGAATCCCCAGAATCCCCAGTATCCCCAATATCCCCAGTAACCCCTGTATCCTCAGTATCCCCTGTATCCCCTGTATCCCCTGAATCCCCAATATCCACTGTATCCTCAGTATCCCCTGTATCCGCAGTATCCACAGTATCCCCAGTATCCCCAGTACCCCCAGTATCTCCTTTATCCCCAGTTTCCCCTGTATCCCCAGTATCCCCTGTATCACCAGTAACTCCTGTATCCCCTGTATCCCCAGTCTCCCCTGTATCCACAGTATCCCCAGAATCCCCTGTATCCCCACTATCCACAGTAACCCCTGTATCCCCTGTATCCCCAGTATCCCCAGTATCCCCAGTATCCCCTGTATCCTCAGTATCCCCTGTATCCCCAGTATCCCCTGTATCCCCAGTTTTCCCTGTATCCCCTGTATCCCCAGTATCCCCAGTATCCCCTGTATCCCATGTATTCCCAGTATCCCCAGTATCCCCTCTATCCACTGTATCCCCAGTATACCCTGAATCCCCAATATCCCCATAATCCCCAGTATCCACTGTATCCCCGGTATTCCCAGTATCCCGTGTATCCACTGTATCCCCGGTATCCCCAGTATCCCCTGTATTCCCAGTATCCCCTGTATCCCCAGTATCCCCTGTATCCCCAGTATCCCCAGTATCCCCTGTATCCCCAGTATCCCCAGTATGCCCTGTATCCCCTGTATCCCCAGTATTCCCAGTATCCCCAGTATTCCCTGTATCCCCTGTATCTGGAGTAGCCCCAGTGTCCCCTGTATCCCCTGTACCCCCTGTATCCCCAGTATCCCCTGTATCCCCTGTATCCCCAGTAATCCCAGTATCTCCAGTGTCCCCTGTATCCCCTATAACCCCAGTATCCCCAGTATTCCCAGTAGCCCCAGTGTCCCCTGTATCCCCTGTATCCCCTTTATCCCCTGTATCTCCTGTATCCCCTGTATCCCCAGTATCCCCAGTATCCCCTGTATTCCCTGTATCCCCAGTATCCCCAGTATCCCCTGTATCCCCATTATTATCAGTATGCCCTGTATCCCCTGTATCCCCAGTATCCCCAGTATCCCCTGTATCCCCTGTATGCCCAGTATCCCCTGTATCCCCTGTATCCACTGTATGCCCAGTATCCCCAGTGTCCCCTGTGTCCCCTGTGTCCCCTCTATCCCCTGTATCCCCTGTATCCCCAGTATCCCCTGTATCCCCAGTATTCTCAGTATCCCCTATATTCCCTGTATTCCCTGTATACCCAGTATCCGCTGTATCCCCAATATCCCCAGTATCCCCTGTATCTCCAGTATCCCCAGTATCCCCTGTATCCCCAATATCCCCAGTAACCCCTGTATCCCCTGTATCCCCAGTATCCCCAGTATCCCCAGTATCCCCTGTATCCTCAGTATCCCCTGTATCCCCAGTATCCCCTGTATCCCCAGTTTCCACTGTATCCCCTTTATCCCCAGTATCCCCAGTATCCCCTGTATCCCATGTACTCCCAGTATCCCCAGTATCCCCTGTATCCACTGTATCCCCAGTATACCCTGAATCCCCAGTATCCCCTGTATCCCCAGTATCCCCTGTATCCCCAGTTTCCCCTGTATCCCCTGTATCCCCAGTATCCCCAGTATCCCCTGTATCCCATGTATTCCCAGTATCCCCAGTATCCCCTCTATCCACTGTATCCCCAGTATACCCTGAATCCCCAGTATCCCCATAATCCCCAGTATCCACTGTATCCCCGGTATTCCCAGTATCCCGTGTATCCACTGTATCCCCGGTATCCCCAGTATCCCCTGTATTCCCAGTATCCCCTGTATCCCCAGTATCCCCTGTATCCCCAGTATCCCCAGTATCCCCTGTATCCCCAGTATCCCCAGTATGCCCTGTATCCCCTGTATCCCCAGTATTCCCAGTATCCCCAGTATTCCCTGTATCCCCTGTATCTGGAGTAGCCCCAGTGTCCCCTGTATCCCCTGTACCCCCTGTATCCCCAGTATCCCCTGTATCCCCTGTATCCCCAGTAATCCCAGTATCTCCAGTATCCCCTGTATCCCCTATTACCCCAGTATCCCCAGTATTCCCAGTAGCCCCAGTGTCCCCTGTATCCCCTGTATCCCCTTTATCCCCTGTATCTCCTGTATCCCCTGTATCCCCAGTATCCCCAGTATCCCCTGTATTCCCTGTATCCCCAGTATCCCCAGTATCCCCTGTATCCCCATTATTATCATTATGCCCTGTATCCCCTGTATCCCCAGTATCCCCAGTATCCCCTGTATCCCCTGTATGCCCAGTATCCCCTGTATCCCCTGTATCCACTGTATGCCCAGTATCCCCAGTGTCCCCTGTGTCCCCTGTGTCCCCTCTATCCCCTGTATCCCCTGTATCCCCAGTATCCCCTGTATCCCCAGTATTCTCAGTATCCCCTATATTCCCTGTATTCCCTGTATACCCAGTATCCGCTGTATCCCCAATATCCCCAGTATCCCCTGTATCTCCAGTATCCCCAGTATCCCCTGTATCCCCAATATCCCCAGTAACCCCTGTATCCCGTGTATCCCCAGTATCCCCAGTATCCCCAGTATCCCCTGTATCCTCAGTATCCCCTGTATCCCCAGTATCCCCTGTATCCCCAGTTTCCACTGTATCCCCTTTATCCCCAGTATCCCCAGTATCCCCTGTATCCCCTGTATCCCCTGTATCCCCAGTATCCCTTGTATACTCAGTATCCCCAGTATCCCCTGTATCCCCAGTATCCCCTGTGTCCCCTGTATCGCCAGTATCCCCAGTATCACCTGTATTCCCTGTATCCCCAGTATCCCCTGTATCGCCTGTAACCCCAGTATCCCCAGTATGCCCAGTAGCCCCAGTGTCCCCTGTATCCCCTGTATCCCCTGTATCCCCTGTATCTCCTGTATCCCCTATATCCCCAGTATCCCCAGGATCCCCTGTATCCCCTGTATCCCCTGTATCCCCAGTATCCCATGTATCCCCATTATTATCAGTATCCCCTGTAACCCCTGTATCCCCAGTATCCCCAGTATCCCCTGGATGCTCTGTAACCCCTGTATCCCTTGTGTCCCCTGTATCCCCAGTATCGCCTGTGTCCCCTGTGTCCCCTGTGTCCCGTGTGTCCCCAGTATCCATTGTATCCCCAGTATCCCTTGTATCCTCATTATCCCCTGTATCCCCAGAATCCCCAGAATCCCCAGTATCCCCAATATCCCCAGTAACCCCTGTATCCTCAGTATCCCCTGTATCCCCTGTATCCCCTGAATCCCCAATATCCACTGTATCCTCAGTATCCCCTGTATCCGCAGTATCCACAGTATCCCCAGTATCCCCTGTATCACCAGTATCCCCAGTAACCTCTGTATCCCCTGTATCCCCAGTATCCCCAGTATACCCTGTATCCCCAGTATCCCCAGTACCCCCAGTATCTCCTTTATCCCCAGTTTCCCCTGTATCCCCAGTATCCCCTGTATCACCAGTAACTCCTGTATCCCCTGTATCCCCAGTCTCCCCTGTATCCACAGTATCCCCAGAATCCCCTGTATCCCCACTATCCACAGTAACCCCTGTATCCCCTGTATCCCCAGTATCCCCAGTATCCCCAGTATCCCCTGTATCCTCAGTATCCCCTGTATCCCCAGTATCCCCTGTATCCCCAGTTTCCCCTCTATCCCCTGTATCCCCAGTATCCCCAGTATCCCCTGTATCCCATGTATTCCCAGTATCCCCAGTATCCCCTCTATCCACTGTATCCCCAGTATACCCTGAATCCCCAATATCCCCATAATCCCCAGTATCCACTGTATCCCCGGTATTCCCAGTATCCCGTGTATCCACTGTATCCCCGGTATCCCCAGTATCCCCTGTATTCCCAGTATCCCCTGTATCCCCAGTATCCCCTGTATCCCCAGTATCCCCAGTATCCCCTGTATCCCCAGTATCCCCAGTATGCCCTGTATCCCCTGTATCCCCAGTATTCCCAGTATCCCCAGTATTCCCTGTATCCCCTGTATCTGGAGTAGCCCCAGTGTCCCCTGTATCCCCTGTACCCCCTGTATCCCCAGTATCCCCTGTATCCCCTGTATCCCCAGTAATCCCAGTATCTCCAGTATCCCCTGTATCCCCTATAACCCCAGTATCCCCAGTATTCCCAGTAGCCCCAGTGTCCCCTGTATCCCCTGTATCCCCTTTATCCCCTGTATCTCCTGTATCCCCTGTATCCCCAGTATCCCCAGTATCCCCTGTATTCCCTGTATCCCCAGTATCCCCAGTATCCCCTGTATCCCCATTATTATCAGTATGCCCTGTATCCCCTGTATCCCCAGTATCCCCAGTATCCCCTGTATCCCCTGTATGCCCAGTATCCCCTGTATCCCCTGTATCCACTGTATGCCCAGTATCCCCAGTGTCCCCTGTGTCCCCTGTGTCCCCTCTATCCCCTGTATCCCCTGTATCCCCAGTATCCCCTGTATCCCCAGTATTCTCAGTATCCCCTATATTCCCTGTATTCCCTGTATACCCAGTATCCGCTGTATCCCCAATATCCCCAGTATCCCCTGTATCTCCAGTATCCCCAGTATCCCCTGTATCCCCAATATCCCCAGTAACCCCTGTATCCCCTGTATCCCCAGTATCCCCAGTATCCCCAGTATCCCCTGTATCCTCAGTATCCCCTGTATCCCCAGTATCCCCTGTATCCCCAGTTTCCCCTGTACCCCCTGTATCCCCAGTATCCCCAGTATCCCCTGTATCCCATGTATTCCCAGTATCCCCAGTATCCCCTGTATCCACTGTATCCCCAGTATACCCTGAATCCCCAGTATCCCCATAATCCCCAGTATCCGCTGTATCCCCGGTATCCCCAGTATCCCATGTATCCACTGTATCCACGGTATCCCCAGTATCCCCTGTATTCCCAGTATCCCCTGTATCCCCAGTATCCCCTGTATCCCCAGAATCCCCAGTATCCCCTGTATCCCCAGTATCCCCAGTATCCCCTGTATCCCCTGTATCCCCAGTATCCCCAGTATTCCCTGTATCCCCTGTATCTGGAGTAGCCCCAGTGTCCCCTGTATCCCCTGTACCCCCTGTATCCCCAGTATCCCCTGTATCCACTGTATCCCCAGTGATCCCAGTATCCCCAGTATCCCCTGTATCGCCTATAACCCCAGTATCCCCAGTATTCCCAGTAGCCCCAGTGTCCCCTGTATCCCCTGTATCCCCTTTATCCCCTGTATCTCCTGTATCCCCTGTATCCCCAGTATCCCCAGTATCCCCTGTATTCCCTGTATCCCCAGTATCCCCAGCATCCTCTGTATCCCCATTATTATCAGTATCCCCAGTATCCCCAGTATTCCCAGTATCCCCTGTATCCTCAGTATCCCCTGTATCCCCAGTATCCCCTGTATCCCCAGTTTCCCCTGTATCCCCTGTATCCCCAGTATCCCCAGTATCCCCTGTATCCCATGTATTCCCAGTATCCCCAGTATTCCCTGTATCCACTGTATCCCCAGTATACCCTGAATCCACAGTATCCGCATAATCCCCAGTATCCCCAGTATCCGCTGTATTCCCTGTATCCCCAGTATCCCCAGTATCCCCTGTATCCCCATTATTATCAGTATGCCCTGTATCCCCTATTCCCCAGTATCCCCAGTATCCCCAGTATCCCCTGTATTCCCTGTATCCCCAGTATCCCCAGCATCCTCTGCATCCCATTATTATCAGTATCCCCAGTATCCCCAGTATTCCCAGTATCCCATGTATCCTCAGTATCCCCTGTATCCTCAGTATCCCCTGTATCCCCCGTATCCCCTGTATCCCCAGTTTCCACTGTATCCCCTTTATCCCCAGTATCCCCAGTATCCCCTGTATCCCATGTATTCCCAGTATCCCCAGTATCCCCTGTATCCACTGTATCCCCAGTATACCCTGAATCCCCAGTATCCCCATAATCCCCAGTATCCGCTGTATCCCCGGTATCCCCAGTATCCCATGTATCCACTGTATCCACGGTATCCCCAGTATCCCCTGTATTCCCAGTATCCCCTGTATCCCCAGTATCCCCTGTATCCCCAGAATCCCCAGTATCCCCTGTATCCCCAGTATCCCCAGTATCCCCTGTATCCCCTGTATCCCCAGTATCCCCAGTATTCCCTGTATCCCCTGTATCTGGAGTAGCCCCAGTGTCCCCTGTATCCCCTGTACCCCCTGTATCCCCAGTATCCCCTGTATCCCCTGTATCCCCAGTGATCCCAGTATCCCCAGTATCCCCTGTATCCCCTATAACCCCAGTATCCCCAGTATTCCCAGTAGCCCCAGTGTCCCCTGTATCCCCTGTATCCCCTTTATCCCCTGTATCTCCTGTATCCCCTGTATCCCCAGTATCCCCAGTATCCCCTGTATTCCCTGTATCCCCAGTATCCCCAGCATCCTCTGTATCCCCATTATTATCAGTATCCCCAGTATCCCCAGTATTCCCAGTATCCCCTGTATCCTCAGTATACCCTGTATCCCCAGTATCCCCTGTATCCCCAGTTTCCCCTGTATCCCCTGTATCCCCAGTATCCCCAGTATCCCCTGTATCCCATGTATTCCCAGTATCCCCAGTATCCCCTGTATCCACTGTATCCCCAGTATACCCTGAATCCCCAGTATCCGCATAATCCCCAGTATCCCCAGTATCCGCTGTATTCCCTGTATCCCCAGTATCCCCTGTATCCCCATTATTATCAGTATGCCCTGTATCCCCTGTTCCCCAGTATCCCCAGTATCCCCAGTATCCCCTGTATTCCCTGTATCCCCAGTATCCCCAGCATCCTCTGTATCCCCATTATTATCAGTATCGCCAGTATCCCCAGTATTCCCAGTATCCCCTGTATCCTCAGTATCCCCTGTATCCCCAGTATCCCCTGTATCCCCAGTTTCCCCTGTATCCCCTGTATCCCCAGTATCCCCAGTATCCCCTGTATCCCATGTATTCCCAGTATCCCCAGTATCCCCTGTATCCACTGTATCCCCAGTATACCCTGAATCCCCAATATCCGCATAATCCCCAGTATCCCCAGTATCCCCTGTATTCCCTGTATCCCCAGTATCCCCAGTATCCCCTGTATCCCCATTATTATCAGTATGCCCTGTATCCCCTGTATCCCCTGTATGCCCAGTATCCCCAGTGTCCCCTGTGTCCCCTGTGTCCCCTCTATCCCGTGTATCCCCTGTATCCCCAGTATCCCCTGTATCCCCTGTATTCCCAGTATCCCCTGCATCCCCTGTATCCCCAGTATCCCCAGTATCCCCTATATTCCCTGTATTCCCTGTATACCCAGTATCCGCTGTATCCCCAATATCCCCAGTATCCCCTGTATCCCCAGTATCCCCTGTATCCCCTGTATCCCCAGTATCCCCAATATCCCCTGTATCCCCAGTATCACCAGTATCCCCAGTAACCCGAATATCCCCAGTATCCCTAGTATCCCCTGTATCCACTGTATCCCATGTAACCCCAGTATCCCCTGTATCCCCTGTATCCCCAGCATCCCCAGTATCCCCAGTATCCCCAGTATCCCCTGTATCCCCTGTATCCCCTGTATCCCCAGTATCCCTTGTATACTCAGTATCCCCAGTATCCCCTGTATCCCCAGTATCCCCTGTGTCCCCTGTATCGCCAGTATCCCCAGTATCACCTGTATTCCCTGTATCCACAGTATCCCCTGTATCGCCTGTAACCCCAGTATCCCCAGTATGCCCAGTAGCCCCAGTGTCCCCTGTATCCCCTGTATCCCCTGTATCCCCTGTATCTCCTGTATCCCCTATATCCCCAGTATCCCCAGGATCCCCTGTATCCCCTGTATCCCCTGTATCCCCAGTATCCCATGTATCCCCATTATTATCAGTATCCCCTGTAACCCCTGTATCCCCAGTATCCCCAGTATCCCCTGTATGCTCTGTAACCCCTGTATCCCCTGTGTCCCCTGTATCCCCAGTATCGCCTGTGTCCCCTGTGTCCCCTGTGTCCCGTGTGTCCCCAGTATCCACTGTATCCCCAGTATCCCTTGTATCCTCATTATCCCCTGTATCCCCAGAATCCCCAGAATCCCCAGTATCCCCAATATCCCCAGTAACCCCTGTATCCTCAGTATCCCCTGTATCCCCTGTATCCCCTGAATCCCCAATATCCACTGTATCCTCAGTATCCCCTGTATCCGCAGTATCCACAGTATCCCCAGTATCCCCTGTATCACCAGTATCCCCAGTAACCTCTGTATCCCCTGTATCCCCAGTATCCCCAGTATACCCTGTATCCCCAGTATCCCCAGTACCCCCAGTATCTCCTTTATCCCCAGTTTCCCCTGTATCCCCAGTATCCCCTGTATCACCAGTAACTCCTGTATCCCCTGTATCCCCAGTCTCCCCTGTATCCACAGTATCCCCAGAATCCCCTGTATCCCCACTATCCACAGTAACCCCTGTATCCCCTGTATCCCCAGTATCCCCAGTATCCCCAGTATCCCCTGCATCCTCAGTATCCCCTGTATCCCCAGTATCCCCTGTATCCCCAGTTTCCCCTGTATCCCCTGTATCCCCAGTATCCCCAGTATCCCCTGTATCCCATGTATTCCCAGTATCCCCAGTATCCCCTCTATCCACTGTATCCCCAGTATACCCTGAATCCCCAGTATCCCCATAATCCCCAGTATCCACTGTATCCCCGGTATTCCCAGTATCCCGTGTATCCACTGTATCCCCGGTATCCCCAGTATCCCCTGTATTCCCAGTATCCCCTGTATCCCCAGTATCCCCTGTATCCCCAGTATCCCCAGTATCCCCTGTATCCCCAGTATCCCCAGTATGCCCTGTATCCCCTGTATCCCCAGTATTCCCAGTATCCCCAGTATTCCCTGTATCCCCTGTATCTGGAGTAGCCCCAGTGTCCCCTGTATCCCCTGTACCCCCTGTATCCCCAGTATCCCCTGTATCCCCTGTATCCCCAGTAATCCCAGTATCTCCAGTATCCCCTGTATCCCCTATAACCCCAGTATCCCCAGTATTCCCAGTAGCCCCAGTGTCCCCTGTATCCCCTGTATCCCCGTTATCCCCTGTATCTCCTGTATCCCCTGTATCCCCAGTATCCCCAGTATCCCCTGTATTCCCTGTATCCCCAGTATCCCCTGTATCCACAGTATCCCCAGAATCCCCTGTATCCCCACTATCCACAGTAACCCCTGTATCCCCTGTATCCCCAGTATCCCCAGTATCCCCAGTATCCCCTGCATCCTCAGTATCCCCTGTATCCCCAGTATCCCCTGTATCCCCAGTTTCGCCTGTATCCCCTGTATCCCCAGTATCCCCAGTATCCCCTGTATCCCATGTATTCCCAGTATCCCCAGTATCCCCTCTATCCACTGTATCCCCAGTATACCCTGAATCCCCAGTATCCCCATAATCCCCAGTATCCACTGTATCCCCGGTATTCCCAGTATCCCGTGTATCCACTGTATCCCCGGTATCCCCAGTATCCCCTGTATTCCCAGTATCCCCTGTATCCCCAGTATCCCCTGTATCCCCAGTATCCCCAGTATCCCCTGTATCCCCAGTATCCCCAGTATGCCCTGTATCCCCTGTATCCCCAGTATTCCCAGTATCCCCAGTATTCCCTGTATCCCCTGTATCTGGAGTAGCCCCAGTGTCCCCTGTATCCCCTGTACCCCCTGTATCCCCAGTATCCCCTGTATCCCCTGTATCCCCAGTAATCCCAGTATCTCCAGTATCCCCTGTATCCCCTATAACCCCAGTATCCCCAGTATTCCCAGTAGCCCCAGTGTCCCCTGTATCCCCTGTATCCCCGTTATCCCCTGTATCTCCTGTATCCCCTGTATCCCCAGTATCCCCAGTATCCCCTGTATTCCCTGTATCCCCAGTATCCCCAGTATCCCCTGTATCCCCATTATTATCAGTATGCCCTGTATCCCCTGTATCCCCAGTATCCCCAGTATCCCCTGTATCCCCTGTATGCCCAGTATCCCCTGTATCCCCTGTATCCACTGTATGCCCAGTATCCCCAGTGTCCCCTGTGTCCCCTGTGTCCCCTCTATCCCCTGTATCCCCTGTATCCCCAGTATCCCCTGTATCCCCAGTATTCTCAGTATCCCCTATATTCCCTGTATTCCCTGTATACCCAGTATCCGCTGTATCCCCAATATCCCCAGTATCCCCTGTATCTCCAGTATCCCCAGTATCCCCTGTATCCCCAATATCCCCAGTAACCCCTGTATCCCCTGTATCCCCAGTATCCCCAGTATCCCCAGTATCCCCAGTATCCCCTGTATCCTCAGTATCCCCTGTATCCCCAGTATCCCCTGTATCCCCAGTTTCCACTGTATCCCCTTTATCCCCAGTATCCCCAGTATCCCCTGTATCCCATGTATTCCCAGTATCCCCAGTATCCCCTGTATCCACTGTATCCCCAGTATACCCTGAATCCCCAGTATCCCCATAATCCCCAGTATCCGCTGTATCCCCGGTATCCCCAGTATCCCATGTATCCACTGTATCCACGGTATCCCCAGTATCCCCTGTATTCCCAGTATCCCCTGTATCCCCAGTATCCCCTGTATCCCCAGAATCCCCAGTATCCCCTGTATCCCCAGTATCCCCAGTATCCCCTGTATCCCCTGTATCCCCAGTATCCCCAGTATTCCCTGTATCCCCTGTATCTGGAGTAGCCCCACTGTCCCCTGTATCCCCTGTACCCCCTGTATCCCCAGTATCCCCTGTATCCCCTGTACCCCCAGTGATCCCAGTATCCCCAGTATCCCCAGTATTCCCAGTAGCCCCAGTGTCCCCTGTATCCCCTGTATCCCCTTTATCCCCTGTATCTCCTGTATCCCCTGTATCCCCAGTATCCCCAGTATCCCCTGTATTCCCTGTATCCCCAGTATCCCCAGCATCCTCTGTATCCCCATTATTATCAGTATCCCCAGTATCCCCAGTATTCCCAGTATCCCCTGTATCCTCAGTATCCCCTGTATCCCCAGTATCCCCTGTATCCCCAGTTTCCCCTGTATCCCCTGTATCCCCAGTATCCCCAGTATCCCCTGTATCCCATGTATTCCCAGTATCCCCAGTATCCCCTGTATCCACTGTATCCCCAGTATACCCTGAATCCCCAGTATCCGCATAATCCCCAGTATCCCCAGTATCCCCTGTATTCCCTGTATCCCCAGTATCCCCAGTATCCCCTGTATCCCCATTATTATCAGTATGCCCTGTATCCCCTGTATACCCTGTATGCCCAGTATCCCCTGTATCCCCTGTATGCCCTGTGTCCCCTCTATCCCCTGTATCCCCTGTATCCCCAGTATCCCCTGTATCCCATGTATCCCCAGTATCCCCAGTATCCCCTATATTCCCTGTATTCCCTGAATACCCAGTATCCGCTGTATCCCCAATATCCCCAGTATCCCCTGTATCCCCAGTATCCCCAGTATCCCCTGTATCCCCAGTATCCACTGTATCCCCAGTATCCCCAGTATGCCCTGTATCCCCTGTATCCCCAGTATCGCCAGTATCCCCAGTATTCCCTGTATCCCCTGTATCTGGAGTAGCCCCAGTGTCCCCTGTATCCCCTGTACCCCCTGTATCCCCAGTATCCCCTGTATCCCCTGTATCCCCAGTAATCCCAGTATCTCCAGTATCCCCTGTATCCCCTATAACCCCAGTATCCCCAGTATTCCCAGTAGCCCTAGTGTCCCCTGTATCCCCTGTATCCCCTTTATCCCCTGTATCTCCTGTATCCCCTGTATCCCCAGTATCCCCAGTATCCCCTGTATTCCCTGTATCCCCAGTATCCCCAGTATCCCCTGTATCCCCATTATTATCAGTATGCCCTGTATCCCCTGTATCCCCAGTATCCCCAGTATCCCCTGTATCCCCTGTATGCCCAGTATCCCCTGTATCCCCTGTATCCACTGTATGCCCAGTATCCCCAGTGTCCCCTGTGTCCCCTGTGTCCCCTCTATCCGCTGTATCCCCTGTATCCCCAGTATCCCCTGTATCCCCAGTATCCTCAGTATCCCCTATATTCCCTGTATTCCCTGTATACCCAGTATCCGCTGTATCCCCAATATCCCCAGTATCCCCTGTATCCCCAGTATCCCCAGTATCCCCTGTATCCCCAATATCCCCAGTAACCCCTGTATCCCCTGTATCCCCAGTATCCCCAGTATCCCCAGTATCCCCTGTATCCTCAGTATCCCCTGTATCCCCAGTATTGCCTGTATCCCCAGTTTCCACTGTATCCCCTGTATCCCCAGTATCCCCAGTATCCCCTGTATCCCATGTATTCCCAGTATCCCCAGTATCCCCTGTATCCACTGTATCCCCAGTATACCCTGAATCCCCAGTATCCCCATAATCCCCAGTATCCGCTGTATCCCCAGTATCCCCAGTATCCCATGTATCCACTGTATCCCCGGTATCCCCAGTATCCCCTGTATTCCCAGTATCCCCTGTATCCCCAGTATCCCCTGTATCCCCAGAATCCCCAGTATCCCCTGTATCCCCAGTATCCCCAGTATCCCCTGTCTCCCCTGTATCCCCAGTATCCCCAGTATTCCCTGTATCCCCTGTATCTGGAGTAGCCCCAGTGTCCCCTGTATCCCCTGTACCCCCTGTATCCCCAGCATCCCCTGTATCCCCTGTATCCCCAGTAATCCCAGTATCCCCAGTATCCCCTGTATCCCCTATAACCCCAGTATCCGCAGTATTCCCAGTAGCCCCAGTGTCCCCTGTATCCCCTGTAGCCCCTTTATCCCCTGTATCTCCTGTATCCACTGTATCCCCAGTATCCCCAGTATCCCCTGTATTCCCTGTATCCCCAGTATCCCCAGCATCCTCTGTATCCCCATTATTATCAGTATCCCCAGTATTCCCAGTATCCCCTGTATCCTCAGTATCCCCTGTATCCCCAGTATCCCCTGTATCCCCAGTTTCCCCTGTATCCCCTGTATCCCCAGTATCCCCAGTATCCCCTGTATCCCATGTATTCCCAGTATCCCCTGTATCCACTGTATCCCCAGTATACCCTGAATCCCCAGTATCCGCATAATCCCCAGTATCCCCAGTATCCCCTGTATTCCCTGTATCCCCAGTATCCCCAGTATCCCCTGTATCCCCATTATTATCAGTATGCCCTGTATCCCCTGTTCCCCAGTATCCCCAGTATCCCCTGTATCCCCTGTATGCCCTGTATCCCCTGTATACCCTGTATGCCCAGTATCCCCAGTGTCCCCTGAGTCCCCTGTGCCCCCTCTATCCCCTGTATCCCCTGTATCCCCAGTATCCCCTGTATCCCCTGTATCCGCAGTATCCCCGGTATCCCCAGTATCCCGTGTATCCACTGTATCCCCGGTATCCCCAGTATCCCCTGTATTCCCAGTATCCCCTGTATCCCCAGTATCCCCTGCATCCCCAGTATCCCCAGTATCCCCTGTATCCCCAGTATCCCCTATATTCCCTTTATTCCCTGAATACCCAGTATCCGCCGTATCCCCAATATCCCCAGTATCCCCTGTATCCCCAGTATCCCCAGTATCCCCTGTATCCCCTGTATCCCCACTATCCCCAGTAACCCCTGTATCCCCTGTATCCCCAGTATCCCCAGTATCCCCAGTATCCCCTGTATCCTCAGTATCCCCTGTATCCCCAGTATTCCCTGTATCCCCAGTTTCCCCTGTATCCCCTGTATCCACTGTATCTCCAGTATACCCTGAATCCCCAGTATCCCCATAATCCCCAGTATCCGCTGTATCCCCGGTATCCCCAGTATCCCGTGTATCCACTGTATCCCCGGTATCCCCAGTATCCCCTGTATTCCCAGTATCCCCTGTATCCCCAGTATCCCCTGCATCCCCAGTATCCCCAGTATCCCCTGTATCCCCAGTATCCCCAGTATCCCCTGTATCCCCTGTATCCCCAGTATCCCCAGTATTCCCTGTATCCCCTGTATCTGCAGTAGCCCCAGTGTCCCCTGTATCCCCTGTACCCCCTGTATCCCCAGTATCCCCTGTATGCCCTGTATCCCCAGTAATCCCAGTATCGCCAGTATCCCCTGTATCCCCTATAACCCCAGTATCCCCAGTATTCCCAGTAGCCTCAGTGTCCCCTGCATTCCCTGTATCCCCTTTACCCCCTGTATCTCCTGTATCCCCTGTACCCCCAGTATCCCCAGTATCCCCTGTATTCCCTGTATCCCCAGTATCCCCAGTATCCACTGTATCCCCTGTATGCCCAGTATCCCCTGTATCCCCTGTATCCCCTGTATGCCCAGTATCCCCAGTGTCCCCTGTGTCCCCTCTATCCCCTGTATCCCCTGTATCCCCAGTATCCCCTGTATCCCCTGTATCCCCAGCATCACCAGTATCCCCTATATTCCCTGTATTCCCTGTATACCCAGTATCCGCTGTATCCCCAAAATCCCCAGTATCCCCTGTATCCCCAGTATCCCCAGTATCCCCAGTATCCCCAGTATCCCCTGTATCCCCTGTATCCCCAGTATCCCCTGTATCCCCTGTATCCCCAGTATCCCCAGTATCCCCTATATTCCCTGTATTCCCTGTATACCCAGTATCCGCTGTATCCCCAATATCCCCAGTATCCCCTGTATCCCCTGTATCCCAAGTATCCCCTGTATCCCCAGTATCCCCAGTATCCCCTATATTCCCTGTATTCCCTGTATACCCAGTATCCGCTGTATCCCCAATATCCACTGTATCCCCTGTATCCCCTGTATCCCCAGTATCCCCAGTATCCCCTGTATCCCCAGTATCCCCAGTATACTCAATATCCCCAGTATCCTCAGTATTCCCTCTGTCCCCTGTATCGCCAGTATCCCCAGTATCCCCTGTATCCCCAGTATCCCCAGTATCCCCAGTATCCCCTGTATCCCCTGTATCCCCTGTATCCCCAGTCGCCCCTGTATCCCCTGTATCCCCGGTATCCCCTGTATTCCCAGTATCCCCAGTATCCCCTGTGTCCCCTTTTATCCCTGGTATCCCCGGTATCCCCTGTATCCCCAGTATCCCCTGTATCCCCTGTATCCCCTGTATCCCCAGTATCCCCAGTATCCCCTGGTATCCCCTGTATCCCCTTAATCCCCTTAATCCCCTGTATCCCCAGTGTCCCCTGTATCCCCTGTTTCCCCAGTATCCCCTGTATCCCCTGTATCTCCAGTATCCGCAGTATCCGCAGTATCCCGTGTATCCCCAGTATCCCCAGTATCCCCAGTATCCCCTGTATCCCCTTTATCCCCAGTATCCCCTGTATCCCCAGTTTCCCCTGTATCCCCTGTATCCCCAGTATCCCCAGTATCCCCTGTATCCCATGTATTCCCAGTATCCCCAGTATCCCCTGTATCCACTGTATCCCCAGTATACCCTGAATCCCCAGTATCCGCATAATCCCCAGTATCCCCAGTATCCCCTGTATTCCCTGTATCCCCAGTATCCCCAGTATCCCCTGTATCCCCATTATTATCAGTATGCCCTGTATCCCCTGTTCCCCAGTATCCCCAGTATCCCCTGTATCCCCTGTATGCCCTGTATCCCCTGTATACCCTGTATGCCCAGTATCCCCAGTGTCCCCTGTGTCCCCTGTGCCCCCTCTATCCCCTGTATCCCCTGTATCCCCAGTATCCCCTGTATCCCCTGTATCCCCAGTATCCCCAGTATCCCCTATATTCCCTTTATTCCCTGAATACCCAGTATCCGCCGTATCCCCAATATCCCCAGTATCCCCTGTATCCCCAGTATCCCCAGTATCCCCTGTATCCCCTGTATCCCCACTATCCCCAGTAACCCCTGTATCCCCTGTATCCCCAGTATCCCCAGTATCCCCAGTATCCCCTGTATCCTCAGTATCCCCTGTATCCCCAGTATCCCCTGTATCCCCAGTTTCCCCTGTATCCCCTGTATCCACTGTATCTCCAGTATACCCTGAATCCCCAGTATCCCCATAATCCCCAGTATCCGCTGTATCCCCGGTATCCCCAGTATCCCGTGTATCCACTGTATCCCCGGTATCCCCAGTATCCCCTGTATTCCCAGTATCCCCTGTATCCCCAGTATCCCCTGCATCCCCAGTATCCCCAGTATCCCCTGTATCCCCAGTATCCCCAGTATCCCCTGTATCCCCTGTATCCCCAGTATCCCCAGTATTCCCTGTATCCCCTGTATCTGCAGTAGCCCCAGTGTCCCCTGTATCCCCTGTACCCCCTGTATCCCCAGTATCCCCTGTATGCCCTGTATCCCCAGTAATCCCAGTATCGCCAGTATCCCCTGTATCCCCTATAACCCCAGTATCCCCAGTATTCCCAGTAGCCTCAGTGTCCCCTGCATCCCCTGTATCCCCTTTACCCCCTGTATCTCCTGTATCCCCTGTACCCCCAGTATCCCCAGTATCCCCTGTATTCCCTGTATCCCCAGTATCCCCAGTATCCACTGTATCCCCTGTATGCCCAGTATCCCCTGTATCCCCTGTATCCCCTGTATGCCCAGTATCCCCAGTGTCCCCTGTGTCCCCTCTATCCCCTGTATCCCCTGTATCCCCAGTATCCCCTGTATCCCCTGTATCCCCAGCATCCCCAGTATCCCCTATATTCCCTGTATTCCCTGTATACCCAGTATCCGCTGTATCCCCAATATCCCCAGTATCCCCTGTATCCCCAGTATCCCCAGTATCCCCAGTATCCCCAGTATCCCCTGTATCCCCTGTATCCCCAGTATCCCCTGTATCCCCTGTATCCCCAGTATCCCCAGTATCCCCTATATTCCCTGTATTCCCTGTATACCCAGTATCCGCTGTATCCCCAATATCCCCAGTATCCCCTGTATCCCCAGAGTCCCCTGTATCCCCTGTGTCCCCAGTTTCCCGAATATCCCCTGTATCCCCAGTATCCCCAGTAACCCGAGTATCCCCAGTATCCCTAGTATCCCCTCTATCCACTGTATCCCATGTAACCCCAGTATCCCCTGTATCCCCTGTATCCCCAGCATCCCCAGTGTCCCCAGTATCCCCAGTATCCCCTGTATCCCCTGTATCCCCTGTATCCCCAGTATCCCCTGTATACTCAGTATCCCCAGTATCCCCAGGATCCCCTGTATCCCCTGTATCCCCAGTATCCCCAGAATCCCATGTATCCCCATTATTATCAGTATCCCCTGTATCCCCTGCACCACCAGTATCCCCAGTATCCCTTGTATCCCCTGTATCCCCAGTATCCCCTCTATCCCCTGTATGCCCAGTATCCCCTGTATCCCCTGTATCCCCTGTATGCCCAGTATCCCCAGTGTCCCCTGTGTCCCCTGTGTCCCCTCTAACCCCTGTATCCCCTGTATCCCCAGTATCCCCTGTATCCCTAGTATCCCCAGTATCCCCTATATTCCCTGTATTCCCCGTATACCCAGTATCCGCTGTATCCCCAATATCCCCAGTATCCCCTGTATCCCCAGTATCCCCTGTATCCCCAGTATCCCCTGTATCCCCAGTATCCCCAGTATCCCCTATATTCCCTGTATTCCCTGTATACCCAGTATCCGCTGTATCCCCAATATCCCCAGTATCCCCTGTATCCCCAGTATCGCCAGTATCCCCTGTATCCCCAGTATCCCCAGTATCCCCTGTATCCCCAGTATCCCCAGTATCCCCGATATTCCCTGTATTCCCTGTATACCCAGTATCCGCTGTATCCCCAATATCCCCAGTATCCCCTGTATCCCCTGTATCCCCATTATCCCCTGTATCCCCTGTATCCCCTGTATCCCCAGTATCCCCAGTATCCCCTGTATCCCCAGTATCCCCAGTATACTCAATATCCCCAGTATCCCCAGTATTCCCTCTGTCCCCTGTATCGCCAGTATCCCCAGTATCCCCTGTATCCCCAGTATCCCCAGTATCCCCAGTATCCCCTGTATCCCCTGTATCCCCTGTATCCCCAGTCGCCCCTGTATCCCCTGTATCCCCGGTATCCCCTGTATTCCCAGTATCCCCAGTATCCCCTGTATCCCCTTTTATCCCTGGTATCCCCGGTATCCCCTGTATCCCCAGTATCCCCTGTATCCACTGTATCCCCTGTATCCCCAGTATTCCCTGTATCCCCTGTATCCGCAGTAGCCCCAGTGAATCCTGTATCCCCTGTATACCCAGTATCCCCTGTATCCCCAGTATCCCCAGTATTCCCAGTTTCCCTGTATCCCCTGTATCCCCAGTATCCCCAGTATCCCCTGGTATCCCCTGTATCCCCTTAATCCCCTTAATCCCCTGTATCCCCAGTGTCCCCTGTATCCCCTGTTTCCCCAGTATCCCCTGTATCCCCTGTATCTCCAGTATCCGCAGTATCCCGTGTATCCACAGTATCCCCACTATCCCCAGTATCCCCTGTATCCCCTTTATCCCCAGTATCCCCTGTATCCCCTGTATCCCCAGTATCCCCAGTATCTCCAGTATCCCCTGTATCCCCAGTATCCTCTGTATCGCCAGCATCCCCTGCAGCCCCTGCATCCCCTGTATCCCCTGTATCCCCAGGATCCCCTGTATCCCCTGTATCCCATTGTATCCCCAGTATCCCGATTATTACCAGTATCCTCTGTATCCTCTGTATCCCCTGTATCCCCTGTATCCCCAATATCCCCTGTATCCCCTGTATCCCCAGTATCTCCTGTATCCCCTGTATTCCCAATAACCCCAGTATCCCCAGTATCCCCAGTATCCCCGATATTCCCTCTATTCGCTGTATTCCTTGTATCCCCAGTATCCTCTGTATCCCCAGTATCCCCAGTATCCCCTGTATCCCTGTATCCCCAGTATCCGCAGTATCCACTGTATCCCCTGTTTCCCCAGCATCCCCTGTATCCCCAGTATCCCCTGAATCCCCTGTATCTCCTGTATCCCCTGTATCCCATTATTACCAGTATCCCCTGTGTCCCCAGTATCCCCTGTATTCCCTGTATCCCCAGTATCCCCAGTATCCCCTGTATCCCCATTATTATCAGTATGCCCTGTATCCCCTGTTCCCCAGTATCCCCAGTATCCCCTGTATCCCCTGTATGCCCTGTATCCCCTGTATACCCTCTATGCCCAGTATCCCCAGTGTCCCCTGTGTCCCCTGTGCCCCCTCTATCCCCTGTATCCCCTGTATCCCCAGTATCCCCTGTATCCCCTGTATCCCCAGTATCCCCAGTATCCCCTATATTCCCTTTATTCCCTGAATACCCAGTATCCGCCGTATCCCCAATATCCCCAGTATCCCCTGTATCCCCAGTATCCCCAGTATCCCCTGTATCCCCTGTATCCCCACTATCCCCAGTAACCCCTGTATCCCCTGTATCCCCAGTATCCCCAGTATCCCCAGTATCCCCTGTATCCTCAGTATCCCCTGTATCCCCAGTATCCCCTGTATCCCCAGTTTCCCCTGTATCCCCTGTATCCACTGTATCTCCAGTATACCCTGAATCCCCAGTATCCCCATAATCCCCAGTATCCGCTGTATCCCCGGTATCCCCAGTATCCCGTGTATCCACTGTATCCCCGGTATCCCCAGTATCCCCTGTATTCCCAGTATCCCCTGTATCCCCAGTATCCCCTGCATCCCCAGTATCCCCAGTATCCCCTGTATCCCCAGTATCCCCAGTATCCCCTGTATCCCCTGTATCCCCAGTATCCCCAGTATTCCCTGTATCCCCTGTATCTGCAGTAGCCCCAGTGTCCCCTGTATCCCCTGTACCCCCTGTATCCCCAGTATCCCCTGTATGCCCTGTATCCCCAGTAATCCCAGTATCGCCAGTATCCCCTGTATCCCCTATAACCCCAGTATCCCCAGTATTCCCAGTAGCCTCAGTGTCCCCTGCATCCCCTGTATCCCCTTTACCCCCTGTATCTCCTGTATCCCCTGTACCCCCAGTATCCCCAGTATCCCCTGTATTCCCTGTATCCCCAGTATCCCCAGTATCCACTGTATCCCCTGTATGCCCAGTATCCCCTGTATCCCCTGTATCCCCTGTATGCCCAGTATCCCCAGTGTCCCCTGTGTCCCCTCTATCCCCTGTATCCCCTGTATCCCCAGTATCCCCTGTATCCCCAATATCCCCAGTATCCCCTGTATCCCCTGTATTCCCTGTATCCCCAGTATCCCCAGTATCCCCTGTATCCCCATTATTATCAGTATGCCCTGTATCCCCTGTATCCCCTGTATGCCCAGTATCCCCAGTGTCCCCTGTGTCCCCTCTATCCCCTGTATCCCCTGTATCCCCAGTATCCCCAGTGTCCCCTGTGTCCCCTCTATCCCCTGTATCCCCTGTATCCCCAGTATCCCCTGTATCCCCTGTATCCCCAGTATCCCCTGTATCCCCTGTATCCCCAGTATCCCCAGTATCCCCTATATTCCCTTTATTCCCTGAATACCCAGTATCCGCCGTATCCCCAATATCCCCAGTATCCCCTGTATCCCCAGTATCCCCAGTATCCCCTGTATCCCCTGTATCCCCACTATCCCCAGTAACCCCTGTATCCCCTGTATCCCCAGTATCCCCAGTATCCCCAGTATCCCCTGTATCCTCAGTATCCCCTGTATCCCCAGTATCCCCTGTATCCCCAGTTTCCCCTGTATCCCCTGTATCCACTGTATCTCCAGTATACCCTGAATCCCCAGTATCCCCATAATCCCCAGTATCCGCTGTATCCCCGGTATCCCCAGTATCCCGTGTATCCACTGTATCCCCGGTATCCCCAGTATCCCCTGTATTCCCAGTATCCCCTGTATCCCCAGTATCCCCTGCATCCCCAGTATCCCCAGTATCCCCTGTATCCCCAGTATCCCCAGTATCCCCTGTATCCCCTGTATCCCCAGTATCCCCAGTATTCCCTGTATCCCCTGTATCTGCAGTAGCCCCAGTGTCCCCTGTATCCCCTGTACCCCCTGTATCCCCAGTATCCCCTGTATGCCCTGTATCCCCAGTAATCCCAGTATCGCCAGTATCCCCTGTATCCCCTATAACCCCAGTATCCCCAGTATTCCCAGTAGCCTCAGTGTCCCCTGCATCCCCTGTATCCCCTTTACCCCCTGTATCTCCTGTATCCCCTGTACCCCCAGTATCCCCAGTATCCCCTGTATTCCCTGTATCCCCAGTATCCCCAGTATCCACTGTATCCCCTGTATGCCCAGTATCCCCTGTATCCCCTGTATCCCCTGTATGCCCAGTATCCCCAGTGTCCCCTGTGTCCCCTCTATCCCCTGTATCCCCTGTATCCCCAGTATCCCCTGTATCCCCAATATCCCCAGTATCCCCTGTATCCCCAGTATCCCCAGTATCCCCAGTATCCCCAGTATCCCCTGTATCCCCTGTATCCCCAGTATCCCCTATATTCCCTGTATTCCCTGTATACCCAGTATCCGCTGTATCCCCAATATCCCCAGTATCCCCTGTATCCCCAGAGTCCCCTGTATCCCCTGTATCCCCAGTATCCCCAATATCCCCTGTATCCCCAGTATCCCCAGTAACCCGAGTATCCCCAGTATCCCTAGTATCCCCTCTATCCACTGTATCCCATGTAACCCCAGTATCCCCTGTATCCCCTGTATCCCCAGCATCCCCAGTGTCCCCAATATCCCCAGTATCCCCTGTATCCCCTGTATCCCCTGTATCCCCAGTATCCCCTGTATACTCAGTATCCCCAGTATCCCCAGGATCCCCTGTATCCCCTGTATCCCCAGGATCCCCTGTATCCCCTGTATCCCCAGTATCCCCAGAATCCCATGTATCCCCATTATTATCAGTATCCCCTGTATCCCCTGCACCACCAGTATCCCCAGTATCCCTTGTATCCCCTGTATCCCCAGTATCCCCTCTATCCCCTGTATGCCCAGTATCCCCTGTATCCCCTGTATCCCCTGTATGCCCAGTATCCCCAGTGTCCCCTGTGTCCCCTGTGTCCCCTCTATCCCCTGTATCCCCTGTATCCCCAGTATCCCCTGTATCCCCTGTATCCCTAGTATCCCCAGTATCCCCTATATTCCCTGTATTCCCCGTATACCCAGTATCCGCTGTATCCCCAATATCCCCAGTATCCCCTGTATCCCCAGTATCCCCAGTATCCCCTGTATCCCCAGTATCCCCAGTATCCCCTGTATCCCCAGTATCCCCAGTATCCCCGATATTCCCTGTATTCCCTGTATACCCAGTATCCGCTGTATCCCCAATATCCCCAGTATCCCCTGTATCCACATTATCCCCTGTATCCCCTGTATCCCCTGTATCCCCAGTATCCCCAGTATCCCCTGTATCCCCAGTATCCCCAGTATACTCAATATCCCCAGTATCCCCAGTATTCCCTCTGTCCCCTGTATCGCCAGTATCCCCAGTATCCCCAGTATCCCCTGTATCCCCAGTATCCCCTGTATCCTCTGTATCCCCTGTATCCTTTGCATCCCCAGTATCCCGTGTATCCCGTGTATCACCAGTGTCCCCAGTATCCCCTGTACCCCAGTATCCCCAGTATCCCCAGTATCCCCTGTATCCCCAGTATCCCCAGTATCAAAAGTATCCCCTGTATCCCCTGTATCCCCAGTATCCCCAGTATCCCCAGTATCCCCTGTAACCCCTGTATCCCCAGTATCCCCTGTATCCCCTGTATCCCCAGTATCCCCTGTATCACCAGTATCCCCTGTATCCCCTGTACCCCCAGTATCCCCTGTATCCCCAGTATCCCCAGTATCCCCAGTATCCCCTGTATCCCCTGTATCCCCAGTATCCCATGTATCCCCTGTATCCCCTGTATCCCCAGTATCCCCTGTATCCCCTGCACCCCCAGTATCCCCTGTATCGCCAGTATCCCCAGTATCTCCTGTATCCCCTGTAACCCCAGTATCCCCTGTAACCCCAGTATCCCCAGTATCAAAAGTATCCCCTGTATCCCCAGTATCAACAGTATCCCCAAAATCCCCAGTATCCCCTGTCTCCTCAGTATCCACTGTATCCCCAGTATCCCAAGTATCCCCAGTATTCCCTGTATCCCCTGCATCCCCAGTATCCCCTGTATCCCCAGTATCCCCAGTATCACCTCTATCCCCAGTATCCCCCGTATCCCCAGTATCCCCTGTATCCCCTGTATCCCCAGTATCCCGTATCCCCAGTATCCCCTGTATCCCCTGTATCCCCTGTATCCCCTGTATCCCCTGTATCCCCTGTAACCCAGTATCCCCAGTATCCCCTGTATCCCCTGTATCCCCAGTATCCCCAGTATCAAAAGTATCCCCTGTATCCCCTGTATCCCCAGTATCCCCAGAATCCCCTGCAAACACTGTATCCCCTGTATCCCCAGTATCCCCTGTCTCCCCTGTATCCCCAGTATCCCCAGTATCCCGTGTATCCCGTGTATCACCAGTATCCCCTGTATCCCCAGTATCCCCTGTATTCCCAGTATCCCCAGTATTCCCTGTCACCCCTGTATCCCCAATATCCGCTGTATCCCCTGTATCCCCTGTATCCCCTGTATCCCGTTTATCCCCTGTCTCCCCAGTATCCCCTGTAACCCCAGTATCCCCTGTATCCCCAGTATCCCCTGTATCCCCTGTATCCCCAGTATCCCCAGTATCCCCTGTATCCCCAGTATCCCCTGTATCCCCTTTATCCGCAGTATCCCATGTATCCCCTTTATCCCCTGTATCCCCTGTATCCCCAGTATCAAAATTATCCCCTGTATCCCCAGTATCCCCAGTGTCAAAAGTATCCCCTGTATCCCCAGTATCCCCTGTATCCCCAGTTTCACCAGTATCCCCTGTATCCCCTGTATCCCCAGTATCCCCTGCATCCCCTGTATCCCTAGTATCCCCTGCATCCCCAGTATCCCCAGTATCCCCTGTATCCCTAGTAACTCCAGTATCCCCTGTATCCCCAGTATCCCCAGTATCAAAAGTATTGCCTGTATCCCCTGTATCCCCTGTACCCCCAGTATTCCCAGTATCCCCAGTATCCCCTGTAAACCTTGTATCCCCAGTATCCCCAGTATTCCCTCTATCCCCAGTATCCCCTGTATCCCCAGTATCTCCTGTATCCCCTGTATCCCCAGTATCCCCTGTATCCCCAGTATCCCCTGTATCCCCTGTATCCCCTGTATCCCTAGTATCCCCTGTATCCCCAGTATCCCCTGTATCACCAGTATCCCCAGTATCCCCTGTATCCCCAGTATCCCCAGTATCCCCAGTATACCATGTATGCCCTGTATCCCCTGTATCCCCAGTATCCCGTATCCCCAGTATCCCCTGTATCCCCTGTATCCCCTGTATCCCTAGTATCCCCTGTATCCCCTGTAACCCAGTATCCCATTATCCCCTGTATCCCCTGTATCCGCAGTATCCCCAGTATCAAAAGTATCCCCTGTATCCCCTGTATCCCCAGTATCCCCAGTATCCCCTGCAAACACTGTATCCCCTGTATCCCCAGTATCCCCTGTCTCCCCAGTATCCCCAGTATCCAGTGTATCCCGTGTATCACCAGTATCCCCTGTATCCCCAGTATCCCCTGTATTCCCAGTATCCCCAGTATTCCCTGTCACCCCTGTATCCCCAATATCCGCTGTATCCCCTGTATCCCCTGTATCCCCAGTATCCCGTTTATCCCCTGTCTCCCCAGTATCCCCTGTAACCCCAGTATCCCCTGTATCCCCAGTATCCCCTGTATCCCCTGTATCCCCAGTATCCCCAGCATCTCCTGTATCCCCAGTATCCCCTGTATCCCCTTTATCCGCAGTATCCCATGTATCCCCTTTATCCCCTGTATCCCCTGTATCCCCAGTATCCCCAGTATCTCCTGTATCCCCTGTATCCCCAGTATCCCCTGTAACCCCAGTATCCCCAGTATCAAAATTATCCCCTGTATCCCCAGTATCCCCTGTATCCCCAGTTTCACCAGTATCCCCTGTATCCCCTGTATCCCCAGTATCCCCTGTATCCCCTGTATCCCTAGTATCCCCTGTATCCCCAGTATCCCCAGTATCCCCTGTATCCCTAGTATCCCCAGTATCCCCTGTATCCCCAGTATCCCCAGTATCAAAAGTATTGCCTGTATCCCCTGTATCCCCTGTATCCCCAGTATTCCCAGTATCCCCAGTATCCCCTGTAAACCTTGTACCCCTGTATCCCCAGTATCCCCTGTATCCCCTGTATCCCCTGTATCCCCTGTATCCCCAGTATCCCGTGTATCCCGTGTATCACCAGTAGCCCCTGTATCTCCAGTATCCCCTGTATCCCCTGTATCCCCTGTATCCCCAGTCTCCCCTGTATCCCCTGTATCCCCAGTATCCCCTGTAACCCCAGTATCCCCTGTATCCCCAGAATCCGCTGTATCCCCTGTATCCCCAGTATCCCGTAACCCCTGTATCCCCAGTATCCTCTGTATCCCATGTATCCCCTGAATCCCCTGTATCCCCAGTATCCCCTGTATCCCCAGTATCCCCTGTATCCCCTGTATCCCTAGTATCCCCTGTAACCCCAGTATCCCACGTATCCCCAGCATCAAAAGTATTCCCTGTATCCCCAGTATCCCCAGTATCCCCAGTATCAAAAGTATCCCTTGTATCCCCAGTATCCCCTGTATCCCCAGTATCCTCTGTATCCCTAGTATCCCCAGTATCCCCTGTATCCCCAGTATCCCCTGTATCCCCTGTATCCTTAGTATCCCCTGCATCCCCTGTATCCCCTGTATCCCCAGTATCCCCAGTATCCCCTGTATCCCCAGTATCCCCAGTATCCGCAGTATCAAAAGTATCCCCTGTATCCCCAGTATCCCCAGTATCCCCTGTAAACGCTGTATCCCCTTTATCCCCAGTATCACCTGTATCCCTTGTATCCCCAGTATCCCATGTATCCCGTGTATCACCAGTATCACCTGTATCCCCAGTAACCCCTGTATCCCCTGTATCCCCAGTATCCCCAGTATCCCCTGTATCCCCAGTATCCCCAGTATCCCCAGTATCAAAAGTATCCCCTGTATCCCCTGTATCCCCAGTATCCCCTGTAAACCCTGTATCCCCTTTATCCCCAGTATCACCTGTATCCCCTTTATCCCCAGTATCCCATGTATCCCGTGTATCACCAGTATCCCCTGTATCCCCAGTATCCCCAGTATCCCCTGTATCCCCAGTATCCCCTGTATCCCCTGTATCCCTAGTATCCCCTGTAACCCCAGTATCCCACGTATCCCCAGTATCAAAAGTATTCCCTGTATCCCCAGTATCCCCAGTATTCCCAGTATCAAAAGTATCCCTTGTATCCCCAATATCCCCAGTATCGCCAGTATCCCCTTTATCCCCTGTATCCCCAGTATCAAATGTATCCCCTGCATCCCCAGTATCCCCTGTAAACCCTGTATCCCCTTTATCCCCAGTATCACCTGTATCCCCTGTATCCCCAGTATCCTCTGTATCCCCTGTATCCCCAGTATCCCCTGTATCCCCTGTATCCCCTGTATCCCCTGTATCCCCAGTATCCCCAGTATCCCCAGTATCCCCTGTATCCCCAGTATCCCCTGTAACCGCAGTATACCATGTATCCCCTGTATCCCCTGTATCCCCAGTATCCCCTGTATCCCCAGTATCCCCAGTATCCCCAGTATCAAAAGTATCCCCTGTATCCCCTGTATCCCCAGTATCCCCTGTAAACCCTGTATCCCCTTTATCCCCAGTATCACCTGTATCAACTGTATCCCCAATATCCCATGTATCCCGTGTATCACCAGTATCCCCTGTATCCGCAGTATCCCCTGTATCCCCTGTATCCCCAGTATCCCCAGTATCCCCTGTATCCCCTGTAACCACAGTATCCCCAGTATCCCCTGTATCCCCTGTATCCCCTGTATCCCCAGTATCCCCAGTATCCCCATCATCCCCTGTATCCCCAGTATCCCCTGTAACCGCAGTATACCATGTATCCCCTGTATCCCCTGTATCCCCAGTATCCCCTGTATCCCCTGTATCCCCAGTATCCCCTGTATCCCCAGTATCTCCTGTATCCCCAGTATCCCCTGTAACCCCAGAATCCCCAGTATCCCCTGTATCCCCAGTATCCCATGTATGCCCAGTATCCCCAGTATCCCCTGTGTCCCCAGTATCCCCTGTATCCCCAGTATCCCCTGTATCCCCTGTATCCCCTGTATCTCAGTATCCCCTGTATCCCCAGTATCCCCAGTATCCCCTGCATCCCCAGTATCCCCTGTATCCCCAGTATGCCCAGTATGCCAATATGCCCAGTATCCCCTGTATCTACAGTATCCCCAGTATCGCCAGTATCCCCTGTATCCCCTGTATCCCTAGTATCCCCTGTATCCCCAGTATCCCCAGTATCCCCTGTATCCCCAGTATCCCCTGTATCCCCTGTATCCCCTGTATCCCCTGTATCCCCAGTATCCCCTGTATCCCCAGTATCCGCAGTATCCCCTGTATCCCCAGTATCCCCAGTATCAAAAGTGTTGCCTGTAACCCCTCTATCCCTAGTATTCCCAGTATCCCCAGTATCCCCTGTAACCCCTGTATCCCCTGTATCCCCAGTATTCCCTGTATCCCCTGTATCCCCTGTATCCCCAGTATGCCGTGTATCCCGTGTATCACCAGTATCCCCTGTATCCTCAGTATGCCCTGTTTTCCCAGTATCCCCAGTATCCTCTGTACCCCCTGTATTCCCCGTATACCCTGTATCCCTGTATCCCCAGTAGCCCCTGTATCTCCAGTATCCCCTGTATCCCCTTTATCCCCTGTAACCCCAGTATCCCCTGTATCCCCAGAATCCGCTGTATCCCCTGTATCCCCAGTATCCCGTATACCCAGTATCCCCTGTATCCCCTGTATCCCCTGTATCCCTAGTATCCCCTGTATCCCCTGTAACCCAGTATCCCCAGCATCCCCTGTATCCCCTGTATCCCCAGTATCCCCAGTATCAAAAGTATCCCCTGTATCCCCTGTATCCCCAGTATCCCCAGAATCCCCTGCAAACACTGTATCCCCTGTATCCCCAGTATCCCCTGTCGCCCCTGTATCCCCAGTATCCCCAGTATCACGTGTATCCCCAGTATCCCCAGTATCCCATGTATGCCCTGTATCCCCTGTATCCCCAGTATCCCCTGTATCCCCAGTATCCCCTGTATCCCCAGTATCCCCTGTATTCCCAGTATCCCCAGTATTCCCAGTATCCCCAGTATCCCCTGTAAACCTTGTATCCCCAGTATCCCCAGTATCCCCAGTATCCCCTCTATCCCCAGTATCCCCTGTATCCCCAGTATCTCCTGTATCCCCTGTATCCGCAGTATCCCCTGTATCCCCAGTATCCCCTGTATCCCCTGTATCCCTAGTATCCCCTGTATCCCCAGTATCCCCTGTATCCCCAGTATCCCCAGTATCCCCTGTATCCCGTTTATCCCCTCTATCCCCAGTATCCCCTGTATCCCCAGTATCTCCTGTATCCCCTGTATCCGCAGTATCCCCTGTATCCCCAGTATCCCCTGTATCCCCTGTATCCCCTGTATCCCTAGTATCCCCTGTATCCCCAGTATCCCCTGTATCCCCAGTATCCCCAGTATCCCCTGTATCCCCAGTATCCCCAGTATCCCCAGTATCCCATGTATGCCCTGTATCCCCTGTATCCCCAGTATCCCCTGTATCCCCAGTATCCCCTGTATCCCCAGTATCCCCAGTATCTCCTGTATCCCCTGTATCCCCAGTATCCCCTGTAACCCCAGTATCCCCAGTATCAAACGTATCCCCTGTATCGCCAGTATCCCCAGTATCCCAAGTATCAAAAGTATCCCCTGTATCCCCAGTATCCCCTGTATCCGCAGTATCCCCAGTATCGCCAGTATCCCCAGTATCCCCAGTATCAAAAGTATCCCCTGTATCCCCAGTATCCCCTGTATCCGCAGTATCCCCAGTATCCCCTGTACCCCCAGTATCCCCTGTATCCCCAGTATCCCCTGTATCCCCTGTATCCCCTGTATCCCCAGAATCCTCAGTATCCCCTGTATCCCCAGTATCCCCAGTATCCCCAGTATCCCCTGTAGCTCCAGTATCCCCAGTATCAAAAGTATCCCCTGTATCCACTGTATCCCCAGTATCCCCAGTATCCCCAGTATTCCTTGTAAACCCTGTATCCCCAGTATCCCCTGTAAACCCTGTATCCTCTGTATCCCCAGTATCCCCTGTATCCCCTGTATCCCCTGTATCCTTTGCATCCCCAGTATCCCCAGTATCCCGTGTATCCCGTGTATCACCAGTGTCCCCAGTATCCCCTGTACCCCAGTATCCCCAGTATCCCCTGTATCCCCAGTATCCCCAGTATCAAAAGTATCCCCTGTATCCCCTGTATCCCCAGTATCCCCAGTATCCCAAGTATCCCCAGTATCCCCTGTATCACCAGTATCCCCTGTATCCCCTGTACCCCCAGTATCCCCTGTATCCCCAGTATCCCCAGTATCCCCAGTATCCCCTGTATCCCCTGTATCCCCAGTATCCCATGTATCCCCTGTATCCCATGTATCCCCAGTATCCCCTGTATCCCCTGCACCCCCAGTATCCCCTGTATCCCCAGTATCCCCAGTATCTCCTGTATCCCCTGTATCCCCAGTATCCGCTGTAACCCCAGTATCCCCAGTATCCCCAGTATCAAAAGTATCCCCTGTATCCCCAGTATCCCCAGTATCTCCTGTGTCCCCTGTATCCCCAGTCTCCCCTCTATCCCCAGTATCCCCTGTATCCCCAGTATCAAAAGTATCCCCTATATCCCCAGTATCCCCTGTCTCCTCAGTATCCCCTGTATCCCCAGTATCGCAAGTATCCCCAGTATTCCCTGTATCCCCTGTATCCCCAGTATCCCATGTATCCCCAGTATCCCCAGTATCACCTCTATCCCCAGTATCCCCTGTATCCCCAGTATCCCCTGTATCCCCTGTATCCCCAGTATCCCGTATCCCCAGTATCCCCTGTATCCCCTGTATCCCCTGTATCCCTAGTATCCCCTGTATCCCCTGTATCCCCTGTATCCCCAGTATCCCCTGTCTCCCCTGTATCCCCAGTATCCCCAGTATCCCGTCTATCCCGTGTATCACCAGTATCCCCTGTATCCCCAGTATCCCCTGTATTCCCAGTATCCCCAGTATTCCCTGTCACCCCTGTATCCCCAATATCCGCTGTATCCCCTGTATCCCCTGTATCCCCTGTATCCCGTTTATCCCCTCTATCCCCAGTATCCCCTGTATCCCCAGTATCTCCTGTATCCCCTGTATCCGCAGTATCCCCTGTATCCCCAGTATCCCCTGTATCCCCTGTATCCCCTGTATCCCTAGTATCCCCTGTATCCCCAGTATCCCCTGTATCCCCAGTATCCCCAGTATCCCCTGTATCCCCAGTATCCCCAGTATCCCCAGTATCCCATGTATGCCCTGTATCCCCTGTATCCCCAGTATCCCCTGTATCCCCAGTATCCCCTGTATCCCCAGTATCCCCAGTATCTCCTGTATCCCCTGTATCCCCAGTATCCCCTGTAACCCCAGTATCCCCAGTATCAAACGTATCCCCTGTATCGCCAGTATCCCCAGTATTCCCAGTATCAAAAGTATCCCCTGTATCCCCAGTATCCCCTGTATCCGCAGTATCCCCAGTATCCCCTGTATCCCCAGTATCCCCTGTATCCCCAGTATCCCCTGTATCCCCTGTATCCCCTGTATCTCCAGAATCCTCAGTATCCCCTGTATCCCCAGTATCCCCAGTATCCCCAGTATCCCCTGTATCTCCAGTATCCCCAGTATCAAAAGTATCCCCTGTATCCACTGTATCCCCAGTATCCCCAGTATCCCCAGTATTCCTTGTAAACCCTGTATCCCCAGTATCCCCTGTAAACCCTGTATCCTCTGTATCCCCAGTATCCCCTGTATCCCCTGTATCCCCTGTATCCTTTGCATCCCCAGTATCCCCAGTATCCCGTGTATCCCGTGTATCACCAGTGTCCCCAGTATCCCCTGTACCCCAGTATCCCCAGTATCCCCTGTATCCCCAGTATCCCCAGTATCAAAAGTATCCCCTGTATCCCCTGTATCCCCAGTATCCCCAGTATCCCAAGTATCCCCAGTATCCCCTGTATCACCAGTATCCCCTGTATCCCCTGTACCCCCAGTATCCCCTGTATCCCCAGTATCCCCAGTATCCCCAGTATCCCCTGTGTCCCCTGTATCCCCAGTATCCCATGTATCCCCTGTATCCCATGTATCCCCAGTATCCCCTGTATCCCCTGCACCCCCAGTATCCCCTGTATCCCCAGTATCCCCAGTATCTCCTGTATCCCCTGTATCCCCAGTATCCGCTGTAACCCCAGTATCCCCAGTATCCCCAGTATCAAAAGTATCCCCTGTATCCCCAGTATCCCCAGTATCTCCTGTGTCCCCTGTATCCCCAGTCTCCCCTCTATCCCCAGTATCCCCTGTATCCCCAGTATCAAAAGTATCCCCTATATCCCCAGTATCCCCTGTCTCCTCAGTATCCCCTGTATCCCCAGTATCGCAAGTATCCCCAGTATTCCCTGTATCCCCTGTATCCCCAGTATCCCCTGTATCCCCAGTATCCCCAGTATCACCTCTATCCCCAGTATCCCCTGTATCCCCAGTATCCCCTGTATCCCCTGTATCCCCAGTATCCCGTATCCCCAGTATCCCCTGTATCCCCTGTATCCCCTGTATCCCTAGTATCCCCTGTATCCCCTGTAACCCAGTATCCCCAGTATCCCCTGTATCCCCAGTATCCCCAGTATCAAAAGTATCCCCTGTATCCCCCGTATCCCCAGTATCGCCAGTATCCCCTGCAAACACTGTATGCCCTGTATCCCCAGTATCCCCTGTCTCCCCTGTATCCCCAGTATCCCCAGTATCCCATCTATCCCGTGTATCACCAGTATCCCCTGTATCCCCAGTATCCCCTGTATTCCCAGTATCCCCAGTATTCCCTGTCACCCCTGTATCCCCAATATCCGCTGTATCCCCTGTATCCCCTGTATCCCCTGTATCCCGTTTATCCCCTCTATCCCCAGTATCCCCTGTATCCCCAGTATCTCCTGTATCCCCTGTATCCGCAGTATCCCCTGTATCCCCAGTATCCCCTGTATCCCCTGTATCCCCTGTATCCCTAGTATCCCCTGTATCCCCAGTATCCCCTGTATCCCCAGTATCCCCAGTATCCCCTGTATCCCCAGTATCCCCAGTATCCCCAGTATCCCATGTATGCCCTGTATCCCCTGTATCCCCAGTATCCCCTGTATCCCCAGTATCCCCTGTATCCCCAGTATCCCCAGTATCTCCTGTATCCCCTGTATCCCCAGTATCCGCTGTAACCCCAGTATCCCCAGTATCCCCAGTATCAAAAGTATCCCCTGTATCCCCAGTATCCCCAGTATCTCCTGTGTCCCCTGTATCCCCAGTCTCCCCTCTATCCCCAGTATCCCCTGTATCCCCAGTATCAAAAGTATCCCCTATATCCCCAGTATCCCCTGTCTCCTCAGTATCCCCTGTATCCCCAGTATCGCAAGTATCCCCAGTATTCCCTGTATCCCCTGTATCCCCAGTATCCCCTGTATCCCCAGTATCCCCAGTATCACCTCTATCCCCAGTATCCCCTGTATCCCCAGTATCCCCTGTATCCCCTGTATCCCCAGTATCCCGTATCCCCAGTATCCCCTGTATCCCCTGTATCCCCTGTATCCCTAGTATCCCCTGTATCCCCTGTAACCCAGTATCCCCAGTATCCCCTGTATCCCCTGTATCCCCAGTATCCCCAGTATCAAAAGTATCCCCTGTATCCCCCGTATCCCCAGTATCGCCAGTATCCCCTGCAAACACTGTATCCCCTGTATCCCCAGTATCCCCTGTCTCCCCTGTATCCCCAGTATCCCCAGTATCCCGTCTATCCCGTGTATCACCAGTATCCCCTGTATCCCCAGTATCCCCTGTATTCCCAGTATCCCCAGTATTCCCTGTCACCCCTGTATCCCCAATATCCGCTGTATCCCCTGTATCCCCTGTATCCCCTGTATCCCGTTTATCCCCTCTATCCCCAGTATCCCCTGTATCCCCAGTATCTCCTGTATCCCCTGTATCCGCAGTATCCCCTGTATCCCCAGTATCCCCTGTATCCCCTGTATCCCCTGTATCCCTAGTATCCCCTGTATCCCCAGTATCCCCTGTATCCCCAGTATCCCCAGTATCCCCTGTATCCCCAGTATCCCCAGTATCCCCAGTATCCCATGTATGCCCTGTATCCCCTGTATCCCCAGTATCCCCTGTATCCCCAGTATCCCCTGTATCCCCAGTATCCCCAGTATCTCCTGTATCCCCTGTATCCCCAGTATCCCCTGTAACCCCAGTATCCCCAGTATCAAACGTATCCCCTGTATCGCCAGTATCCCCAGTATCCCCAGTATCAAAAGTATCCCCTGTATCCCCAGTATCCCCTGTATCCGCAGTATCCCCAGTATCGCCAGTATCCGCAGTATCCCCAGTATCAAAAGTATCCCCTGTATCCCCAGTATCCCCTGTATCCGCAGTATCCCCAGTATCCCCTGTATCCCCAGTATCCCCAGCATCCCCTGTATCCCCTGTATCCCCAGTATCCCCAGTATCAAAAGTATCCCCTGTATCCCCTGTATCCCCAGTATCCCCAGAATCCCCTGCAAACACTGTATCCCCTGTATCCCCAGTATCCCCTGTCGCCCCTGTATCCCCAGTATCCCCAGTATCACGTGTATCCCCAGTATCCCCAGTATCCCATGTATGCCCTGTATCCCCTGTATCCCCAGTATCCCCTGTATCCCCAGTATCCCCTGTATCCCCAGTATCCCCTGTATTCCCAGTATCCCCAGTATTCCCAGTATCCCCAGTATCCCCTGTAAACCTTGTATCCCCAGTATCCCTAGTATCCCCAGTATCCCCTCTATCCCCAGTATCCCCTGTATCCCCAGTATCTCCTGTATCCCCTGTATCCGCAGTATCCCCTGTATCCCCAGTATCCCCTGTATCCCCTGTATCCCTAGTATCCCCTGTATCCCCAGTATCCCCTGTATCCCCAGTATCCCCAGTATCCCCTGTATCCCCAGTATCCCCAGTATCCCCAGTATCCCATGTATGCCCTGTATCCCCTGTATCCCCAGTATCCCCTGTATCCCCAGTATCCCCTGTATCCCCAGTATCCCCAGTATCTCCTGTATCCCCTGTATCCCCAGTATCCCCTGTAACCCCAGTATCCCCAGTATCAAACGTATCCCCTGTATCGCCAGTATCCCCAGTATCCCCAGTATCAAAAGTATCCCCTGTATCCCCAGTATCCCCTGTATCCGCAGTATCCCCAGTATCCCCTGTATCCCCAGTATCCCCTGTATCCCCAGTATCCCCTGTATCCCCTGTATCCCCTGTATCCCCAGAATCCTCAGTATCCCCTGTATCCCCAGTATCCCCAGTATCCCCAGTATCCCCTGTATCTCCAGTATCCCCAGTATCAAAAGTATCCCCTGTATCCACTGTATCCCCAGTATCCCCAGTATCCCCAGTATTCCTTGTAAACCCTGTATCCCCAGTATCCCCTGTAAACCCTGTATCCTCTGTATCCCCAGTATCCCCTGTATCCCCTGTATCCCCTGTATCCTTTGCATCCCCAGTATCCCCAGTATCCCGTGTATCCCGTGTATCACCAGTGTCCCCAGTATCCCCTGTACCCCAGTATCCCCAGTATCCCCTGTATCCCCAGTATCCCCAGTATCAAAAGTATCCCCTGTATCCCCTGTATCCCCAGTATCCCCAGTATCCCAAGTATCCCCAGTATCCCCTGTATCACCAGTATCCCCTGTATCCCCTGTACCCCCAGTATCCCCTGTATCCCCAGTATCCCCAGTATCCCCAGTATCCCCTGTATCCCCTGTATCCCCAGTATCCCATGTATCCCCTGTATCCCATGTATCCCCAGTATCCCCTGTATCCCCTGCACCCCCAGTATCCCCTGTATCCCCAATATCCCCAGTATCTCCTGTATCCCCTGTATCCCCAGTATCCGCTGTAACCCCAGTATCCCCAGTATCCCCAGTATCAAAAGTATCCCCTGTATCCCCAGTATCCCCAGTATCTCCTGTGTCCCCTGTATCCCCAGTCTCCCCTCTATCCCCAGTATCCCCTGTATCCCCAGTATCAAAAGTATCCCCTATATCCCCAGTATCCCCTGTCTCCTCAGTATCCCCTGTATCCCCAGTATCGCAAGTATCCCCAGTATTCCCTGTATCCCCTGTATCCCCAGTATCCCCTGTATCCCCAGTATCCCCAGTATCACCTCTATCCCCAGTATCCCCTGTATCCCCAGTATCCCCTGTATCCCCTGTATCCCCAGTATCCCGTATCCCCAGTATCCCCTGTATCCCCTGTATCCCCTGTATCCCTAGTATCCCCTGTATCCCCTGTAACCCAGTATCCCCAGTATCCCCTGTATCCCCTGTATCCCCAGTATCCCCAGTATCAAAAGTATCCCCTGTATCCCCCGTATCCCCAGTATCGCCAGTATCCCCTGCAAACACTGTATCCCCTGTATCCCCAGTATCCCCTGTCTCCCCTGTATCCCCAGTATCCCCAGTATCCCGTCTATCCCGTGTATCACCAGTATCCCCTGTATCCCCAGTATCCCCTGTATTCCCAGTATCCCCAGTATTCCCTGTCACCCCTGTATCCCCAATATCCGCTGTATCCCCTGTATCCCCTGTATCCCCTGTATCCCGTTTATCCCCTCTATCCCCAGTATCCCCTGTATCCCCAGTATCTCCTGTATCCCCTGTATCCGCAGTATCCCCTGTATCCCCAGTATCCCCTGTATCCCCTGTATCCCCTGTATCCCTAGTATCCCCTGTATCCCCAGTATCCCCTGTATCCCCAGTATCCCCAGTATCCCCTGTATCCCCAGTATCCCCAGTATCCCCAGTATCCCATGTATGCCCTGTATCCCCTGTATCCCCAGTATCCCCTGTATCCCCAGTATCCCCTGTATCCCCAGTATCCCCAGTATCTCCTGTATCCCCTGTATCCCCAGTATCCCCTGTAACCCCAGTATCCCCAGTATCAAACGTATCCCCTGTATCGCCAGTATCCCCAGTATCCCAAGTATCAAAAGTATCCCCTGTATCCCCAGTATCCCCTGTATCCGCAGTATCCCCAGTATCGCCAGTATCCCCAGTATCCCCAGTATCAAAAGTATCCCCTGTATCCCCAGTATCCCCTGTATCCGCAGTATCCCCAGTATCCCCTGTACCCCCAGTATCCCCTGTATCCCCAGTATCCCCTGTATCCCCTGTATCCCCTGTATCCCCAGAATCCTCAGTATCCCCTGTATCCCCAGTATCCCCAGTATCCCCAGTATCCCCTGTATCTCCAGTATCCCCAGTATCAAAAGTATCCCCTGTATCCACTGTATCCCCAGTATCCCCAGTATCCCCAGTATTCCTTGTAAACCCTGTATCCCCAGTATCCCCTGTAAACCCTGTATCCTCTGTATCCCCAGTATCCCCTGTATCCCCTGTATCCCCTGTATCCTTTGCATCCCCAGTATCCCCAGTATCCCGTGTATCCCGTGTATCACCAGTGTCCCCAGTATCCCCTGTACCCCAGTATCCCCAGTATCCCCTGTATCCCCAGTATCCCCAGTATCAAAAGTATCCCCTGTATCCCCTGTATCCCCAGTATCCCCAGTATCCCAAGTATCCCCAGTATCCCCTGTATCACCAGTATCCCCTGTATCCCCTGTACCCCCAGTATCCCCTGTATCCCCAGTATCCCCAGTATCCCAAGTATCCCCTGTATCCCCTGTATCCCCAGTATCCCATGTATCCCCTGTATCCCATGTATCCCCAGTATCCCCTGTATCCCCTGCACCCCCAGTATCCCCTGTATCCCCAGTATCCCCAGTATCTCCTGTATCCCCTGTATCCCCAGTATCCGCTGTAACCCCAGTATCCCCAGTATCCCCAGTATCAAAAGTATCCCCTGTATCCCCAGTATCCCCAGTATCTCCTGTGTCCCCTGTATCCCCAGTCTCCCCTCTATCCCCAGTATCCCCTGTATCCCCAGTATCAAAAGTATCCCCTATATCCCCAGTATCCCCTGTCTCCTCAGTATCCCCTGTATCCCCAGTATCGCAAGTATCCCCAGTATTCCCTGTATCCCCTGTATCCCCAGTATCCCATGTATCCCCAGTATCCCCAGTATCACCTCTATCCCCAGTATCCCCTGTATCCCCAGTATCCCCTGTATCCCCTGTATCCCCAGTATCCCGTATCCCCAGTATCCCCTGTATCCCCTGTATCCCCTGTATCCCTAGTATCCCCTGTATCCCCTGTATCCCCTGTATCCCCAGTATCCCCTGTCTCCCCTGTATCCCCAGTATCCCCAGTATCCCGTCTATCCCGTGTATCACCAGTATCCCCTGTATCCCCAGTATCCCCTGTATTCCCAGTATCCCCAGTATTCCCTGTCACCCCTGTATCCCCAATATCCGCTGTATCCCCTGTATCCCCTGTATCCCCTGTATCCCGTTTATCCCCTCTATCCCCAGTATCCCCTGTATCCCCAGTATCTCCTGTATCCCCTGTATCCGCAGTATCCCCTGTATCCCCAGTATCCCCTGTATCCCCTGTATCCCCTGTATCCCTAGTATCCCCTGTATCCCCAGTATCCCCTGTATCCCCAGTATCCCCAGTATCCCCTGTATCCCCAGTATCCCCAGTATCCCCAGTATCCCATGTATGCCCTGTATCCCCTGTATCCCCAGTATCCCCTGTATCCCCAGTATCCCCTGTATCCCCAGTATCCCCAGTATCTCCTGTATCCCCTGTATCCCCAGTATCCCCTGTAACCCCAGTATCCCCAGTATCAAACGTATCCCCTGTATCGCCAGTATCCCCAGTATCCCCAGTATCAAAAGTATCCCCTGTATCCCCAGTATCCCCTGTATCCGCAGTATCCCCAGTATCCCCTGTATCCCCAGTATCCCCTGTATCCCCAGTATCCCCTGTATCCCCTGTATCCCCTGTATCCCCAGAATCCTCAGTATCCCCTGTATCCCCAGTATCCCCAGTATCCCCAGTATCCCCTGTATCTCCAGTATCCCCAGTATCAAAAGTATCCCCTGTATCCACTGTATCCCCAGTATCCCCAGTATCCCCAGTATTCCTTGTAAACCCTGTATCCCCAGTATCCCCTGTAAACCCTGTATCCTCTGTATCCCCAGTATCCCCTGTATCCCCTGTATCCCCTGTATCCTTTGCATCCCCAGTATCCCCAGTATCCCGTGTATCCCGTGTATCACCAGTGTCCCCAGTATCCCCTGTACCCCAGTATCCCCAGTATCCCCTGTATCCCCAGTATCCCCAGTATCAAAAGTATCCCCTGTATCCCCTGTATCCCCAGTATCCCCAGTATCCCAAGTATCCCCAGTATCCCCTGTATCACCAGTATCCCCTGTATCCCCTGTACCCCCAGTATCCCCTGTATCCCCAGTATCCCCAGTATCCCCAGTATCCCCTGTGTCCCCTGTATCCCCAGTATCCCATGTATCCCCTGTATCCCATGTATCCCCAGTATCCCCTGTATCCCCTGCACCCCCAGTATCCCCTGTATCCCCAGTATCCCCAGTATCTCCTGTATCCCCTGTATCCCCAGTATCCGCTGTAACCCCAGTATCCCCAGTATCCCCAGTATCAAAAGTATCCCCTGTATCCCCAGTATCCCCAGTATCTCCTGTGTCCCCTGTATCCCCAGTCTCCCCTCTATCCCCAGTATCCCCTGTATCCCCAGTATCAAAAGTATCCCCTGTATCCCCAGTATCCCCTGTATCCGCAGTATCCCCAGTATCCCCTGTACCCCCAGTATCCCCTGTATCCCCAGTATCCCCTGTATCCCCTGTATCCCCTGTATCCCCAGAATCCTCAGTATCCCCTGTATCCCCAGTATCCCCAGTATCCCCAGTATCCCCTGTATCCCCTGTATCCCATGTATCCCCAGTATCCCCTGTATCCCCTGCACCCCCAGTATCCCCTGTATCCCCAGTATCCCCAGTATCTCCTGTATCCCCTGTATCCCCAGTATCCGCTGTAACCCCAGTATCCCCAGTATCCCCAGTATCAAAAGTATCCCCTGTATCCCCAGTATCCCCAGTATCTCCTGTGTCCCCTGTATCCCCAGTCTCCCCTCTATCCCCAGTATCCCCTGTATCCCCAGTATCAAAAGTATCCCCTATATCCCCAGTATCCCCTGTCTCCTCAGTATCCCCTGTATCCCCAGTATCGCAAGTATCCCCAGTATTCCCTGTATCCCCTGTATCCCCAGTATCCCATGTATCCCCAGTATCCCCAGTATCACCTCTATCCCCAGTATCCCCTGTATCCCCAGTATCCCCTGTATCCCCTGTATCCCCAGTATCCCGTATCCCCAGTATCCCCTGTATCCCCTGTATCCCCTGTATCCCTAGTATCCCCTGTATCCCCTGTATCCCCTGTATCCCCAGTATCCCCTGTCTCCCCTGTATCCCCAGTATCCCCAGTATCCCGTCTATCCCGTGTATCACCAGTATCCCCTGTATCCCCAGTATCCCCTGTATTCCCAGTATCCCCAGTATTCCCTGTCACCCCTGTATCCCCAATATCCGCTGTATCCCCTGTATCCCCTGTATCCCCTGTATCCCGTTTATCCCCTCTATCCCCAGTATCCCCTGTATCCCCAGTATCTCCTGTATCCCCTGTATCCGCAGTATCCCCTGTATCCCCAGTATCCCCTGTATCCCCTGTATCCCCTGTATCCCTAGTATCCCCTGTATCCCCAGTATCCCCTGTATCCCCAGTATCCCCAGTATCCCCTGTATCCCCAGTATCCCCAGTATCCCCAGTATCCCATGTATGCCCTGTATCCCCTGTATCCCCAGTATCCCCTGTATCCCCAGTATCCCCTGTATCCCCAGTATCCCCAGTATCTCCTGTATCCCCTGTATCCCCAGTATCCCCTGTAACCCCAGTATCCCCAGTATCAAACGTATCCCCTGTATCGCCAGTATCCCCAGTATCCCCAGTATCAAAAGTATCCCCTGTATCCCCAGTATCCCCTGTATCCGCAGTATCCCCAGTATCCCCTGTATCCCCAGTATCCCCTGTATCCCCAGTATCCCCTGTATCCCCTGTATCCCCTGTATCCCCAGAATCCTCAGTATCCCCTGTATCCCCAGTATCCCCAGTATCCCCAGTATCCCCTGTATCTCCAGTATCCCCAGTATCAAAAGTATCCCCTGTATCCACTGTATCCCCAGTATGCCCAGTATCCCCAGTATTCCTTGTAAACCCTGTATCCCCAGTATCCCCTGTAAACCCTGTATCCTCTGTATCCCCAGTATCCCCTGTATCCCCTGTATCCCCTGTATCCTTTGCATCCCCAGTATCCCCAGTATCCCGTGTATCCCGTGTATCACCAGTGTCCCCAGTATCCCCTGTACCCCAGTATCCCCAGTATCCCCTGTATCCCCAGTATCCCCAGTATCAAAAGTATCCCCTGTATCCCCTGTATCCCCAGTATCCCCAGTATCCCAAGTATCCCCAGTATCCCCTGTATCACCAGTATCCCCTGTATCCCCTGTACCCCCAGTATCCCCTGTATCCCCAGTATCCCCAGTATCCCCAGTATCCCCTGTGTCCCCTGTATCCCCAGTATCCCATGTATCCCCTGTATCCCATGTATCCCCAGTATCCCCTGTATCCCCTGCACCCCCAGTATCCCCTGTATCCCCAGTATCCCCAGTATCTCCTGTATCCCCTGTATCCCCAGTATCCGCTGTAACCCCAGTATCCCCAGTATCCCCAGTATCAAAAGTATCCCCTGTATCCCCAGTATCCCCAGTATCTCCTGTGTCCCCTGTATCCCCAGTCTCCCCTCTATCCCCAGTATCCCCTGTATCCCCAGTATCAAAAGTATCCCCTATATCCCCAGTATCCCCTGTCTCCTCAGTATCCCCTGTATCCCCAGTATCGCAAGTATCCCCAGTATTCCCTGTATCCCCTGTATCCCCAGTATCCCCTGTATCCCCAGTATCCGCAGTATCACCTCTATCCCCAGTATCCCCTGTATCCCCAGTATCCCCTGTATCCCCTGTATCCCCAGTATCCCGTATCCCCAGTATCCCCTGTATCCCCTGTATCCCCTGTATCCCTAGTATCCCCTGTATCCCCTGTAACCCAGTATCCCCAGTATCCCCTGTATCCCCTGTATCCCCAGTATCCCCAGTATCAAAAGTATCCCCTGTATCCCCCGTATCCCCAGTATCGCCAGTATCCCCTGCAAACACTGTATGCCCTGTATCCCCAGTATCCCCTGTCTCCCCTGTATCCCCAGTATCCCCAGTATCCCATCTATCCCGTGTATCACCAGTATCCCCTGTATCCCCAGTATCCCCTGTATTCCCAGTATCCCCAGTATTCCCTGTCACCCCTGTATCCCCAATATCCGCTGTATCCCCTGTATCCCCTGTATCCCCTGTATCCCGTTTATCCCCTCTATCCCCAGTATCCCCTGTATCCCCAGTATCTCCTGTATCCCCTGTATCCGCAGTATCCCCTGTATCCCCAGTATCCCCTGTATCCCCTGTATCCCCTGTATCCCTAGTATCCCCTGTATCCCCAGTATCCCCTGTATCCCCAGTATCCCCAGTATCCCCTGTATCCCCAGTATCCCCAGTATCCCCAGTATCCCATGTATGCCCTGTATCCCCTGTATCCCCAGTATCCCCTGTATCCCCAGTATCCCCTGTATCCCCAGTATCCCCAGTATCTCCTGTATCCCCTGTATCCCCAGTATCCGCTGTAACCCCAGTATCCCCAGTATCCCCAGTATCAAAAGTATCCCCTGTATCCCCAGTATCCCCAGTATCTCCTGTGTCCCCTGTATCCCCAGTCTCCCCTCTATCCCCAGTATCCCCTGTATCCCCAGTATCAAAAGTATCCCCTATATCCCCAGTATCCCCTGTCTCCTCAGTATCCCCTGTATCCCCAGTATCGCAAGTATCCCCAGTATTCCCTGTATCCCCTGTATCCCCAGTATCCCCTGTATCCCCAGTATCCCCAGTATCACCTCTATCCCCAGTATCCCCTGTATCCCCAGTATCCCCTGTATCCCCTGTATCCCCAGTATCCCGTATCCCCAGTATCCCCTGTATCCCCTGTATCCCCTGTATCCCTAGTATCCCCTGTATCCCCTGTAACCCAGTATCCCCAGTATCCCCTGTATCCCCTGTATCCCCAGTATCCCCAGTATCAAAAGTATCCCCTGTATCCCCCGTATCCCCAGTATCGCCAGTATCCCCTGCAAACACTGTATCCCCTGTATCCCCAGTATCCCCTGTCTCCCCTGTATCCCCAGTATCCCCAGTATCCCGTCTATCCCGTGTATCACCAGTATCCCCTGTATCCCCAGTATCCCCTGTATTCCCAGTATCCCCAGTATTCCCTGTCACCCCTGTATCCCCAATATCCGCTGTATCCCCTGTATCCCCTGTATCCCCTGTATCCCGTTTATCCCCTCTATCCCCAGTATCCCCTGTATCCCCAGTATCTCCTGTATCCCCTGTATCCGCAGTATCCCCTGTATCCCCAGTATCCCCTGTATCCCCTGTATCCCCTGTATCCCTAGTATCCCCTGTATCCCCAGTATCCCCTGTATCCCCAGTATCCCCAGTATCCCCTGTATCCCCAGTATCCCCAGTATCCCCAGTATCCCATGTATGCCCTGTATCCCCTGTATCCCCAGTATCCCCTGTATCCCCAGTATCCCCTGTATCCCCAGTATCCCCAGTATCTCCTGTATCCCCTGTATCCCCAGTATCCCCTGTAACCCCAGTATCCTCAGTATCAAACGTATCCCCTGTATCGCCAGTATCCCCAGTATCCCCAGTATCAAAAGTATCCCCTGTATCCCCAGTATCCCCTGTATCCGCAGTATCCCCAGTATCGCCAGTATCCCCAGTATCCCCAGTATCAAAAGTATCCCCTGTATCCCCAGTATCCCCTGTATCCGCAGTATCCCCAGTATCCCCTGTATCCCCAGTATCCCCAGCATCCCCTGTATCCCCTGTATCCCCAGTATCCCCAGTATCAAAAGTATCCCCTGTATCCCCTGTATCCCCAGTATCCCCAGAATCCCCTGCAAACACTGTATCCCCTGTATCCCCAGTATCCCCTGTCGCCCCTGTATCCCCAGTATCCCCAGTATCACGTGTATCCCCAGTATCCCCAGTATCCCATGTATGCCCTGTATCCCCTGTATCCCCAGTATCCCCTGTATCCCCAGTATCCCCTGTATCCCCAGTATCCCCTGTATTCCCAGTATCCCCAGTATTCCCAGTATCCCCAGTATCCCCTGTAAACCTTGTATCCCCAGTATCCCCAGTATCCCCAGTATCCCCTCTATCCCCAGTATCCCCTGTATCCCCAGTATCTCCTGTATCCCCTGTATCCGCAGTATCCCCTGTATCCCCAGTATCCCCTGTATCCCCTGTATCCCTAGTATCCCCTGTATCCCCAGTATCCCCTGTATCCCCAGTATCCCCAGTATCCCCTGTATCCCCAGTATCCCCAGTATCCCCAGTATCCCATGTATGCCCTGTATCCCCTGTATCCCCAGTATCCCCTGTATCCCCAGTATCCCCTGTATCCCCAGTATCCCCAGTATCTCCTGTATCCCCTGTATCCCCAGTATCCCCTGTAACCCCAGTATCCCCAGTATCAAACGTATCCCCTGTATCGCCAGTATCCCCAGTATCCCCAGTATCAAAAGTATCCCCTGTATCCCCAGTATCCCCTGTATCCGCAGTATCCCCAGTATCCCCTGTATCCCCAGTATCCCCTGTATCCCCAGTATCCCCTGTATCCCCTGTATCCCCTGTATCCCCAGAATCCTCAGTATCCCCTGTATCCCCAGTATCCCCAGTATCCCCAGTATCCCCTGTATCTCCAGTATCCCCAGTATCAAAAGTATCCCCTGTATCCACTGTATCCCCAGTATCCCCAGTATCCCCAGTATTCCTTGTAAACCCTGTATCCCCAGTATCCCCTGTAAACCCTGTATCCTCTGTATCCCCAGTATCCCCTGTATCCCCTGTATCCCCTGTATCCTTTGCATCCCCAGTATCCCCAGTATCCCGTGTATCCCGTGTATCACCAGTGTCCCCAGTATCCCCTGTACCCCAGTATCCCCAGTATCCCCTGTATCCCCAGTATCCCCAGTATCAAAAGTATCCCCTGTATCCCCTGTATCCCCAGTATCCCCAGTATCCCAAGTATCCCCAGTATCCCCTGTATCACCAGTATCCCCTGTATCCCCTGTACCCCCAGTATCCCCTGTATCCCCAGTATCCCCAGTATCCCCAGTATCCCCTGTATCCCCTGTATCCCCAGTATCCCATGTATCCCCTGTATCCCATGTATCCCCAGTATCCCCTGTATCCCCTGCACCCCCAGTATCCCCTGTATCCCCAGTATCCCCAGTATCTCCTGTATCCCCTGTATCCCCAGTATCCGCTGTAACCCCAGTATCCCCAGTATCCCCAGTATCAAAAGTATCCCCTGTATCCCCAGTATCCCCAGTATCTCCTGTGTCCCCTGTATCCCCAGTCTCCCCTCTATCCCCAGTATCCCCTGTATCCCCAGTATCAAAAGTATCCCCTATATCCCCAGTATCCCCTGTCTCCTCAGTATCCCCTGTATCCCCAGTATCGCAAGTATCCCCAGTATTCCCTGTATCCCCTGTATCCCCAGTATCCCCTGTATCCCCAGTATCCCCAGTATCACCTCTATCCCCAGTATCCCCTGTATCCCCAGTATCCCCTGTATCCCCTGTATCCCCAGTATCCCGTATCCCCAGTATCCCCTGTATCCCCTGTATCCCCTGTATCCCTAGTATCCCCTGTATCCCCTGTAACCCAGTATCCCCAGTATCCCCTGTATCCCCTGTATCCCCAGTATCCCCAGTATCAAAAGTATCCCCTGTATCCCCCGTATCCCCAGTATCGCCAGTATCCCCTGCAAACACTGTATCCCCTGTATCCCCAGTATCCCCTGTCTCCCCTGTATCCCCAGTATCCCCAGTATCCCGTCTATCCCGTGTATCACCAGTATCCCCTGTATCCCCAGTATCCCCTGTATTCCCAGTATCCCCAGTATTCCCTGTCACCCCTGTATCCCCAATATCCGCTGTATCCCCTGTATCCCCTGTATCCCCTGTATCCCGTTTATCCCCTCTATCCCCAGTATCCCCTGTATCCCCAGTATCTCCTGTATCCCCTGTATCCGCAGTATCCCCTGTATCCCCAGTATCCCCTGTATCCCCTGTATCCCCTGTATCCCTAGTATCCCCTGTATCCCCAGTATCCCCTGTATCCCCAGTATCCCCAGTATCCCCTGTATCCCCAGTATCCCCAGTATCCCCAGTATCCCATGTATGCCCTGTATCCCCTGTATCCCCAGTATCCCCTGTATCCCCAGTATCCCCTGTATCCCCAGTATCCCCAGTATCTCCTGTATCCCCTGTATCCCCAGTATCCCCTGTAACCCCAGTATCCCCAGTATCAAACGTATCCCCTGTATCGCCAGTATCCCCAGTATCCCAAGTATCAAAAGTATCCCCTGTATCCCCAGTATCCCCTGTATCCGCAGTATCCCCAGTATCGCCAGTATCCCCAGTATCCCCAGTATCAAAAGTATCCCCTGTATCCCCAGTATCCCCTGTATCCGCAGTATCCCCAGTATCCCCTGTACCCCCAGTATCCCCTGTATCCCCAGTATCCCCTGTATCCCCTGTATCCCCTGTATCCCCAGAATCCTCAGTATCCCCTGTATCCCCAGTATCCCCAGTATCCCCAGTATCCCCTGTATCTCCAGTATCCCCAGTATCAAAAGTATCCCCTGTATCCACTGTATCCCCAGTATCCCCAGTATCCCCAGTATTCCTTGTAAACCCTGTATCCCCAGTATCCCCTGTAAACCCTGTATCCTCTGTATCCCCAGTATCCCCTGTATCCCCTGTATCCCCTGTATCCTTTGCATCCCCAGTATCCCCAGTATCCCGTGTATCCCGTGTATCACCAGTGTCCCCAGTATCCCCTGTACCCCAGTATCCCCAGTATCCCCTGTATCCCCAGTATCCCCAGTATCAAAAGTATCCCCTGTATCCCCTGTATCCCCAGTATCCCCAGTATCCCAAGTATCCCCAGTATCCCCTGTATCACCAGTATCCCCTGTATCCCCTGTACCCCCAGTATCCCCTGTATCCCCAGTATCCCCAGTATCCCCAGTATCCCCTGTATCCCCTGTATCCCCAGTATCCCATGTATCCCCTGTATCCCATGTATCCCCAGTATCCCCTGTATCCCCTGCACCCCCAGTATCCCCTGTATCCCCAGTATCCCCAGTATCTCCTGTATCCCCTGTATCCCCAGTATCCGCTGTAACCCCAGTATCCCCAGTATCCCCAGTATCAAAAGTATCCCCTGTATCCCCAGTATCCCCAGTATCTCCTGTGTCCCCTGTATCCCCAGTCTCCCCTCTATCCCCAGTATCCCCTGTATCCCCAGTATCAAAAGTATCCCCTATATCCCCAGTATCCCCTGTCTCCTCAGTATCCCCTGTATCCCCAGTATCGCAAGTATCCCCAGTATTCCCTGTATCCCCTGTATCCCCAGTATCCCATGTATCCCCAGTATCCCCAGTATCACCTCTATCCCCAGTATCCCCTGTATCCCCAGTATCCCCTGTATGCCCTGTATCCCCAGTATCCCGTATCCCCAGTATCCCCTGTATCCCCTGTATCCCCTGTATCCCTAGTATCCCCTGTATCCCCTGTAACCCAGTATCCCCAGTATCCCCTGTATCCCCTGTATCCCCAGTATCCCCTGTCTCCCCTGTATCCCCAGTATCCCCAGTATCCCGTCTATCCCGTGTATCACCAGTATCCCCTGTATCCCCAGTATCCCCTGTATTCCCAGTATCCCCAGTATTCCCTGTCACCCCTGTATCCCCAATATCCGCTGTATCCCCTGTATCCCCTGTATCCCCTGTATCCCGTTTATCCCCTCTATCCCCAGTATCCCCTGTATCCCCAGTATCTCCTGTATCCCCTGTATCCGCAGTATCCCCTGTATCCCCAGTATCCCCTGTATCCCCTGTATCCCCTGTATCCCTAGTATCCCCTGTATCCCCAGTATCCCCTGTATCCCCAGTATCCCCAGTATCCCCTGTATCCCCAGTATCCCCAGTATCCCCAGTATCCCATGTATGCCCTGTATCCCCTGTATCCCCAGTATCCCCTGTATCCCCAGTATCCCCTGTATCCCCAGTATCCCCAGTATCTCCTGTATCCCCTGTATCCCCAGTATCCCCTGTAACCCCAGTATCCCCAGTATCAAACGTATCCCCTGTATCGCCAGTATCCCCAGTATCCCCAGTATCAAAAGTATCCCCTGTATCCCCAGTATCCCCTGTATCCGCAGTATCCCCAGTATCCCCTGTATCCCCAGTATCCCCTGTATCCCCAGTATCCCCTGTATCCCCTGTATCCCCTGTATCCCCAGAATCCTCAGTATCCCCTGTATCCCCAGTATCCCCAGTATCCCCAGTATCCCCAGTATCCCCTGTATCTCCAGTATCCCCAGTATCAAAAGTATCCCCTGTATCCACTGTATCCCCAGTATCCCCAGTATCCCCAGTATTCCTTGTAAACCCTGTATCCCCAGTATCCCCTGTAAACCCTGTATCCTCTGTATCCCCAGTATCCCCTGTATCCCCTGTATCCCCTGTATCCTTTGCATCCCCAGTATCCCCAGTATCCCGTGTATCCCGTGTATCACCAGTGTCCCCAGTATCCCCTGTACCCCAGTATCCCCAGTATCCCCTGTATCCCCAGTATCCCCAGTATCAAAAGTATCCCCTGTATCCCCTGTATCCCCAGTATCCCCAGTATCCCAAGTATCCCCAGTATCCCCTGTATCACCAGTATCCCCTGTATCCCCTGTACCCCCAGTATCCCCTGTATCCCCAGTATCCCCAGTATCCCCAGTATCCCCTGTATCCCCTGTATCCCCAGTATCCCATGTATCCCCTGTATCCCATGTATCCCCAGTATCCCCTGTATCCCCTGCACCCCCAGTATCCCCTGTATCCCCAGTATCCCCAGTATCTCCTGTATCCCCTGTATCCCCAGTATCCGCTGTAACCCCAGTATCCCCAGTATCAAAAGTATCCCCTGTATCCCCAGTATCCCCAGTATCTCCTGTGTCCCCTGTATCCCCAGTCTCCCCTCTATCCCCAGTATCCCCTGTATCCCCAGTATCAAAAGTATCCCCTATATCCCCAGTATCCCCTGTCTCCTCAGTATCCCCTGTATCCCCAGTATCGCAAGTATCCCCAGTATTCCCTGTATCCCCTGTATCCCCAGTATCCCCTGTATCCCCAGTATCCCCAGTATCACCTCTATCCCCAGTATCCCCTGTATCCCCAGTATCCCCTGTATCCCCAGTATCCCGTATCCCCAGTATCCCCTGTATCCCCTGTATCCCCTGTATCCCTAGTATCCCCTGTATCCCCTGTAACCCAGTATCCCCAGTATCCCCTGTATCCCCTGTATCCCCAGTATCCCCAGTATCAAAAGTATCCCCTGTATCCCCCGTATCCCCAGTATCGCCAGTATCCCCTGCAAACACTGTATGCCCTGTATCCCCAGTATCCCCTGTCTCCCCTGTATCCCCAGTATCCCCAGTATCCCGTCTATCCCGTGCATCACCAGTATCCCCTGTATCCCCAGTATCCCCTGTATTCCCAGTATCCCCAGTATTCCCTGTCACCCCTGTATCCCCAATATCCGCTGTATCCCCTGTATCCCCTGTATCCCCTGTATCCCGTTTATCCCCTCTATCCCCAGTATCCCGTGTATCCCCAGTATCTCCTGTATCCCCTGTATCCGCAGTATCCCCTGTATCCCCAGTATCCCCTGTATCCCCTGTATCCCCTGTATCCCTAGTATCCCCTGTATCCCCAGTATCCCCTGTATCCCCAGTATCCCCAGTATCCCCTGTATCCCCAGTATCCCCAGTATCCCCAGTATCCCATGTATGCCCTGTATCCCCTGTATCCCCAGTATCCCCTGTATCCCCAGTATCCCCTGTATCCCCAGTATCCCCAGTATCTCCTGTATCCCCTGTATCCCCAGTATCCGCTGTAACCCCAGTATCCCCAGTATCCCCAGTATCAAAAGTATCCCCTGTATCCCCAGTATCCCCAGTATCTCCTGTGTCCCCTGTATCCCCAGTCTCCCCTCTATCCCCAGTATCCCCTGTATCCCCAGTATCAAAAGTATCCCCTATATCCCCAGTATCCCCTGTCTCCTCAGTATCCCCTGTATCCCCAGTATCGCAAGTATCCCCAGTATTCCCTGTATCCCCTGTATCCCCAGTATCCCCTGTATCCCCAGTATCCCCAGTATCACCTCTATCCCCAGTATCCCCTGTATCCCCAGTATCCCCTGTATCCCCTGTATCCCCAGTATCCCGTATCCCCAGTATCCCCTGTATCCCCTGTATCCCCTGTATCCCTAGTATCCCCTGTATCCCCTGTAACCCAGTATCCCCAGTATCCCCTGTATCCCCTGTATCCCCAGTATCCCCAGTATCAAAAGTATCCCCTGTATCCCCCGTATCCCCAGTATCGCCAGTATCCCCTGCAAACACTGTATCCCCTGTATCCCCAGTATCCCCTGTCTCCCCTGTATCCCCAGTATCCCCAGTATCCCGTCTATCCCGTGTATCACCAGTATCCCCTGTATCCCCAGTATCCCCTGTATTCCCAGTATCCCCAGTATTCCCTGTCACCCCTGTATCCCCAATATCCGCTGTATCCCCTGTATCCCCTGTATCCCCTGTATCCCGTTTATCCCCTCTATCCCCAGTATCCCCTGTATCCCCAGTATCTCCTGTATCCCCTGTATCCGCAGTATCCCCTGTATCCCTAGTATCCCCTGTATCCCCAGTATCCCCTGTATCCCCAGTATCCCCAGTATCCCCTGTATCCCCAGTATCCCCAGTATCCCCAGTATCCCATGTATGCCCTGTATCCCCTGTATCCCCAGTATCCCCTGTATCCCCAGTATCCCCTGTATCCCCAGTATCCCCAGTATCTCCTGTATCCCCTGTATCCCCAGTATCCCCTGTAACCCCAGTATCCCCAGTATCAAACGTATCCCCTGTATCGCCAGTATCCCCAGTATCCCCAGTATCAAAAGTATCCCCTGTATCCCCAGTATCCCCTGTATCCGCAGTATCCCCAGTATCGCCAGTATCCCCAGTATCCCCAGTATCAAAAGTATCCCCTGTATCCCCAGTATCCCCTGTATCCGCAGTATCCCCAGTATCCCCTGTATCCCCAGTATCCCCTGTATCCCCAGTATCCCCTGTATCCCCTGTATCCCCAGAATCCTCAGTATCCCCTGTATCCCCAGTATCCCCAGTATCCCCAGTATCCCCTGTATCTCCAGTATCCCCAGTATCAAATGTATCCCCTGTATCCACTGTATCCCCAGTATCCCCAGTATCCCCAGTATTCCTTGTAAACCCTGTATCCCCAGTATCCCCTGTAAACCCTGTATCCTCTGTATCCCCAGTATCCCCTGTATCCCCTGTATCCCCTGTATCCTTTGCATCCCCAGTATCCCCAGTATCCCGTGTATCCCGTGTATCACCAGTGTCCCCAGTATCCCCTGTACCCCAGTATCCCCAGTATCCCCTGTATCCCCAGTATCCCCAGTATCAAAAGTATCCCCTGTATCCCCTGTATCCCCAGTATCCCCAGTATCCCAAGTATCCCCAGTATCCCCTGTATCACCAGTATCCTCTGTATCCCCTGTACCCACAGTATCCCCTGTATCCCCAGTATCCCCAGTATCCCCAGTATCCCCTGTATCCCCTGTATCCCCAGTATCCCATGTATCCCCTGTATCCCATGTATCCCCAGTATCCCCTGTATCCCCTGCACCCCCAGTATCCCCTGTATCCCCAGTATCCCCAGTATCTCCTGTATCCCCTGTATCCCCAGTATCCGCTGTAACCCCAGTATCCCCAGTATCCCCAGTATCAAAAGTATCCCCTGTATCCCCAGTATCCCCAGTATCTCCTGTGTCCCCTGTATCCCCAGTCTCCCCTCTATCCCCAGTATCCCCTGTATCCCCAGTATCAAAAGTATCCCCTATATCCCCAGTATCCCCTGTCTCCTCAGTATCCCCTGTATCCCCAGTATCGCAAGTATCCCCAGTATTCCCTGTATCCCCTGTATCCCCAGTATCCCCTGTATCCCCAGTATCCCCAGTATCACCTCTATCCCCAGTATCCCCTGTATCCCCAGTATCCCCTGTATCCGCTGTATCCCCAGTATCCCGTATCCCCAGTATCCCCTGTATCCCCTGTATCCCCTGTATCCCTAGTATCCCCTGTATCCCCTGTAACCCAGTATCCCCAGTATCCCCTGTATCCCCTGTATCCCCAGTATCCCCAGTATCAAAAGTATCCCCTGTATCCCCCGTATCCCCAGTATCGCCAGTATCCCCTGCAAACACTGTATCCCCTGTATCCCCAGTATCCCCTGTCTCCCCTGTATCCCCAGTATCCCCAGTATCCCGTCTATCCCGTGTATCACCAGTATCCCCTGTATCCCCAGTATCCCCTGTATTCCCAGTATCCCCAGTATTCCCTGTCACCCCTGTATCCCCAATATCCGCTGTATCCCCTGTATCCCCTGTATCCCCTGTATCCCGTTTATCCCCTCTATCCCCAGTATCCCCTGTATCCCCAGTATCTCCTGTATCCCCTGTATCCGCAGTATCCCCTGTATCCCCAGTATCCCCTGTATCCCCTGTATCCCCTGTATCCCTAGTATCCCCTGTATCCCCAGTATCCCCTGTATCCCCAGTATCCCCAGTATCCCCTGTATCCCCAGTATCCCCAGTATCCCCAGTATCCCATGTATGCCCTGTATCCCCTGTATCCCCAGTATCCCCTGTATCCCCAGTATCCCCTGTATCCCCAGTATCCCCAGTATCTCCTGTATCCCCTGTATCCCCAGTATCCCCTGTAACCCCAGTATCCCCAGTATCAAACGTATCCCCTGTATCGCCAGTATCCCCAGTATCCCCAGTATCAAAAGTATCCCCTGTATCCCCAGTATCCCCTGTATCCGCAGTATCCCCAGTATCCCCTGTATCCCCAGTATCCCCTGTATCCCCAGTATCCCCTGTATCCCCTGTATCCCCTGTATCCCCAGAATCCTCAGTATCCCCTGTATCCCCAGTATCCCCAGTATCCCCAGTATCCCCTGTATCTCCAGTATCCCCAGTATCAAAAGTATCCCCTGTATCCACTGTATCCCCAGTATCCCCAGTATCCCCAGTATTCCTTGTAAACCCTGTATCCCCAGTATCCCCTGTAAACCCTGTATCCTCTGTATCCCCAGTATCCCCTGTATCCCCTGTATCCCCTGTATCCTTTGCATCCCCAGTATCCCCAGTATCCCGTGTATCCCGTGTATCACCAGTGTCCCCAGTATCCCCTGTACCCCAGTATCCCCAGTATCCCCTGTATCCCCAGTATCCCCAGTATCAAAAGTATCCCCTGTATCCCCTGTATCCCCAGTATCCCCAGTATCCCAAGTATCCCCAGTATCCCCTGTATCACCAGTATCCCCTGTATCCCCTGTACCCCCAGTATCCCCTGTATCCCCAGTATCCCCAGTATCCCCAGTATCCCCTGTATCCCCTGTATCCCCAGTATCCCATGTATCCCCTGTATCCCATGTATCCCCAGTATCCCCTGTATCCCCTGCACCCCCAGTATCCCCTGTATCCCCAGTATCCCCAGTATCTCCTGTATCCCCTGTATCCCCAGTATCCGCTGTAACCCCAGTATCCCCAGTATCCCCAGTATCAAAAGTATCCCCTGTATCCCCAGTATCCCCAGTATCTCCTGTGTCCCCTGTATCCCCAGTCTCCCCTCTATCCCCAGTATCCCCTGTATCCCCAGTATCAAAAGTATCCCCTATATCCCCAGTATCCCCTGTCTCCTCAGTATCCCCTGTATCCCCAGTATCGCAAGTATCCCCAGTATTCCCTGTATCCCCTGTATCCCCAGTATCCCCTGTATCCCCAGTATCCCCAGTATCACCTCTATCCCCAGTATCCCCTGTATCCCCAGTATCCCCTGTATCCCCTGTATCCCCAGTATCCCGTATCCCCAGTATCCCCTGTATCCCCTGTATCCCCTGTATCCCTAGTATCCCCTGTATCCCCTGTAACCCAGTATCCCCAGTATCCCCTGTATCCCCTGTATCCCCAGTATCCCCAGTATCAAAAGTATCCCCTGTATCCCCTGTATCCCCAGTATCGCCAGTATCCCCTGCAAACACTGTATCCCCTGTATCCCCAGTATCCCCTGTCTCCCCTGTATCCCCAGTATCCCCAGTATCCCGTCTATCCCGTGTATCACCAGTATCCCCTGTATCCCCAGTATCCCCTGTATTCCCAGTATCCCCAGTATTCCCTGTCACCCCTGTATCCCCAATATCCGCTGTATCCCCTGTATCCCCTGTATCCCCTGTATCCCGTTTATCCCCTGTCTCCCCAGTATCCCCTGTAACCCCAGTATCCCCTGTATCCCCAGTATCCCCTGTATCCCCTGTATCCCCAGTATCCCCAGTATCCCCTGTATCCCCAGTATCCCCTGTATCCCCTTTATCCGCAGTATCCCATGTATCCCCTTAATCCTCTGTATCCCCTGTATCCCCAGTATCCCCAGTATCTCCTGTATCCCCTGTATCCCCAGTATCCCCTGTAACCCCAGTATCCCCAGTATCAAAATTATCCCCTGTATCCCCAGTATCCCCTGTATCCCCAGTTTCACCAGTATCCCCTGTATCCCCTGTATCCCCAGTATCCCCTGTATCCCCAGAATCCGCTGTATCCCCTGTATCCCCAGTATCCCGTAACCCCTGTATCCCCAGTATCCTCTGTATCCCATGTATCCCCTGAATCCCCTGTATCCCCAGTATCCCCTGTATCCCCAGTATCCCCTGTATCCCCTGTATCCCTAGTATCCCCTGTAACCCCAGTATCCCACGTATCCCCAGCATCAAAAGTATTCCCTGTATCCCCAGTATCCCCAGTATCCCCAGTATCAAAAGTATCCCTTGTATCCCCAGTATCCCCTGTATCCCCAGTATCCTCTGTATCCCTAGTATCCCCAGTATCCCCTGTATCCCCAGTATCCCCTGTATCCCCTGTATCCTTAGTATCCCCTGCATCCCCTGTATCCCCTGTATCCCCAGTATCCCCAGTATCCCCTGTATCCCCTGTATCCCCAGTATCCGCAGTATCAAAAGTATCCCCTGTATCCCCAGTATCCCCAGTATCCCCTGTAAACGCTGTATCCCCTTTATCCCCAGTATCACCTGTATCCCTTGTATCCCCAGTATCCCATGTATCCCGTGTATCACCAGTATCACCTGTATCCCCAGTAACCCCTGTATCCCCTGTATCCCCAGTATCCCCAGTATCCCCTGTATCCCCAGTATCCCCAGTATCCCCAGTATCAAAATTATCCCCTGTATCCCCTGTATCCCCAGTATCCCCTGTAAACCCTGTATCCCCTTTATCCCCAGTATCACCTGTATCCCCTGTATCCCCAGTATCCCATGTATCCCGTGTATCACCAGTATCCCCTGTATCCCCAGTATCCCCAGTATCCCCTGTATCCCCAGTATCCCCTGTATCCCCTGTATCCCTAGTATCCCCTGTAACCCCAGTATCCCACGTATCCCCAGTATCAAAAGTATTCCCTGTATCCCCAGTATCCCCAGTATTCCCAGTATCAAAAGTATCCCTTGTATCCCCAATATCCCCAGTATCGCCAGTATCCCCTTTATCCCCTGTATCCCCAGTATCAAATGTATCCCCTGCATCCCCAGTATCCCCTGTAAACCCTGTATCCCCTTTATCCCCAGTATCACCTGTATCCCCTGTATCCCCAGTATCCTCTGTATCCCCTGTATCCCCAGTATCCCCTGTATCCCCTGTATCCCCTGTATCCCCTGTATCCCCAGTATCCCCAGTATCCCCAGTATCCCCTGTATCCCCAGTATCCCCTGTAACCGCAGTATACCATGTATCCCCTGTATCCCCTGTATCCCCAGTATCCCCTGTATCCCCAGTATCCCCAGTATCCCCAGTATCAAAAGTATCCCCTGTATCCCCTGTATCCCCAGTATCCCCTGTAAACCCTGTATCCCCTTTATCCCCAGTATCACCTGTATCAACTGTATCCCCAATATCCCATGTATCCCGTGTATCACCAGTATCCCCTGTATCCGCAGTATCCCCTGTATCCCCTGTATCCCCAGTATCCCCAGTATCCCCTGTATCCCCTGTAACCACAGTATCCCCAGTATCCCCTGTATCCCCTGTATCCCCTGTATCCCCAGTATCCCCAGTATCCCCATTATCCCCTGTATCCCCAGTATCCCCTGTAACTGCAGTATACCATGTATCCCCTGTATCCCCTGTATCCCCAGTATCCCCTGTATCCCCTGTATCCCCAGTATCCCCTGTATCCCCAGTATCTCCTGTATCCCCAGTATCCCCTGTAACCCCAGAATCCCCAGTATCCCCTGTATCCCCAGTATCCCATGTATGCCCAGTATCCCCAGTATCCCCTGTGTCCCCAGTATCCCCTGTATCCCCAGTATCCCCTGTATCCCCTGTATCCCCTGTATCTCAGTATCCCCTGTATACCCAGTATCCCCAGTATCCCCTGCATCCCCAGTATCCCCTGTATCCCCAGTATGCCCAGTATGCCAATATGCCCAGTATCCCCTGTATCTACAGTATCCCCAGTATCGCCAGTATCCCCTGTATCCCCTGTATCCCTAGTATCCCCTGTATCCCCAGTATCCCCAGTATCCCCTGTATCCCCAGTATCCCCTGTATCCCCTGTATCCCCTGTATCCCCAGTATCCCCTGTATCCCCAGTATCCGCAGTATCCCCTGTATCCCCAGTATCCCCAGTATCAAAAGTGTTGCCTGTAACCCCTCTATCCCTAGTATTCCCAGTATCCCCAGTATCCCCTGTAACCCCTGTATCCCCTGTATCCCCAGTATTCCCTGTATCCCCTGTATCCCCTGTATCCCCAGTATGCCGTGTATCCCGTGTATCACCAGTATCCCCTGTATCCTCAGTATGCCCTGTTTTCCCAGTATCCCCAGTATCCTCTGTACCCCCTGTATTCCCCGTATACCCTGTATCCCTGTATCCCCAGTAGCCCCTGTATCTCCAGTATCCCCTGTATCCCCTTTATCCCCTGTAACCCCAGTATCCCCTGTATCCCCAGAATCCGCTGTATCCCCTGTATCCCCAGTATCCCGTATACCCAGTATCCCCTGTATCCCCTGTATCCCCTGTATCCCTAGTATCCCCTGTATCCCCTGTAACCCAGTATCCCCAACATCCCCTGTATCCCCTGTATCCCCAGTATCCCCAGTATCAAAAGTATCCCCTGTATCCCCTGTATCCCCAGTATCCCCAGAATCCCCTGCAAACACTGTATCCCCTGTATCCCCAGTATCCCCTGTCGCCCCTGTATCCCCAGTATCCCCAGTATCACGTGTATCCCCAGTATCCCCAGTATCCCATGTATGCCCTGTATCCCCTGTATCCCCAGTATCCCCTGTATCCCCAGTATCCCCTGTATCCCCTGTATCCCCTGTATCCCTAGTATCCCCTGTATCCCCAGTATCCCCTGTATCCCCAGTATCCCCAGTATCCCCTGTATCCCCAGTATCCCCAGTATCCCCAGTATCCCATGTATGCCCTGTATCCCCTGTATCCCCAGTATCCCCTGTATCCCCAGTATCCCCTGTATCCCCAGTATCCCCAGTATCTCCTGTATCCCCTGTATCCCCAGTATCCACTGTAACCCCAGTATCCCCAGTATCAAACGTATCCCCTGTATCGCCAGTATCCCCAGTATCCCCAGTATCAAAAGTATCCCCTGTATCCCCAGTATCCCCTGTATCCGCAGTATCCCCAGTATCCCCTGTATCCCCAGTATCCCCTGTATCCCCAGTATCCCCTGTATCCCCTGTATCCCCTGTATCCCCAGAATCCTCAGTATCCCCTGTATCCCCAGTATCCCCAGTATCCCCAGTATCCCCTGTATCTCCAGTATCCCCAGTATCAAAAGTATCCCCTGTATCCACTGTATCCCCAGTATCCCCAGTATCCCCAGTATTCCTTGTAAACCCTGTATCCCCAGTATCCCCTGTAAACCCTGTATCCTCTGTATCCCCAGTATCCCCTGTATCCCCTGTATCCCCTGTATCCTTTGCATCCCCAGTATCCCCAGTATCCCGTGTATCCCGTGTATCACCAGTGTCCCCAGTATCCCCTGTACCCCAGTATCCCCAGTATCCCCTGTATCCCCAGTATCCCCAGTATCAAAAGTATCCCCTGTATCCCCTGTATCCCCAGTATCCCCAGTATCCCAAGTATCCCCAGTATCCCCTGTATCACCAGTATCCCCTGTATCCCCTGTACCCCCAGTATCCCCTGTATCCCCAGTATCCCCAGTATCCCCAGTATCCCCTGTATCCCCAGTATCCCATGTATCCCCTGTATCCCATGTATCCCCAGTATCCCCTGTATCCCCTGCACCCCCAGTATCCCCTGTATCCCCAGTATCCCCAGTATCTCCTGTATCCCCTGTATCCCCAGTATCCGCTGTAACCCCAGTATCCCCAGTATCCCCAGTATCAAAAGTATCCCCTGTATCCCCAGTATCCCCAGTATCTCCTGTGTCCCCTGTATCCCCAGTCTCCCCTCTATCCCCAGTATCCCCTGTATCCCCAGTATCAAAAGTATCCCCTATATCCCCAGTATCCCCTGTCTCCTCAGTATCCCCTGTATCCCCAGTATCGCAAGTATCCCCAGTATTCCCTGTATCCCCTGTATCCCCAGTATCCCCTGTATCCCCAGTATCCCCAGTATCACCTCTATCCCCAGTATCCCCTGTATCCCCAGTATCCCCTGTATCCCCTGTATCCCCAGTATCCCGTATCCCCAGTATCCCCTGTATCCCCTGTATCCCCTGTATCCCTAGTATCCCCTGTATCCCCTGTAACCCAGTATCCCCAGTATCCCCTGTATCCCCTGTATCCCCAGTATCCCCAGTATCAAAAGTATCCCCTGTATCCCCTGTATCCCCAGTATCGCCAGTATCCCCTGCAAACACTGTATCCCCTGTATCCCCAGTATCCCCTGTCTCCCCTGTATCCCCAGTATCCCCAGTATCCCGTCTATCCCGTGTATCACCAGTATCCCCTGTATCCCCAGTATCCCCTGTATTCCCAGTATCCCCAGTATTCCCTGTCACCCCTGTATCCCCAATATCCGCTGTATCCCCTGTATCCCCTGTATCCCCTGTATCCCGTTTATCCCCTCTATCCCCAGTATCCCCTGTATCCCCAGTATCTCCTGTATCCCCTGTATCCGCAGTATCCCCTGTATCCCCAGTATCCCCTGTATCCCCTGTATCCCCTGTATCCCTAGTATCCCCTGTATCCCCAGTATCCCCTGTATCCCCAGTATCCCCAGTATCCCCTGTATCCCCAGTATCCCCAGTATCCCCAGTATCCCATGTATGCCCTGTATCCCCTGTATCCCCAGTATCCCCTGTATCCCCAGTATCCCCTGTATCCCCAGTATCCCCAGTATCTCCTGTATCCCCTGTATCCCCAGTATCCCCTGTAACCCCAGTATCCCCAGTATCAAACGTATCCCCTGTATCGCCAGTATCCCCAGTATCCCCAGTATCAAAAGTATCCCCTGTATCCCCAGTATCCCCTGTATCCGCAGTATCCCCAGTATCCCCTGTATCCCCAGTATCCCCTGTATCCCCAGTATCCCCTGTATCCCCTGTATCCCCTGTATCCCCAGAATCCTCAGTATCCCCTGTATCCCCAGTATCCCCAGTATCCCCAGTATCCCCTGTATCTCCAGTATCCCCAGTATCAAAAGTATCCCCTGTATCCACTGTATCCCCAGTATCCCCAGTATCCCCAGTATTCCTTGTAAACCCTGTATCCCCAGTATCCCCTGTAAACCCTGTATCCTCTGTATCCCCAGTATCCCCTGTATCCCCTGTATCCCCTGTATCCTTTGCATCCCCAGTATCCCCAGTATCCCGTGTATCCCGTGTATCACCAGTGTCCCCAGTATCCCCTGTACCCCAGTATCCCCAGTATCCCCTGTATCCCCAGTATCCCCAGTATCAAAAGTATCCCCTGTATCCCCTGTATCCCCAGTATCCCCAGTATCCCCAGAATCCTCAGTATCCCCTGTATCCCCAGTATCCCCAGTATCCCCAGTATCCCCTGTATCTCCAGTATCCCCAGTATCAAAAGTATCCCCTGTATCCACTGTATCCCCAGTATCCCCAGTATCCCCAGTATTCCTTGTAAACCCTGTATCCCCAGTATCCCCTGTAAACCCTGTATCCTCTGTATCCCCAGTATCCCCTGTATCCCCTGTATCCCCTGTATCCTTTGCATCCCCAGTATCCCCAGTATCCCGTGTATCCCGTGTATCACCAGTGTCCCCAGTATCCCCTGTACCCCAGTATCCCCAGTATCCCCTGTATCCCCAGTATCCCCAGTATCAAAAGTATCCCCTGTATCCCCTGTATCCCCAGTATCCCCAGTATCCCAAGTATCCCCAGTATCCCCTGTATCACCAGTATCCCCTGTATCCCCTGTACCCCCAGTATCCCCTGTATCCCCAGTATCCCCAGTATCCCCAGTATCCCCTGTATCCCCTGTATCCCCAGTATCCCATGTATCCCCTGTATCCCATGTATCCCCAGTATCCCCTGTATCCCCTGCACCCCCAGTATCCCCTGTATCCCCAGTATCCCCAGTATCTCCTGTATCCCCTGTATCCCCAGTATCCGCTGTAACCCCAGTATCCCCAGTATCCCCAGTATCAAAAGTATCCCCTGTATCCCCAGTATCCCCAGTATCTCCTGTGTCCCCTGTATCCCCAGTCTCCCCTCTATCCCCAGTATCCCCTGTATCCCCAGTATCAAAAGTATCCCCTATATCCCCAGTATCCCCTGTCTCCTCAGTATCCCCTGTATCCCCAGTATCGCAAGTATCCCCAGTATTCCCTGTATCCCCTGTATCCCCAGTATCCCCTGTATCCCCAGTATCCCCAGTATCACCTCTATCCCCAGTATCCCCTGTATCCCCAGTATCCCCTGTATCCCCTGTATCCCCAGTATCCCGTATCCCCAGTATCCCCTGTATCCCCTGTATCCCCTGTATCCCTAGTATCCCCTGTATCCCCTGTAACCCAGTATCCCCAGTATCCCCTGTATCCCCTGTATCCCCAGTATCCCCAGTATCAAAAGTATCCCCTGTATCCCCTGTATCCCCAGTATCGCCAGTATCCCCTGCAAACAGTGTATCCCCTGTATCCCCAGTATCCCCTGTCTCCCCTGTATCCCCAGTATCCCCAGTATCCCGTCTATCCCGTGTATCACCAGTATCCCCTGTATCCCCAGTATCCCCTGTATTCCCAGTATCCCCAGTATTCCCTGTCACCCCTGTATCCCCAATATCCGCTGTATCCCCTGTATCCCCTGTATCCCCAGTATCCCCTGTATCCCCTGTATCCCCTGTATCCCCAGTATCCCCTGTATCCCCAGTATCCGCAGTATCCCCTGTATCCCCAGTATCCCCAGTATCAAAAGTGTTGCCTGTAACCCCTCTATCCCTAGTATTCCCAGTATCCCCAGTATCCCCTGTAACCCCTGTATCCCCTGTATCCCCAGTATTCCCTGTATCCCCTGTATCCCCTGTATCCCCAGTATGCCGTGTATCCCGTGTATCACCAGTATCCCCTGTATCCTCAGTATGCCCTGTTTTCCCAGTATCCCCAGTATCCTCTGTACCCCCTGTATTCCCCGTATACCCTGTATCCCTGTATCCCCAGTAGCCCCTGTATCTCCAGTATCCCCTGTATCCCCTTTATCCCCTGTAACCCCAGTATCCCCTGTATCCCCAGAATCCGCTGTATCCCCTGTATCCCCAGTATCCCGTATACCCAGTATCCCCTGTATCCCCTGTATCCCCTGTATCCCTAGTATCCCCTGTATCCCCTGTAACCCAGTATCCCCAGCATCCCCTGTATCCCCTGTATCCCCAGTATCCCCAGTATCAAAAGTATCCCCTGTATCCCCTGTATCCCCAGTATCCCCAGAATCCCCTGCAAACACTGTATCCCCTGTATCCCCAGTATCCCCTGTCGCCCCTGTATCCCCAGTATCCCCAGTATCACGTGTATCCCCAGTATCCCCAGTATCCCATGTATGCCCTGTATCCCCTGTATCCCCAGTATCCCCTGTATCCCCAGTATCCCCTGTATCCCCTGTATCCCCTGTATCCCTAGTATCCCCTGTATCCCCAGTATCCCCTGTATCCCCAGTATCCCCAGTATCCCCTGTATCCCCAGTATCCCCAGTATCCCCAGTATCCCATGTATGCCCTGTATCCCCTGTATCCCCAGTATCCCCTGTATCCCCAGTATCCCCTGTATCCCCAGTATCCCCAGTATCTCCTGTATCCCCTGTATCCCCAGTATCCACTGTAACCCCAGTATCCCCAGTATCAAACGTATCCCCTGTATCGCCAGTATCCCCAGTATCCCCAGTATCAAAAGTATCCCCTGTATCCCCAGTATCCCCTGTATCCGCAGTATCCCCAGTATCCCCTGTATCCCCAGTATCCCCTGTATCCCCAGTATCCCCTGTATCCCCTGTATCCCCTGTATCCCCAGAATCCTCAGTATCCCCTGTATCCCCAGTATCCCCAGTATCCCCAGTATCCCCTGTATCTCCAGTATCCCCAGTATCAAAAGTATCCCCTGTATCCACTGTATCCCCAGTATCCCCAGTATCCCCAGTATTCCTTGTAAACCCTGTATCCCCAGTATCCCCTGTAAACCCTGTATCCTCTGTATCCCCAGTATCCCCTGTATCCCCTGTATCCCCTGTATCCTTTGCATCCCCAGTATCCCCAGTATCCCGTGTATCCCGTGTATCACCAGTGTCCCCAGTATCCCCTGTACCCCAGTATCCCCAGTATCCCCTGTATCCCCAGTATCCCCAGTATCAAAAGTATCCCCTGTATCCCCTGTATCCCCAGTATCCCCAGTATCCCAAGTATCCCCAGTATCCCCTGTATCACCAGTATCCCCTGTATCCCCTGTACCCCCAGTATCCCCTGTATCCCCAGTATCCCCAGTATCCCCAGTATCCCCTGTATCCCCAGTATCCCATGTATCCCCTGTATCCCATGTATCCCCAGTATCCCCTGTATCCCCTGCACCCCCAGTATCCCCTGTATCCCCAGTATCCCCAGTATCTCCTGTATCCCCTGTATCCCCAGTATCCGCTGTAACCCCAGTATCCCCAGTATCCCCAGTATCAAAAGTATCCCCTGTATCCCCAGTATCCCCAGTATCTCCTGTGTCCCCTGTATCCCCAGTCTCCCCTCTATCCCCAGTATCCCCTGTATCCCCAGTATCAAAAGTATCCCCTATATCCCCAGTATCCCCTGTCTCCTCAGTATCCCCTGTATCCCCAGTATCGCAAGTATCCCCAGTATTCCCTGTATCCCCTGTATCCCCAGTATCCCCTGTATCCCCAGTATCCCCAGTATCACCTCTATCCCCAGTATCCCCTGTATCCCCAGTATCCCCTGTATCCCCTGTATCCCCAGTATCCCGTATCCCCAGTATCCCCTGTATCCCCTGTATCCCCTGTATCCCTAGTATCCCCTGTATCCCCTGTAACCCAGTATCCCCAGTATCCCCTGTATCCCCTGTATCCCCAGTATCCCCAGTATCAAAAGTATCCCCTGTATCCCCTGTATCCCCAGTATCGCCAGTATCCCCTGCAAACACTGTATCCCCTGTATCCCCAGTATCCCCTGTCTCCCCTGTATCCCCAGTATCCCCAGTATCCCGTCTATCCCGTGTATCACCAGTATCCCCTGTATCCCCAGTATCCCCTGTATTCCCAGTATCCCCAGTATTCCCTGTCACCCCTGTATCCCCAATATCCGCTGTATCCCCTGTATCCCCTGTATCCCCTGTATCCCGTTTATCCCCTCTATCCCCAGTATCCCCTGTATCCCCAGTATCTCCTGTATCCCCTGTATCCGCAGTATCCCCTGTATCCCCAGTATCCCCTGTATCCCCTGTATCCCCTGTATCCCTAGTATCCCCTGTATCCCCAGTATCCCCTGTATCCCCAGTATCCCCAGTATCCCCTGTATCCCCAGTATCCCCAGTATCCCCAGTATCCCATGTATGCCCTGTATCCCCTGTATCCCCAGTATCCCCTGTATCCCCAGTATCCCCTGTATCCCCAGTATCCCCAGTATCTCCTGTATCCCCTGTATCCCCAGTATCCCCTGTAACCCCAGTATCCCCAGTATCAAACGTATCCCCTGTATCGCCAGTATCCCCAGTATCCCCAGTATCAAAAGTATCCCCTGTATCCCCAGTATCCCCTGTATCCGCAGTATCCCCAGTATCCCCTGTATCCCCAGTATCCCCTGTATCCCCAGTATCCCCTGTATCCCCTGTATCCCCTGTATCCCCAGAATCCTCAGTATCCCCTGTATCCCCAGTATCCCCAGTATCCCCAGTATCCCCTGTATCTCCAGTATCCCCAGTATCAAAAGTATCCCCTGTATCCACTGTATCCCCAGTATCCCCAGTATCCCCAGTATTCCTTGTAAACCCTGTATCCCCAGTATCCCCTGTAAACCCTGTATCCTCTGTATCCCCAGTATCCCCTGTATCCCCTGTATCCCCTGTATCCTTTGCATCCCCAGTATCCCCAGTATCCCGTGTATCCCGTGTATCACCAGTGTCCCCAGTATCCCCTGTACCCCAGTATCCCCAGTATCCCCTGTATCCCCAGTATCCCCAGTATCAAAAGTATCCCCTGTATCCCCTGTATCCCCAGTATCCCCAGTATCCCCAGAATCCTCAGTATCCCCTGTATCCCCAGTATCCCCAGTATCCCCAGTATCCCCTGTATCTCCAGTATCCCCAGTATCAAAAGTATCCCCTGTATCCACTGTATCCCCAGTATCCCCAGTATCCCCAGTATTCCTTGTAAACCCTGTATCCCCAGTATCCCCTGTAAACCCTGTATCCTCTGTATCCCCAGTATCCCCTGTATCCCCTGTATCCCCTGTATCCTTTGCATCCCCAGTATCCCCAGTATCCCGTGTATCCCGTGTATCACCAGTGTCCCCAGTATCCCCTGTACCCCAGTATCCCCAGTATCCCCTGTATCCCCAGTATCCCCAGTATCAAAAGTATCCCCTGTATCCCCTGTATCCCCAGTATCCCCAGTATCCCAAGTATCCCCAGTATCCCCTGTATCACCAGTATCCCCTGTATCCCCTGTACCCCCAGTATCCCCTGTATCCCCAGTATCCCCAGTATCCCCAGTATCCCCTGTATCCCCTGTATCCCCAGTATCCCATGTATCCCCTGTATCCCATGTATCCCCAGTATCCCCTGTATCCCCTGCACCCCCAGTATCCCCTGTATCCCCAGTATCCCCAGTATCTCCTGTATCCCCTGTATCCCCAGTATCCGCTGTAACCCCAGTATCCCCAGTATCCCCAGTATCAAAAGTATCCCCTGTATCCCCAGTATCCCCAGTATCTCCTGTGTCCCCTGTATCCCCAGTCTCCCCTCTATCCCCAGTATCCCCTGTATCCCCAGTATCAAAAGTATCCCCTATATCCCCAGTATCCCCTGTCTCCTCAGTATCCCCTGTATCCCCAGTATCGCAAGTATCCCCAGTATTCCCTGTATCCCCTGTATCCCCAGTATCCCCTGTATCCCCAGTATCCCCAGTATCACCTCTATCCCCAGTATCCCCTGTATCCCCAGTATCCCCTGTATCCCCTGTATCCCCAGTATCCCGTATCCCCAGTATCCCCTGTATCCCCTGTATCCCCTGTATCCCTAGTATCCCCTGTATCCCCTGTAACCCAGTATCCCCAGTATCCCCTGTATCCCCTGTATCCCCAGTATCCCCAGTATCAAAAGTATCCCCTCTATCCCCTGTATCCCCAGTATCGCCAGTATCCCCTGCAAACACTGTATCCCCTGTATCCCCAGTATCCCCTGTCTCCCCTGTATCCCCAGTATCCCCAGTATCCCGTCTATCCCGTGTATCACCAGTATCCCCTGTATCCCCAGTATCCCCTGTATTCCCAGTATCCCCAGTATTCCCTGTCACCCCTGTATCCCCAATATCCGCTGTATCCCCTGTATCCCCTGTATCCCCTGTATCCCGTTTATCCCCTGTCTCCCCAGTATCCCCTGTAACCCCAGTATCCCCTGTATCCCCAGTATCCCCTGTATCCCCTGTATCCCCAGTATCCCCAGTATCCCCTGTATCCCCAGTATCCCCTGTATCCCCTTTATCCGCAGTATCCCATGTATCCCCTTAATCCTCTGTATCCCCTGTATCCCCAGTATCCCCAGTATCTCCTGTATCCCCTGTATCCCCAGTATCCCCTGTAACCCCAGTATCCCCAGTATCAAAATTATCCCCTGTATCCCCAGTATCCCCTGTATCCCCAGTTTCACCAGTATACCCTGTATCCCCTGTATCCCCAGTATCCCCTGTATCCCCTGTATCCCTAGTATCCCCTGTATCCCCAGTATCCCCAGTATCCCCTGTATCCCTAGTATCCCCAGTATCCCCTGTATCCCCAGTATCCCCAGTATCAAAAGTATTGCCTGTATCCCCTGTATCCCCTGTATCCCCAGTATTCCCAGTATCCCCAGTATCCCCTGTAAACCTTGTATCCCCTGTATCCCCAGTATCCCCTGTATCCCCTGTATCCCCTGTATCCCCAGTATCCCGTGTATCCCGTGTATCACCAGTAGCCCCTGTATCTCCAGTATCCCCTGTATCCCCTGTATCCCCTGTATCCCCAGTCTCCCCTGTATCCCCTGTATCCCCAGTATCCCCTGTAACCCCAGTATCCCCTGTATCCCCAGAATCCGCTGTATCCCCTGTATCCCCAGTATCCCGTAACCCCTGTATCCCCAGTATCCTCTGTATCCCATGTATCCCCTGAATCCCCTGTATCCCCAGTATCCCCTGTATCCCCAGTATCCACTGTATCCCCTGTATCCCTAGTATACCCTGTAACCCCAGTATCCCACGTATCCCCAGCATCAAAAGTATTCCCTGTATCCCCAGTATCCCCAGTATCCCCAGTATCAAAAGTATCCCTTGTATCCCCAATATCCCCAGTATCGACAGTATCCCCTTTATCCCCTGTATCCCCAGTATCAAATGTATCCCCTGCATCCCCAGTATCCCCTGTATCCCCAGTATCCTCTGTATCCCTAGTATCCCCAGTATCCGCTGTATCCCCAGTATCCCCTGTATCCCCTGTATCCCTAGTAACCCCTGCATCCCCTGTATCCCCTTATCCCCAGTATCCCCAGTATCCCCTGTATCCCCAGTATCCCCAGTATCCCCAGTATCCCCTGTAAACGCTGTATCCCCTTTATCCCCAGTATCACCTGTATCCCCTGTATCCCCAGTATCCCATGTATCCCGTGTATCACCAGTATCACCTGTATCCCCAGTAACCCCTGTATCCCCTGTATCCCCAGTATCCCCAGTATCCCCTGTATCCCCAGTATCCCCAGTATCCCCAGTATCAAAAGTATCCCCTGTATCCCCTGTATCCCCAGTATCTCCTGTAAACCCTGTATCCCCTTTATCCCCAGTATCACCTGTATCCCCTGTATCCCCAGTATCCCATGTATTCCGTGTATCACCAGTATCCCCTGTATCCCCAGTATCCCCAGTATCCCCTGTATCCCCAGTATCCCCTGTATCCCCTGTATCCCTAGTATCCCCTGTAACCCCAGTATCCCACGTATCCCCAGTATCAAAAGTATTCGCTGTATCCCCAGTATCCCCAGTATTCCCAGTATCAAAAGTATCCCTTGTATCCCCAATATCCCCAGTATCGCCAGTATCCCCTTTATCCCCTGTATCCCCAGTATCAAATGTATCCCCTGCATCCCCAGTATCCCCTGTATCCCCAGTATCCTCTGTATCCCTAGCATCCCCAGTATCCCCTGTATCCCCAGTATCCCCTGTATCCCCTGTATCCCTAGTATCCCCTGCATCCCCTGTATCCACTGTATCCCCAGTATCCCCAGTATCAAAAGTATCCCCTGTATCCCCTGTATCCCCAGTATCCCCTGTAAACCCTGTATCCCCTTTATCCCCAGTATCACCTGTATCAGCTGTATCCCCAGTATCCCATGTATCCGGTGTATCACCAGTATCCCCTGTATCCGCAGTATCCCCTGTATCCCCTGTATCCCCAGTATCCCCAGTATCCCCTGTATCCCCTGTAACCACAGTATCCCCAGTATCCCCTGTATCCCCTGTATCCCCTGTATCCCCAGTATCCCCAGTATCTCCATTATCCCCCATATCCCCAGTATCCCCTGTAACCGCAGTATACCATGTATCCCCTGTATCCCCTGTATCCCCAGTATCCCCTGTATCCCCAGTATCTCCTGTATCCCCTGTATCCCCAGTATCCCCTGTAACCCCAGAATCCCCAGTATCCCCTGTATCCCCAGTATCCCATGTATGCCCAGTATCCCCAGTATCCCCTGTGTCCCCAGTATCCCCTGTATCCCCAGTATCCCCTGTATCCCCTGTATCCCCTGTATCTCAGTATCCCCTGTATCCCCAGTATCCCCAGTATCCCCTGCATCCCCAGTATCCCCTGTATCCCCAGTATGCCCAGTATGCCAATATGCCCAGTATCCCCTGTATCCACAGTATCCCCAGTATCGCCAGTATCCCCTGTATCCCCTGTATCCCTAGTATCCCCTGTATCCCCAGTATCCCCAGTATCCCCTGTATCCCCAGTATCCCCTGTATCCCGTGTATCCCCTGTATCCCCAGTATCCCCTGTATCCCCAGTATCCGCAGTATCCCCTGTATCCCCAGTATCCCCAGTATCAAAAGTGTTGCCTGTAACCCCTCTATCCCCAGTATTCCCAGTATCCCCAGTATCCCCTGTATCCCCTGTATCCCCTGTATCCCCAGTATGCCGTGTATCCCGTGTATCACCAGTATCCCCTGTATCCTCAGTATGCCCTGTTTTCCCAGTATCCCCAGTATCCTCTGTACCCCCTGTATTCCCCGTATACCCTGTATCCCTGTATCCCCAGTAGCCCCTGTATCTCCAGTATCCCCTGTATCCCCTGTATCCCCTGTAACCCCAGTATCCCCTGTATCCCCAGAATCCGCTGTATCCCCTGTATCCCCAGTATCCCGTATACCCAGTATCCCCTGTATCCCCTGTATCCCCTGTATCCCTAGTATCCCCTGTATTCCCTGTAACCCAGTATCCCCTGTATCCCCTGTATCCCCAGTATCCCCTGTCGCCGCTGTATCCCCAGTATCCCCAGTATCACGTGTATCCGTGTATCACCAGTATCCCCTGTATCCCCAGTATCCCCTGTATTCCCAGTATTCCCAGTATTCCCTGTAACCCCTGTATCCCCAGTATCCGCTGTATCCCCTGTATCCCCTATATCCCCAGTATCCCGTTTATCCCCAGTCTCCCCAGAATCCCCTGTAACCCCAGTATCCCCTGTATCCCCAGTATCCCCTGTATCCCCTGTATCCCCAGTATCCCCAGTATCCCCTGTAACCCCAGTATCCGCTGTATCCCCTGTATCCGCAGTATCCCATGTATCCCCTTTATCCCCTGTATCCCCTTTATCCCCAGTATCCCCAGTATCTCCTGTATCCCCTGTATCCCCAGTATCCCCTGTAACCCCAGTATCCCCAGTATCAAAATTATCCCCTGTATCCCCAGTATCCCCAGTATCAAAAGTATCCCCTGTATCCCCAGTATCCCCTGTATCCCCAGTCTCCCCAGTATCCCCTGTATCCCTAGTATCCCCAGTATCCCCTGTATCCCCAGTATCCGCAGTATCAAAAGTATTGCCTGTATCCCCTGTATCCCCTGTATCCCCAGTATTCCCAGTATCCCCAGTATCCCCTGTAAACCCTGTATCCCCTGTATCCCCAGTATCCCCTGTATCCCCTGTATCCCCTGTATCCCCAGTATCCCGTGTAACCCGTGTATCACCAGTAACCCCTGTATCCCCAGTATGCCCTGTTTTCCCAGTATCCCCAGTATCCTCTGTAACCCCTGTATTCCCCGTATACCCTGCATCCCCTGTATCCCAGGTAGCCCCTGTATCTCCAGTATCCCCTGTATCCCCTGTATCCCCAGTCTCCCCTGTATACCCTGTATCCCCAGTATCCCCTGTAACCCCAGTATCCCCTGTATCCCCAGTATCCCGTATCCCCTGTATCCCCAGTATCCTCTGTATCCCATGTATCCCCTGAATCCCCTGTATCCCCAGTATCCCCTGTATCCTCAGTATCCCTGTATCCCCTGTATCCCTAGTATCCCCTGTAACCCCAGTATCCCACGTATCCCCAGTATCAAAAGTATCCCTTGTATCCCCAATATCCCCAGTATACCCAGTATCCCCTGTATCCCCTGTATCCCCAGTATCAAATGTATCCGCTGCATCCCCAGTATCCCATGTATCCCGTGTATCACCAGTATCCCCTGTATCCCCAGTATCCCCTGTATCCCCAGTATCCCCAGTATCCCCTGTATCCCCTGTATCCCCAGTATCCCCTGCAACCAAAGTATCCCCAGTATCCCCTGTATCCCCTGTATCCCCTGTATCCCCAGTATCCCCAGTATCCCCTGTATCCCCAGTATACCCTGTAACCGCAGTATACCATGTATCCCCTGTATCCCCTGTATCCGCAGTATCCCCTGTATCCCCTGTATCCCCAGTATCCCCTGTATCCCCAGTATCTCCTGTATCCCCTGTATCCCCAGTATACCCAGTATCCCCAGTATCCCCTGTATACCCAATATCCCCAGTAACCCCAGTATCAAAAGTATCCCCTGTATCCCCTGTATCCCCAGTATCCCCTGTAAACCCTGTATCCCCTTTATCCCCAGTATCACCTGTATCCCCTGTATCCCCAGTATCCCATGTATCCCGTGTATCACCAGTATCCCCTGTATCCCCAGTATCCCCTGTATCCCCTGTACCCCATTATCCCCAGTATGCCCTGTACCCCCTGTATCCCCAGTATCCCCTGTAACCACAATATCCCCAGTATCCCCTGTATTCCCTGTATCCCCTGTATCCCCAGTATCCCCAGTATCCCCAGTATCCCCTGTATCCCCAGTATCCCCTGTAACCGCAGTATACCATGTATCCCCTGTATCCCCTCTATCCCCATTATCCCCTGTATCCCCTGTATCCCCAGTATCCCCTGTATCCCCAGTATCTCCTGTATCCCCTGTATCCCCAGTATACCCTGTAACCCCAGAATCCCCAGTATCCCCTGTATCCCCAGTATCCCCTGTATCCCCTGTATCCCCTGTATCCCCAGTATCCCCTGTATCCCTAGTATCCGCAGTATCCCCTGTATCCCCAGTATCCCCAGTATCAAAAGTATTGCCTGTATCCCCTCTATCCCCAGTATTCCCAGTATCCCCAGTATCCCCTGTAAACCCTGTATCCCCTGTATCCCCAGTATCCCCTGTATCCCCTGTATCCCCAGTATACCATGTATCCCGTGTATCACCAGTATCCCCTGTATCCTCAGTATGCCCTGTTTTCCCAGTATCCCCAGTATCCTCTGTAACCCCTGTATTCCCCGTATACCCTGTATCCCCTGTATCCCCAGTAGCCCCTGTATCTCCAGTATCCCCTGTATCCCCTGTATCCCCTGTATCCCCAGTCTCCCCTGTATCCCCTTTATCCCCAGTATCCCCTGTAACCCCAGTATCCTCTGTATCCCCAGAATCCGCCGTATCCCCTGTATCCCCAGTATCCCGTATCCCCAGTATCCCCTGTATCCCCTGTATCCCTAGTATCCCCTGTATCCCCTGTATCCCCTGTATCCCCAGTATCCCCAGTATCAAAATTATCCCCTGTATCCCCTGTATCCCCAGTATCCCCAGTATCCCCTGCAAACACTGTATCCCCTGTATCCCCAGTATCCCCTGTCGCCCCTGTATCCCCAGTATCCCCAGTATCACGTGTATCCCGTGTATCACCAGTATCCCCTGGATCCCCAGTATCCCCTGTATTCCCAGTATTCCCTGTTACCCCTGTATCCTCAGTATCCGCTGTATCCCCTGTATCCCCTGTATCCCCAGTATCCCGTTTATCCCCTGTCTCCCCAGTATCCCCTGTAACCCCAGTATCCTCTGTATCCCCAGTATCCCCTGTATCCCCTGTATCCCCAGTATCCCCAGTATCCCCTGTATCCCCAGTATCCCCTGTATCCCCTGTATCCGCAGTATCCCATGTATCCCCTTTATCCACTGTATCCCCAGTATCTCCTGTATCCCCTGTATCCCCAGTATCCCCTGTAACCCCAGTATCCCCAGTATCTCCTGTATCCCCTGTATCCCCAGTATCCCCTGTAACCCCAGTATCCCCAGTATCAAAATTATCCCCTGTATCCCCAGTATCCCCAGTATCAAAAGTATCCCCTGTATCCCCAGTATCCCCTGTATCCCCAGTATCCCCAGTATCCCCTGTATCCCCTGTATCCCCAGTATCCCCTGTATCCCCTGTATCCCTAGTATCCCCTGTATCCCCAGTATCCCCAGTATCCGCTGTATCCCTAGTATCCCCAGTATCCCCTGTATCCCCAGTATCCCCAGTATCAAAAGTATTGCCTGTATCCCCTGTATCCCCTGTATCCCCAGTATTCCCAGTATCCCCAGTATCCCCTGTAAACCCTGTATCCCCTGTATCCCCAGTATCCCCTGTATCCCCTGTATCCCCAGTATACCGTGTATCCCGTGTATCACCAGTAACCCCTGTATCCCCAGTATGCCCTGTTTTCCCAGTATCCCCAGTATCCTCTGTAACCCCTGTATTCCCCGTATACCCTGTATCCCCTGTATCCCCAGTAGCCCCTGTATCTCCAGTATCCCCTGTATCCCCTGTATCCCCAGTATCCCCTGTATCCCCTGTATCCCCAGTATCCCCTGTAACCCCAGTATCCACTGTAGCCCCAGAATCCGCTGTATCCCCTGTATCCCCAGTATCCCGTATCCCCTGTATCCCCAGTATCCTCTGTATCCCATGTATCCCCTGAATCACCCGTATCCACAGTATCCCCTGTATCCTCAGTATCCCTGTATCCCCTGTATCCCTAGTATCCCCTGTAACCCCAGTATCCCACGTATCCCCAGTATCAAAAGTATCCCTTGTATCCCCAATATCCCCAGTATCCCCAGTATCCCCTTTATCCCCTGTATCCCCAGTATCAAATGTATCCCCTGCATCCCCAGTATCCCCTGTATCCCCAGTATCCTCTGTATCCCTAGTATCCCCAGTATCCCCTGTATCCCCAGTATCCCCTGTAACCCCTGTATCCCTAGTATCCCCTGCATCCCCTGTATCCCCAGTATCCCCTGTATCCCCTGTATCCCCAGTATCCCCTGTATCGCCTGTATCCCTAGTATCCCCTGTATCCCCAGTATCCCCAGTATCCGCTGTATCCCTAGTATCCCCAGTATCCCCTGTATCCCCAGTATCCCCAGTATCAAAAGTATTGCCTGTATCCCCTGTATCCCCTGTATCCCCAGTATTCCCAGTATCCCCAGTATCCCCTGTAAACCCTGTATCCCCTGTATCCCCAGTATCCCCTGTATCCCCTGTATCCCCAGTATCCCGTGTATCCCGTGTATCACCAGTAACCCCTGTATCCCCAGTATGCCCTGTTTTCCCAGTATCCCCAGTATCCTCTGTAACCCCTGTATTCCCCGTATACCCTGTATCCCCTGTATCCCCAGTAGCCCCTGTATCTCCAGTATCCCCTGTATCCCCTGTATCCCCTGTATCCCCAGTCTCCCCTGTATCCCCTGTATCCCCAGTATCCCCTGTAACCCCAGTATCCCCTGTATCCCCAGAATCCGCTGTATCCCCTGTATCCCCAGTATCCCGTATCCCCTGTATCCCCAGTATCCTCTGTATCCCATGTATCCCCTGAATCCCCCGTATCCACAGTATCCCCTGTATCCTCAGTATCCCTGTATCCCCTGTATCCCTAGTATCCCCTGTAACCCCAGTATCCCACGTATCCCCAGTATCAAAAGTATCCCTTGTATCCCCAATATCCCCAGTATCCCCAGTATCCCCTTTATCCCCTGTATCCCCAGTATCAAATGTATCCCCTGCATCCCCAGTATCCCCTGTATCCCCAGTATCCTCTGTATCCCTAGTATCCCCAGTATCCCCTGTATCCCCAGTATCCCCTGTAACCCCTGTATCCCTAGTATCCCCTGCATGCCCTGTATCCCCTGTATCCCCAGTATCCCCAGTATCCCCAGTATCCCCTGTATCCCCAGTATCCCCAGTATCAAAAGTATCCCCTGTATCCCCTGTATCCCCAGTATCCCCTGTAAACCCTGTATCCCCTTTATCCCCAGTATCACCTGTATCCCCTGTATCCCCAGTATCCCGTGTATCCCGTGTATCACCAGTATCCCCTGTATCCCCAGTATCCCCTGTATCCCCTGTATCCCCAGTATCTCCAGTATCCCCTGTATCCCCTGTATCCCCAGTATCCCCTGTAACCACAGTATCCCCAGTATCCCCTGTATCCCCTGTATCCCCTGTATCCCCAGTATCCCCAGTATCCCCTGTATCCCCAGTATACCCTGTAACCGCAGTATACCATGTATCCCCTGTATTCCCTGTATCCGCAGTATCCCCTGTATCCCCTGTATCCCCAGTATCCCCTGTATCCCCAGTATCTCCTGTATCCCCTGTATCCCCAGTATCCCCAGTATCCCCTGTATCCCCAGTATCCCCAGTATCCCCAGTATCCCCAGTATCAAAAGTATCCGCTGTATCCCCTGTATCCCCAGTATCCCCTGTAAACCCTGTATCCCCTTTATCCCCAGTGTCACCTGTCGCCCCTGTATCCCCAGTATCCCCAGTATCACGTGTATCCCGTGTATCACCAGTATCCCCTGTATCCCTAGTATCCCCTGTATTCCCAGTATCCCCAGTATTCCCTGTAACCCCTGTATCCCCAGTATCCGCTGTATCCCCTGTATCCCCTGTATCCCCAGTATCCCGTATATCCCCAGTTTCCCCAGTATCCCCTGTAACCCCAGTATCCCCTGTATCCCCAGTATCCCCTGTATCCCCTGTATCCCCAGTATCCCCAGTATCCCCTGTAACCCCAGTATCCCCTGTATCCCCTGTATCCGCAGTATCCCATGTATCCCCTTTATCCCCTGTATCCCCTGTATCCCCAGTATCCCCAGTATCTCCTGTATCCCCTGTATCCCCAGTATCCCCTGTAACCCCAGTATCCCCAGTATCAAAATTATCCCCTGTATCCCCAGTATCCCCAGTATCAAAAGTATCCCCTGTATCCCCAGTATCCCCTGTATCCCCAGTCTCCCCAGTATCCCCTGTATCCCCTGTATCCGCAGTATCCCCAGTATCCCCTGTATCCCTAGTATCCCCTGTATCCCCAGTATCCCCAGTATCCCCTGTATCCCTAGTATCCCCAGTATCCCCTGTATCCCCAGTATCCGCAGTATCAAAAGTATTGCCTGTATCCCCTGTATCCCCTGTATCCCCAGTATTCCCAGTATCCCCAGTATCCCCTGTAAACCCTGTATCCCCTGTATCCCCAGTATCCCCTGTATCCCCTGTATCCCCTGTATCCCCAGTATCCCGTGTATCCCGTGTATCACCAGTAACCCCTGTATCCCCAGTATGCCCTGTTTTCCCAGTATCCCCAGTATCCTCTGTAACCCCTGTATTCCCCGTATACCCTGCATCCCCTGTATCCCCAGTAGCCCCTGTATCTCCAGTATCCCCTGTATCCCCTGTATCCCCTGTATCCCCAGTCTCCCCTGTATCCCCTGTATCCCCAGTATCCCCTGCAACCCCAGTATCCCCTGTATCCCCAGTATCCCGTATCCCCTGTATCCCCAGTATCCTCTGTATCCCATGTATCCCCTGAATCCCCTGTATCCACAGTATCCCCTGTATCCTCAGTGTCCCTGTATCCCCTGTATCCCTAGTATCCCCTGTAACCCCAGTATCCCACGTATCCCCAGTATCAAAAGTATCCCTTGTATCCCCAATATCCCCAGTATACCCAGTATCCCCTTTATCCCCTGTATCCCCAGTATCAAATGTATCCGCTGCATCCCCAGTATCCCATGTATCCCGTGTATCACCAGTATCCCCTGTATCCCCAGTATCCCCTGTATCCCCTGTATCCCCAGTATCCCCAGTATCCCCTGTATCCCCTGTATCCCCAGTATCCCCTGTATCCCCAGTATCCCCTGTATCCCCTGTATCCCCTCTATCCCCTGTATCCCCAGTATACCCTGTAACCCCAGAATCCCCAGTATCCCCTGTATCCCCAGTATCCCCTGTATCCCCTGTATCCCCTGTATCCCCAGTATCCCCTGTGTCCCTAGTATCCGCAGTATCCCCTGTATACCCAGTATCCCCAGTATCAAAAGTATTGCCTGTATCCCCTCTATCCCCAGTATTCCCAGTATCCCCAGTATCCCCTGTAAACCCTGTATCCCCTGTATCCCCTGTATCCCCAGTATCCCCTGTATCCCCTGTATCCCCTGTATCCCCAGTATGCCGTGTATCCCGTGTATCACCAGTATCCCCTGTATCCTCAGTATGCCCTGTTTTCCCAGTGTCCCCAGTATCCTCTGCAACCCCTGTATTCCCCGTATACCCTGTATCCCCTGTATCCCCAGTAGCCCCTGTATCTCCAGTATCCCCTGTATCCCCTGTATCCCCTGTATCCCCAGTCTCCCCTGTATCCCCTTTATCCCCAGTATCCCCTGTAACCCCAGTATCCCCTGTATCCCCAGAATCCGCCGTATCCCCTGTATCCCCAGTATCCCGTATCCCCTGTATCCCCTGTATCCCCTGTATCCCTAGTATCCCCGGTATCCGCAGTATCCCCTGTATCCCCTGTATCCCCAGTATCCCCTGTATCCCCAGTATCTCCTGTTTCCCCTGTATCCCCAGTATCCCCAGTATCCCCAGTATCCCCTGTATCCCCAGTATCCCCAGTATCCCCAGTATCAAAAGTATCCCCTGTATCCCCTGTATCCCCAGTATCCCCTGTAAACCCTGTATCCCCTTTATCCCCAGTATCACCTGTATCCCCTGTATCCCCAGTATCCAATGTATCCCGTGTATCACCAGTATTCCCTGTATCCCCTGTATCCCCAGTATCCAGTGTACCCCCTGTATCCCCAGTATCCCCTGTATCCCCAGTATCTCCTGTATCCCCTGTATCCCCAGTATCGCCTGTAACCCCAGAATCCCCATTATCAAAACTATCCCCTGTATCCCCAGTATCCCCAGTATCCCCAGTATCAAAAGTATCCACTGTATCCCCACTATCCCCTGTATCCCCTGTATCCCCAGTATCCCCTGTATCCCCAGTATCCCCTGTATCCACTGTATCCCCTGTATCCCCAGTATCCCCAGTATCCCCAGTATCCAAAGTATCCCCTGTATCCCCAGTATCCCCAGTATCCCCTGTATCCCCTGTATCCCCATGTATCTCCAGTATCCCGTGTATCCCGTGTATCACCAGTATCCACTGTATCCCCAGTATCCCCTGTATTCCCAGTATCCCCAGTATCCCCTGTAACCCCTGTATTCCCCGTATCCCCTGTATCCCCAGTATCACCTGTATCTCCAGTTTCCCGTGTATCGCCAGTATTCCCTGTAACCCCAGTATCCCCTGTATCCCCAATACCCCCAGTATCCCCAGTATCCCCTGTATCCCCAGTATCCCATGTATCCCCTGTATCCCCTGTATCCGCAGTATCCCATGTATCCCCCGTGTCCCCTGTATCCCCAGTATCCCCTGTATCCCCAGTATCCCCTGTATCCCCTGCATCCCCAGTATCCTCTGTATCCCCAGTATCCCCAGTATGTCCTGTATCCCCTGTATCACCAGTATCCCCTGTAACCCCAGTATCCCCAGTATCAATAGTATCCCCTGTATCCCCAGTATCCCCAGTATCCCCAGTATCAAAAGTATCCCTTGTATCCCCAATATCCCCAGTATCCCGTGTATCCCGTGTATCACCAATAACCCCTGTATCCCCAGTATGCCCTGTTTTCCCAGTCTCCCCAGTATCCTCTGTAACCCCTGTATTCCCCGTATACCCTGTATCTCCTGTATCCCCAGTAGCCCCTGTATCCCCTGTATCCCCAGTATCCCCTGTAACCCCAGTATCCCCTGTATCCCCAGAATCCGCTGTATCCCCTGTATCCCCAGTATCCCGTATCCCCTGTATCCCCAGTGTCCTCTGTATCCCATGTATCCCCTTAATCCCCTCTATCCCCAGTATCCCCTGTATCCCCAGTATCCCTGTATCCCGTGTATCCCTAGTATCCCCTGTAACCACAGTATCCCACGTATCCCCAGTATCAAAAGTATCCCTTGTATCCCCAATATCCCCAGTATCCCCAGTATCCCCTTTATCCCCTGTATCCCCAGTATAAAATGTATCCCCTGCATCCCCAGTATCCCCTGCATCCCCCGTATCCTCTGTATCCCTAGTATTCCCAGTATCCCCTGTATCCCCAGTATCCCCTGTAACCCCTGTATCCCTAGTATCCCCTGCATCCCTGTAACCCCTGTATCCCCAGTATCCCAGTATCCCCTGTATCCCCAGTATCCCCAGTATCAAAAGTATCCCCTGTATCCCCTGTATCCCCAGTATCCCCTGTAAACCCTGTATCCCCTTTATCCCCAGTATCACCTGTATCCCCTGTATCCCCAGTATCCCATGTATCCCGTGTATCACCAGTATCCCCTGTATCCCCAGTATCCCCTGTATCCCCTGTATTCCCAGTATCCCCAGTATCCCCTGTATCCCCTGTATCCCCAGTATCCCCTGTAACCACAGTATCCCCAGTATCCCCTGTATCCCCTGTATCCCCTGTATCCCCAGTATCCCCAGTATCCCCAGTATCCCCTGTATCCCCAGTATCCCCTGTAACCGCAGTATACCATGTATCCCCTGTATCCCCTGTATCCCCAGTATCCCCTGTATCCCCTGTATCCCCAGTATCCCCTGTATCCCCAGTATCTCCTGTATCCCCTGTATCCCCAGTATCTCCAGTATCCCCTGTATCCCCAGTATCCCCTGTAACCGCAGTATACCATGTATCCCCTGTATCCCCTGTATCCCCAGTATCCCCTGTATCCCCTGTATCCCCAGTATCCCCTGTATCCCCAGTATCTCCTGTATCCCCTGTATCCCCTGTATCCCCAGTATCCCCTGTAAACCCTGTTTCCCCTTTATCCCCAGTATCACCTGTATCACCTGTAGCCCCAGTATCCCATGTATCCCGTGTATCATCAGTATCCCCTGTATCGCCAGTATCCCCTGTATCCCCTGTATCCCCAGTATCCCCAGTATCCCCTGTATCCCCTGTATCCCCAGTATCCCCTGTAACCACAGTATCCCCAGTATCCTCTGTATCCCCTGTATCCCCTGTATCCCTAGTATCCCCAGTATCCCCAGTATCCCCTGTATCCCCAGTATCCCCTGTAACCGCAGTATACCATGTATCCCCTGTATCCCCTGTATCCCCAGTATCCCCTGTATCCCCTGTATCCCCAGTATCCCCTGTATCCCCAGTATCTCCTGTATCCCCTGTATCCCCAGTATCCCCTGTAACCCCAGAATCCCCAGTATCAAAAGTATCCCCTGTATCCCCAGTATCCCCAGTATCCCCATTATTAGAAGGAACCACTGTATCCCCACTATCCCCTGTATCCCCTGTATCCCCTGTATCCCCTGTATCCCCAGTATCCCCTGTATCCACTGTATCCCCTGTATCCCCAGTATCCCCAGTATCCAAAGTATCCCCTGTATGCCCAGTAACCCCAGTATCCCCTGTATCCCCAGTATCCCCAGTATCCCGCGTATCCCGTGTATCACCAGTATCCCCTGTATCCACAGTATCCCCTGTATTCCCAGTATCCCCAGTATCCCCTGTAACCCCTGTATTCCCCGTATCCCCTGTATCCCCAGTATCCCCTGTATCTCCAGTTTCCCGTGTATCCCCAGTATTCCCTGTAACCCCAGTATCCCCTGTGTCCCCAATATCCCCAGTATCCCCAGTATCCCCAGTATCCCCTGTATCCCCAGTATCCCATGTATCCCCTGTACCCCTGTATCCGCAGTATCCCATGTATCCCCCGTGTCCCCTGTATCCCCAGTATCCCCTGTATCCCCAGTATCCCCTGTATCCCCTGTATCCCCAGTATCCTCTGTATCCCCAGTATCCCCAGTATGTCCTGTATCCCCTGTATCACCAGTATCCCCTGTAACCCCAGTATCCCCAGTATCAAAAGTATCCCCTGTATCCTCAGTATCCCCAGTATCAAAAGTATCCCTTGTATCCCCAATATCCCCAGTATCCCCAGTATCCCCTTTATCCCCTGTATCCCCTGTATCCCCAGTATCAAATGTATCCCCAGTATCCCCTGTATCCCCAGTATCAAAAGTATCCCCTGTATCCCCAGTATCCCCTCTATCCCCAGTATCCCCTATAGCCCCTGTATCCCCAGTATCCCCAGTATCAAAAGTATCCCCACTATCCCCTCTATCCCCATTATCCCCAGTATCCCCTGCATCCCCAGTAGCCCCTGTGTCCCCTGTATCCCCTGTATCCCCAGTATCCCTGTATCCCCAGTATCCCCTGTATCCCCAGTATCCCCTGTATCCCCAGTATCTCCTGTATCGCCTGTATCCCCAGTATCCCCTGTAACCCCAGTATCCCCTGTAACCCCAGTATCAAAAGTATCCCCTGTATCCCCAGTATCAAAAGTATCCCCAGTATACCCAGTATCCCCAGTATCCCCAGTATCCCCTGTATCCCCTGTGTCCCCAGTATCCCCAGTATCCCCTGTATCCCCAGTTTCCCCTGTAACCCCAGTATCCCCAGCATCCCCAGTATCAAAAGTATCCCCTGTATCCCCAGTATTCCCAGTATCCCCTTTATCCCCAGTATCAAATGTATCCCCTGTATCCCCAGTATCAAATGTATCCCCTGTATCCCCAGTGTCCCCTGTATCTCCAGTATCCCCTGTATCCCCAGTATCAAAAGTATCCCCTGTATCCCCAGTATCCCAAGTATCCCCTGTGTCCCCAGTATCCCCTGTATCCCCAGTATCCCCTGTATCCCCTGTATCCCCTGTATCACAGTATACCCTGTATCGCCAGTATCGCCAGTATCCCCTGTATCCCTAGTATCCCCTGTAACCCCAGAATCCCCAGTATCAAAAGTATCCCCTGTATCCCCAGTATCCCCAGTATCCCCAGTATCAAAAGTATCCACTGTATCCCCACTATCCCCTGTATCCCCTGTATCCCCTGTATGCCCAGTATCCCCTGTATCCACTGTATCCCCTGTATCCCCAGTATCCCCAGTATCCCCAGTATCCAAAGTATCACCAGTATTCCCTGTAACCCCAGTTTCCCCTGTATCCCCAATATCCCCAGTATCCCCAGTATCCCCAGTATCCCTTGTATCCCCAGTATCCCTGTATCCCCTGTATCCGCAGTATCCCATGTATCCCCCGTGTCCCCTGTATCCCCAGTATCCCCTGTATCCCCAGTATCCCCTATATCCCCTGTATCCCCAGTATCCACTGAATCCCCAGTATCCCCAGTATGTCCTGTATCCCCTGTATCTCAGTATCCCCTGTATCCCCAGTATCCCCAGTATCCCCTGTATCCCCAGTATCCCCTGTATCCCCAGTATGCCCAGTATGCCAATATGCCCAGTATCCCCTGTATCCACAGTATCCCCAGTATCGCCAGTATCCCCTGTATCCCCTGTACCCCTAGTATCCCCTGTATCCCCAGTATCCCCTGTATCCCCAGTATCCCCTGTATCCCCTGTATACCCTGTATCCCCAGTATCCCCAGTATCAAAAGTATTACCTGTATCCCCTGTACCCCCAGTATTGCCAGTATCCGCAGTATCCCCTGTATCCCCTGTATCCCCTGTATCCCCAGTATCCCGTGTATCCCGTGTATCACCAGTATCCCCTGTATCCCCAGTATGCCTGTTTTCCCAGTATCCCCAGTATCCTCTGTAACCCCTGTATTCCCCGTATACCCTGTATCCCCAGTAGCCCCTGTATCTCCAGTATCCCCTGTATCCCCTGTATCCCCTGTATCCCCAGTCTCCCCTGTATCCCCAGAATCCGCTGTATCCCCTGTATCCCCAGTGTCCCGTATCCCCAGTATCCCCTGCATCCCCTGTATCCCCTGTATCCCTAGTATCCCATGTATCCCCTGTAACCCAGTATCCCCAGTATCCCCTGTATCCCCTGTATCCCCAGTATCCCCAGTATGAAAAGTATCCCCTGTATCCCCTGTATCCCCAGTATCCCCAGTATCCCCTGCAAACACTGTATCCCCTGTATCCCCAGTGTCCTCTGTCGCCCCTGTATCCCCAGTATCCCCAGTATCCCCTGTATTCCCAGTATCCCCAGTATTCCCTGTAACCCCTTTTTCCCCAGTATCTGCTGTATCCCCTGTATCCCGTGTATCCCCAGTATCCCGTTTATCCCCTGTCTCCCCTGTATCCCCAGTAACCCCTGTATCCCCTGTATCCCCAGTATCCCCAGTATCCCCTGTATCCCCAGTATCCCCTGTATCCCCTGTATCCCCTGTATCCCCAGTATCGCCAGTATCTCCTGTATCCCCTGTATCCCCAGTATCCCCTGTAACCCCAGTATCCCCAGTATCAAAATTATCCACTGTATCCCCAGTATCCCCAGTATCAAAAGTATCCCCTGTATCCCTAGTATCCCCTGTATCCCCAGTATCCCCAGTATCCCCTGTATCCCCTGTATCCCCAGTATCCCCTGTATCCCCAGTATCCCCTGTAACCCCTGTATCCCTAGTATCCCCTGCATCCCCTGTAACCCCTGTATCCCCAGTATCCCCAGTATCCCCAGTATCCCCTGTATCCCCAGTATCCCGTGTATCCCGTGTATCACCAGTATCCCCTGTATCCCCAGTATCCCGTGTATCCCCAGTATCCCCAGTATCCCCTGTATCCCCTGTATCCCCAGTATCCCCTGTATCCCCAGTATCCCCTGTAACCCCTGTATCCCTAGTATCCCCTGCATCCCCTGTAACCCCTGTATCCCCAGTATCCCCAGTATCCCCAGTATCCCCTGTATCCCCAGTATCCCCAGTATCCCCAGTATCCCCTGTATCCCCAGTATCCCCTGTATCCCCAGTATCAAAAGTATCCGCTGTATCCCCTGTATCCCCAGTATCCCCAGTATCCCCTGCAAACACTGTATCCCCTGTATCCCCAGTATCCTCTGTCGCCCCTGTATCCCCAGTATCCCCAGTATCACGTGTATCCCGTGTATCACCAGTATCCCCTGTATCCCCAGTATCCCCTGTATTCCCAGTATCCCCAGTATTCCCTGTAACCCCTGTATCCCCAGTATCCGCTGTATCCCCTGTATTCCGTGTATCCCCAGTATCCCGTTTATCCCCTGTCTCCCCTGTATCCCCAGTAACCCCTGTATCCCCTGTATCCCCAGTATCCCCAGTATCCCCTGTATCCCCAGTATCCCCTGTATCCCCTGTATCCCCTGTATCCCCAGTATCCCCAGTATCTCCTGTATCCCCTGTATCCCCAGTATCCCCTGTAACCCCAGTATCCCCAGTATCAAAATTATCCCCTGTATCCCCAGTATCCCCAGTATCAAAAGTATCCCCTGTATCCCTAGTATCCCCTGTATCCCCAGTATCCCCAGTATCCCCTGTATCCCCTGTATCCCCAGTATCCCCTGTATCCCCAGTATCCCCTGTAACCCCTGTATCCCTAGTATCCCCTGCATCCCCTGTAACCCCTGTATCCCCAGTATCCCCAGTATCCCCAGTATCCCCTGTATCCCCAGTATCCCCAGTATCCCCAGTATCCCCTGTATCCCCAGTATCCCCAGTATCCCCTGTAAACCCTGTATTCCCTTTATCCCCAGTATCACCTGTATCCCCTGTATCCCCAGTATCCCATGTATCCCGTGTATCACCAGTATCCCCAGTATCAAAAGTATCCCCTGTATCCCCAGTATCCCCTCTATCCCCAGTATCCCCTATAGCCCCTGTATCCCCAGTATCCCCAGTATCAAAAGTATCCCCACTATCCCCTCTATCCCCATTATCCCCAGTATCCCCTGCATCCCCAGTAGCCCCTGTGTCCCCTGTATCCCCTGTATCCCCAGTATCCCTGTATCCCCAGTATCCCCTGTATCCCCAGTATCCCCTGTATTCCCAGTATCTCCTGTATCGCCTGTATCCCCAGTATCCCCTGTAACCCCAGTATCCCCTGTAACCCCAGTATCAAAAGTATCCCCTGTATCCCCAGTATCAAAAGTATCCCCAGTATACCCAGTATCCCCAGTATCCCCAGTATCCCCTGTATCCCCTGTGTCCCCAGTATCCCCAGTATCCCCTGTATCCCCAGTTTCCCCTGTAACCCCAGTATCCCCAGCATCCCCAGTATCAAAAGTATCCCCTGTATCCCCAGTATTCCCAGTATCCCCTTTATCCCCAGTATCAAATGTATCCCCTGTATCCCCAGTATCAAATGTATCCCCTGTATCCCCAGTGTCCCCTGTATCTCCAGTATCCCCTGTATCCCCAGTATCAAAAGTATCCCCTGTATCCCCAGTATCCCATGTATGCCCAGTATCCCAAGTATCCCCTGTGTCCCCAGTATCCCCTGTATCCCCAGTATCCCCTGTATCCCCTGTATCCCCTGTATCACAGTATACCCTGTATCGCCAGTATCGCCAGTATCCCCAGTATCAAAAGTATCCACTGTATCCCCACTATCCCCTGTATCCCCTGTATCCCCTGTATGCCCAGTATCCCCTGTATCCACTGTATCCCCTGTATCCCCAGTATCCCCAGTATCCCCAGTATCCAAAGTATCACCAGTATTCCCTGTAACCCCAGTTTCCCCTGTATCCCCAATATCCCCAGTATCCCCAGTATCCCCAGTATCCCTTGTATCCCCAGTATCCCTGTATCCCCTGTATCCGCAGTATCCCATGTATCCCCCGTGTCCCCTGTATCCCCAGTATCCCCTGTATCCCCAGTATCCCCTATATCCCCTGTATCCCCAGTATCCACTGAATCCCCAGTATCCCCAGTATGTCCTGTATCCCCTGTATCACCAGTATCCCCTGTAACCCCAGTATCCCCAGTATCAAAAGTATCCCCTGTATCCCCAGTATCCCCAGTATCCCCAGTATCAAAAGTATCCCTTGTATCCCCAATATCCGAGTGTCCCCAGTATCCCATTATCCCCTGTATCCCCTGTATCCGCAGTATCAAATGTCTCCCCAGTATCCCCTGTATCCCCAGTATCAAAATTATCCCCTGTATCTCCAGTATCCCCTCTATCCCCAGTATCCCCAGTATCCCCTATAGCCCCTGTATCCCCAGTATCCCCAGTATCAAAAGTATCCCCACTATCCCCTCTATCCCCATTATCCCCAGTATCCCCTGCATCCCCAGTAGCCCCTGTGTCCCCTGTATCCCCTGTATCCTCAGTATCCCTGTATCCCCAGTATCCCCTGTATCCCCAGTATCCCCTGTATCCCCAGTATCTCCTGTATCGCCTGTATCCCCAGTATCCCCTGTAACCCCAGTATCCCCTGTAACCCCAGTATCAAAATTATCCCCTGTATCCCCAGTATCAAAAGTATCCCCAGTATCCCCAGTATCCCCAGTATCCCCAGTATCCCCAGTATCCCCTGTATCCCCTGTGTCCCCAGTATACCCAGTATCGCCTGTATCCCCAGTTTCCCCTGTAACCCCAGTATCCCCAGTATCCCCAGTATCAAAAGTATCCCCTGTATCCCCAGTATTCCCAGTATCCCCTTTATCCCCAGTATCAAATGTATCCCCTGTATCCCCAGTATCAAATGTATCCCCTGTATCCCCAGTGTCCCCTGTATCTCCAGTATCCCCTGTATCCCCAGTATCAAAAGTATCCCCTGTATCCCCAGTATCCCATGTATGCCCAGTACCCCAGTATCCCCTGTGTCCCCAGTATCCCCTGTATCCCCAGTATCCCCTGTATCCCCTGTATCTCAGTATCCCCTGTATCCCCAGTATCCCCAGTATCCCCTGTATCCCCAGTATCCCCTGTATTCCCAGTATGCCCAGTATGCCAATATGCCCAGTATCCCCTGTATCCACAGTATCCCCAGTATCGCCAGTATCCCCTGTATCCCCTGTACCCCTAGTATCCCCTGTATCCCCAGTATCCCCTGTATCCCCAGTATCCCCTGTATCCCCTGTATACCCTGTATCCCCAGTATCCCCAGTATCAAAAGTATTACCTGTATCCCCTGTACCCCCAGTATTGCCAGTATCCGCAGTATCCCCTGTATCCCCTGTATCCCCAGTATCCCGTGTATCCCGTGTATCACCAGTATCCCCTGTATCCCCAGTATGCCTGTTTTCCCAGTATCCCCAGTATCCTCTGTAACCCCTGTATTCCCCGTATACCCTGTATCCCCAGTAGCCCCTGTATCTCCAGTATCCCCTGTATCCCCTGTATCCCCTGTATCCCCAGTCTCCCCTGTATCCCCAGAATCCGCTGTATCCCCTGTATCCCCAGTGTCCCGTATCCCCAGTATCCCCTGCATCCCCTGTATCCCCTGTATCCCTAGTATCCCATGTATCCCCTGTAACCCAGTATCCCCAGTATCCCCTGTATCCCCTGTATCCCCAGTATCCCCAGTATGAAAAGTATCCCCTGTATCCCCTGTATCCCCAGTATCCCCAGTATCCCCTGCAAACACTGTATCCCCTGTATCCCCAGTATCCTCTGTCGCCCCTGTATCCCCAGTATCCCCAGTATCCCCTGTATTCCCAGTATCCCCAGTATTCCCTGTAACCCCTGTATCCCCAGTATCCGCTGTATCCCCTGTATCCCGTGTATCCCCAGTATCCCGTTTATCCCCTGTCTCCCCTGTATCCCCAGTAACCCCTGTATCCCCTGTATCCCCAGTATCCCCAGTATCCCCTGTATCCCCAGTATCCCCTGTATCCCCTGTATCCCCTGTATCCCCAGTATCGCCAGTATCTCCTGTATCCCCTGTATCCCCAGTATCCCCTGTAACCCCAGTATCCCCAGTATCAAAATTATCCACTGTATCCCCAGTATCCCCAGTATCAAAAGTATCCCCTGTATCCCTAGTATCCCCTGTATCCCCAGTATCCCCAGTATCCCCTGTATCCCCTGTATCCCCAGTATCCCCAGTATCCCCAGTATCCCCTGTAACCCCTGTATCCCTAGTATCCCCTGCATCCCCTGTAACCCCTGTATCCCCAGTATCCCCAGTATCCCCAGTATCCCCTGTATCCCCAGTATCCCCAGTATCCCCAGTATCCCCTGTATCCCCAGTATCCCCTGTATCCCCAGTATCCCCAGTATCAAAAGTATCCGCTGTATCCCCTGTATCCCCAGTATCCCCAGTATCCCCTGCAAACACTGTATCCCCTGTATCCCCAGTATCCTCTGTCGCCCCTGTATCCCCAGTATCCCCAGTATCACGTGTATCCCGTGTATCACCAGTATCCCCTGTATCCCCAGTATCCCCTGTATTCCCAGTATCCCCAGTATTCCCTGTAACCCCTGTATCCCCAGTATCCGCTGTATCCCCTGTATCCCGTGTATCCCCAGTATCCCGTTTATCCCCTGTCTCCCCTGTATCCCCAGTAACCCCTGTATCCCCTGTATCCCCAGTATCCCCAGTATCCCCTGTATCCCCAGTATCCCCTGTATCCCCTGTATCCCCTGTATCCCCAGTATCCCCAGTATCTCCTGTATCCCCTGTATCCCCAGTATCCCCTGTAACCCCAGTATCCCCAGTATCAAAATTATCCCCTGTATCCCCAGTATCCCCAGTATCAAAAGTATCCCCTGTATCCCTAGTATCCCCTGTATCCCCAGTATCCCCAGTATCCCCTGTATCCCCTGTATCCCCAGTATCCCCTGTATCCCCAGTATCCCCTGTAACCCCTGTATCCCTAGTATCCCCAGTATCCCCTGTATCCCCAGTATCCCCAGTATCCCCAGTATCCCCTGTATCCCCAGTATCCCCAGTATCCCCTGTAAACCCTGTATTCCCTTTATCCCCAGTATCACCTGTATCCCCTGTATCCCCAGTATCCCATGTATCCCGTGTATCACCAGTATCCCCTGTATCCCCTGTATCCCCTGTATCCCCTGTATCCCCAGTATCCCCAGTATCCCCAGTATCCCCTGTATCCCCTGTATCCCCAGTATCCCGTGTATCCCGTGTATCACCAGTATCCCCTGTATCCCCAGTATGCCTGTTTTCCCAGTATCCCCAGTATCCTCTGTAACCCCTGTATTCCCCGTATACCCTGTATCCCCAGTAGCCCCTGTATCTCCAGTATCCCCTGTATCCCCTGTATCCCCTGTATCCCCAGTCTCCCCTGTATCCCCAGAATCCGCTGTATCCCCTGTATCCCCAGTGTCCCGTATCCCCAGTATCCCCTGCATCCCCTGTATCCCCTGTATCCCTAGTATCCCATGTATCCCCTGTAACCCAGTATCCCCAGTATCCCCTGTATCCCCTGTATCCCCAGTATCCCCAGTATGAAAAGTATCCCCTGTATCCCCTGTATCCCCAGTATCCCCAGTATCCCCTGCAAACACTGTATCCCCTGTATCCCCAGTATCCTCTGTCGCCCCTGTATCCCCAGTATCCCCAGTATCCCCTGTATTCCCAGTATCCCCAGTATTCCCTGTAACCCCTGTATCCCCAGTATCCGCTGTATCCCCTGTATCCCGTGTATCCCCAGTATCCCGTTTATCCCCTGTCTCCCCTGTATCCCCAGTAACCCCTGTATCCCCTGTATCCCCAGTATCCCCAGTATCCCCTGTATCCCCAGTATCCCCTGTATCCCCTGTATCCCCTGTATCCCCAGTATCGCCAGTATCTCCTGTATCCCCTGTATCCCCAGTATCCCCTGTAACCCCAGTATCCCCAGTATCAAAATTATCCACTGTATCCCCAGTATCCCCAGTATCAAAAGTATCCCCTGTATCCCTAGTATCCCCTGTATCCCCAGTATCCCCAGTATCCCCTGTATCCCCTGTATCCCCAGTATCCCCAGTATCCCCAGTATCCCCTGTAACCCCTGTATCCCTAGTATCCCCTGCATCCCCTGTAACCCCTGTATCCCCAGTATCCCCAGTATCCCCAGTATCCCCTGTATCCCCAGTATCCCCAGTATCCCCAGTATCCCCTGTATCCCCAGTATCCCCTGTATCCCCAGTATCCCCAGTATCAAAAGTATCCGCTGTATCCCCTGTATCCCCAGTATCCCCAGTATCCCCTGCAAACACTGTATCCCCTGTATCCCCAGTATCCTCTGTCGCCCCTGTATCCCCAGTATCCCCAGTATCACGTGTATCCCGTGTATCACCAGTATCCCCTGTATCCCCAGTATCCCCTGTATTCCCAGTATCCCCAGTATTCCCTGTAACCCCTGTATCCCCAGTATCCGCTGTATCCCCTGTATCCCGTGTATCCCCAGTATCCCGTTTATCCCCTGTCTCCCCTGTATCCCCAGTAACCCCTGTATCCCCTGTATCCCCAGTATCCCCAGTATCCCCTGTATCCCCAGTATCCCCTGTATCCCCTGTATCCCCTGTATCCCCAGTATCCCCAGTATCTCCTGTATCCCCTGTATCCCCAGTATCCCCTGTAACCCCAGTATCCCCAGTATCAAAATTATCCCCTGTATCCCCAGTATCCCCAGTATCAAAAGTATCCCCTGTATCCCTAGTATCCCCTGTATCCCCAGTATCCCCAGTATCCCCTGTATCCCCTGTATCCCCAGTATCCCCTGTATCCCCAGTATCCCCTGTAACCCCTGTATCCCTAGTATCCCCAGTATCCCCTGTATCCCCAGTATCCCCAGTATCCCCAGTATCCCCTGTATCCCCAGTATCCCCAGTATCCCCTGTAAACCCTGTATTCCCTTTATCCCCAGTATCACCTGTATCCCCTGTATCCCCAGTATCCCATGTATCCCGTGTATCACCAGTATCCCCTGTATCCCCAGTATCCCCTGTATCCCCAGTATCCCCAGTATCCCCAGTATCCCCTGTATCCCCAGTATCCCCAGTATCCCCAGTATCAAAATTATCCCCTGTATCCCCTGTATCCCCAGTATCCCCTGTAAACCCTGTATCCCCTTTATCCCCAGTATCACCTGTATCCCCTGTATCCCCAGTATCCCATGTATCCCGTGTATCAACAGTATCCCCTCTATCCCCAGTATCCCCTGTATCCCCTGTATCCCCTGTATCCCCAGTATCAAATGTATCCCCAGTATCCCCTGTATCCCCAGTATCAAAAGTATCCCCTGTATCTCCAGTATCCCCTCTATCCCCAGTATCCCCAGTGCCCCCTATAGCCCCTGTATCCCCAGTATCCCCAGTATCAAAAGTATCCTCACTGTCCCCTCTATCCCCATTATCCCCAGTATCCCCTGCATCCCCAGTAGCCCCTGTGTCCCCTGTATCCCCTGTATCCTCAGTATCCCTGTATCCCCAGTATCCCCTGTATCCCCAGTATCCCCTGTATCCCCAGTATCTCCTGTATCGCCTGTATCCCCAGTATCCCCTGTAACCCCAGTATCCCCTGTAACCCCAGTATCAAAAGTATCCCCTGTATCCCCAGTATCAAAAGTATCCCCAGTATCCCCAGTATCCCCAGTATCCCCTGTATCCCCTGTGTCCCCAGTATCCCCAGTATCCCCTGTATCCCCAGTTTCCCCTGTAACCCCAGTATCCCCAGTATCAAAAGTATCCCCTGTATCCCCAGTATTTCCAGTATCCCCTTTATCCCCAGTATCAAATGTATCCCCTGTATCCCCAGTATCAAATGTATCCCCTGTATCCCCAGTATCCTCTGTATCCCCAGTATCCCCAGTATGTCCTGTATCCCCTGTATCACCAGTATCCCCTGTAACCCCAGTATCCCCAATATCAAAAGTATCCCCTGTATCCCCAGTATCCCCAGTATCCCCAGTATCAAAAGTATCCCTTGTATCCCCAATATCCCCAGTATCCCGTGTATCCCGTGTATCACCAATAACCCCTGTATCCCCAGTATGCCCTGTTTTCCCAGTATCCCCAGTATCCTCTGTAACCCCTGTATTCCCCGTATACCCAGTATCTCCTGTATCCCCAGTAGCCCCTGTATCCCCTGTATCCCCAGTATCCCCTGTAACACCAGTATCCCTGTATCCCCAGTATCCCCAGAATCCGCTGTATCCCCTGTATCCCCAGTATCCCGTATCCCCTGTATCCCCAGTATCCTCTGTATCCCATGTATCCCCTGAATCCCCTGTATCCCCAGTATCCCCTGTATCCCCAGTAACCCTGTATCCCCTGTATCCCTAGTATCCCCTGTAACCCCAGTATCCCACGTATCCCCAGTATCAAAAGTATCCCTTGTATCCCCAATATCCCCAGTATCCCCAGTATTCCCTTTATCCCCTGTATCCCCAGTATCAAATGTATCCCCTGCATCCCCAGTATCCCCTGTATCCCCAGTATCCTCTGTATCCCTAGTATCCCCAGTATCCCCTGTATCCCCAGTATCCCCTGTAACCCCTGTATCCCTAGTATCCCCTGCATCCCTGTAACCCCTGTATCCCCAGCATCCCCAGTTTACCAGTATCCCCTGTATCCCCAGTATCCCCAGTATCCCCAGTATCAAAAGTATCCCCTGTATCCTCTGTATCCCCAGTATCCCCTGTAAACCCTGTATCCCCTTTATCCCCAGTATCACCTGTATCCCCTGTATCCTCAGTATCCCATGTGTCCCGTGTATCACCAGTATCCCCTGTATCCCCAGTATCCCCTGTATCCCCTGTATCCCCAGTATCCCCAGTATCCCCTCTATCCCCTGTATCCCCAGTATCCCCTGTAACCACAGTATCCCCAGTATCCCCTGTATCCCCTGTATCCCCTGTATCCCCAGTATCCCCAGTATCCCCAGTATCCCCTGTATCCCCAGTATCCCCAGTAACCGCAGTATACAATTTATCCCCTGTATCCCCTGTATCCCCAGTATCCCCTGTATCCCCTGTATCCCCAGTATCCCCTGTATCCCCAGTATCTCCTGTATCCCCAGTATCCCCAGTATCCCCTATAGCCCCTGTATCCCCAGTATCCCCAGTATCAAAAGTATCCCCACTATCCCCTCTATCCCCATTATCCCCAGTATCCCCTGCATCCCCAGTAGCCCCTGTGTCCCCTGTATCCCCTGTATCCTCAGTATCCCTGTATCCCCAGTATCCCCTGTATCCCCAGTATCCCCTGTATCCCCAGTATCTCCTGTATCGCCTGTATCCCCAGTATCCCCTGTAACCCCAGTATCCCCTGTAACCCCAGTATCAAAATTATCCCCTGTATCCCCAGTATCAAAAGTATCCCCAGTATCCCCAGTATCCCCAGTATCCCCAGTATCCCCTGTATCCCCTGTGTCCCCAGTATACCCAGTATCGCCTGTATCCCCAGTTTCCCCTGTAACCCCAGTATCCCCAGTATCCCCAGTATCAAAAGTATCCCCTGTATCCCCAGTATTCCCAGTATCCCCTTTATCCCCAGTATCAAATGTATCCCCTGTATCCCCAGTATCAAATGTATCCCCTGTATCCCCAGTGTCCCCTGTATCTCCAGTATCCCCTGTATCCCCAGTATCAAAAGTATCCCCTGTATCCCCAGTATCCCATGTATGCCCAGTACCCCAGTATCCCCTGTGTCCCCAGTATCCCCTGTATCCCCAGTATCCCCTGTATCCCCTGTATCTCAGTATCCCCTGTATCCCCAGTATCCCCAATATCCCCTGTATCCCCAGTATCCCCTGTATTCCCAGTATGCCCAGTATGCCAATATGCCCAGTATCCCCTGTATCCACAGTATCCCCAGTATCGCCAGTATCCCCTGTATCCCCTGTACCCCTAGTATCCCCTGTATCCCCAGTATCCCCTGTATCCCCAGTATCCCCTGTATCCCCTGTATACCCTGTATCCCCAGTATCCCCAGTATCAAAAGTATTACCTGTATCCCCTGTACCCCCAGTATTGCCAGTATCCGCAGTATCCCCTGTATCCCCTGTATCCCCAGTATCCCGTGTATCCCGTGTATCACCAGTATCCCCTGTATCCCCAGTATGCCTGTTTTCCCAGTATCCCCAGTATCCTCTGTAACCCCTGTATTCCCCGTATACCCTGTATCCCCAGTAGCCCCTGTATCTCCAGTATCCCCTGTATCCCCTGTATCCCCTGTATCCCCAGTCTCCCCTGTATCCCCAGAATCCGCTGTATCCCCTGTATCCCCAGTGTCCCGTATCCCCAGTATCCCCTGCATCCCCTGTATCCCCTGTATCCCTAGTATCCCATGTATCCCCTGTAACCCAGTATCCCCAGTATCCCCTGTATCCCCTGTATCCCCAGTATCCCCAGTATGAAAAGTATCCCCTGTATCCCCTGTATCCCCAGTATCCCCAGTATCCCCTGCAAACACTGTATCCCCTGTATCCCCAGTATCCTCTGTCGCCCCTGTATCCCCAGTATCCCCAGTATCCCCTGTATTCCCAGTATCCCCAGTATTCCCTGTAACCCCTGTATCCCCAGTATCCGCTGTATCCCCTGTATCCCGTGTATCCCCAGTATCCCGTTTATCCCCTGTCTCCCCTGTATCCCCAGTAACCCCTGTATCCCCTGTATCCCCAGTATCCCCAGTATCCCCTGTATCCCCAGTATCCCCTGTATCCCCTGTATCCCCTGTATCCCCAGTATCGCCAGTATCTCCTGTATCCCCTGTATCCCCAGTATCCCCTGTAACCCCAGTATCCCCAGTATCAAAATTATCCACTGTATCCCCAGTATCCCCAGTATCAAAAGTATCCCCTGTATCCCTAGTATCCCCTGTATCCCCAGTATCCCCAGTATCCCCTGTATCCCCTGTATCCCCAGTATCCCCAGTATCCCCAGTATCCCCTGTAACCCCTGTATCCCTAGTATCCCCTGCATCCCCTGTAACCCCTGTATCCCCAGTATCCCCAGTATCCCCAGTATCCCCTGTATCCCCAGTATCCCCAGTATCCCCAGTATCCCCTGTATCCCCAGTATCCCCTGTATCCCCAGTATCCCCAGTATCAAAAGTATCCGCTGTATCCCCTGTATCCCCAGTATCCCCAGTATCCCCTGCAAACACTGTATCCCCTGTATCCCCAGTATCCTCTGTCGCCCCTGTATCCCCAGTATCCCCAGTATCACGTGTATCCCGTGTATCACCAGTATCCCCTGTATCCCCAGTATCCCCTGTATTCCCAGTATCCCCAGTATTCCCTGTAACCCCTGTATCCCCAGTTTCCGCTGTATCCCCTGTATCCCGTGTATCCCCAGTATCCCGTTTATCCCCTGTCTCCCCTGTATCCCCAGTAACCCCTGTATCCCCTGTATCCCCAGTATCCCCAGTATCCCCTGTATCCCCAGTATCCCCTGTATCCCCTGTATCCCCTGTATCCCCAGTATCCCCAGTATCTCCTGTATCCCCTGTATCCCCAGTATCCCCTGTAACCCCAGTATCCCCAGTATCAAAATTATCCCCTGTATCCCCAGTATCCCCAGTATCAAAAGTATCCCCTGTATCCCTAGTATCCCCTGTATCCCCAGTATCCCCAGTATCCCCTGTATCCCCTGTATCCCCAGTATCCCCTGTATCCCCAGTATCCCCTGTAACCCCTGTATCCCTAGTATCCCCAGTATCCCCTGTATCCCCAGTATCCCCAGTATCCCCAGTATCCCCTGTATCCCCAGTATCCCCAGTATCCCCTGTAAACCCTGTATTCCCTTTATCCCCAGTATCACCTGTATCCCCTGTATCCCCAGTATCCCATGTATCCCGTGTATCACCAGTATCCCCTGTATCCCCAGTATCCCCTGTATCCCCAGTATCCCCAGTATCCCCAGTATCCCCTGTATCCCCAGTATCCCCAGTATCCCCAGTATCAAAATTATCCCCTGTATCCCCTGTATCCCCAGTATCCCCTGTAAACCCTGTATCCCCTTTATCCCCAGTATCACCTGTATCCCCTGTATCCCCAGTATCCCATGTATCCCGTGTATCAACAGTATCCCCTCTATCCCCAGTATCCCCTGTATCCCCTGTATCCCCTGTATCCCCAGTATCAAATGTATCCCCAGTATCCCCTGTATCCCCAGTATCAAAAGTATCCCCTGTATCTCCAGTATCCCCTCTATCCCCAGTATCCCCAGTGCCCCCTATAGCCCCTGTATCCCCAGTATCCCCAGTATCAAAAGTATCCTCACTGTCCCCTCTATCCCCATTATCCCCAGTATCCCCTGCATCCCCAGTAGCCCCTGTGTCCCCTGTATCCCCTGTATCCTCAGTATCCCTGTATCCCCAGTATCCCCTGTATCCCCAGTATCCCCTGTATCCCCAGTATCTCCTGTATCGCCTGTATCCCCAGTATCCCCTGTAACCCCAGTATCCCCTGTAACCCCAGTATCAAAAGTATCCCCTGTATCCCCAGTATCAAAAGTATCCCCAGTATCCCCAGTATCCCCAGTATCCCCTGTATCCCCTGTGTCCCCAGTATCCCCAGTATCCCCTGTATCCCCAGTTTCCCCTGTAACCCCAGTATCCCCAGTATCAAAAGTATCCCCTGTATCCCCAGTATTTCCAGTATCCCCTTTATCCCCAGTATCAAATGTATCCCCTGTATCCCCAGTATCAAATGTATCCCCTGTATCCCCAGTATCCTCTGTATCCCCAGTATCCCCAGTATGTCCTGTATCCCCTGTATCACCAGTATCCCCTGTAACCCCAGTATCCCCAATATCAAAAGTATCCCCTGTATCCCCAGTATCCCCAGTATCCCCAGTATCAAAAGTATCCCTTGTATCCCCAATATCCCCAGTATCCCGTGTATCCCGTGTATCACCAATAACCCCTGTATCCCCAGTATGCCCTGTTTTCCCAGTATCCCCAGTATCCTCTGTAACCCCTGTATTCCCCGTATACCCAGTATCTCCTGTATCCCCAGTAGCCCCTGTATCCCCTGTATCCCCAGTATCCCCTGTAACACCAGTATCCCTGTATCCCCAGTATCCCCAGAATCCGCTGTATCCCCTGTATCCCCAGTATCCCGTATCCCCTGTATCCCCAGTATCCTCTGTATCCCATGTATCCCCTGAATCCCCTGTATCCCCAGTATCCCCTGTATCCCCAGTAACCCTGTATCCCCTGTATCCCTAGTATCCCCTGTAACCCCAGTATCCCACGTATCCCCAGTATCAAAAGTATCCCTTGTATCCCCAATATCCCCAGTATCCCCAGTATTCCCTTTATCCCCTGTATCCCCAGTATCAAATGTATCCCCTGCATCCCCAGTATCCCCTGTATCCCCAGTATCCTCTGTATCCCTAGTATCCCCAGTATCCCCTGTATCCCCAGTATCCCCTGTAACCCCTGTATCCCTAGTATCCCCTGCATCCCTGTAACCCCTGTATCCCCAGCATCCCCAGTTTACCAGTATCCCCTGTATCCCCAGTATCCCCAGTATCCCCAGTATCAAAAGTATCCCCTGTATCCTCTGTATCCCCAGTATCCCCTGTAAACCCTGTATCCCCTTTATCCCCAGTATCACCTGTATCCCCTGTATCCTCAGTATCCCATGTGTCCCGTGTATCACCAGTATCCCCTGTATCCCCAGTATCCCCTGTATCCCCTGTATCCCCAGTATCCCCAGTATCCCCTCTATCCCCTGTATCCCCAGTATCCCCTGTAACCACAGTATCCCCAGTATCCCCTGTATCCCCTGTATCCCCTGTATCCCCAGTATCCCCAGTATCCCCAGTATCCCCTGTATCCCCAGTATCCCCAGTAACCGCAGTATACAATTTATCCCCTGTATCCCCTGTATCCCCAGTATCCCCTGTATCCCCTGTATCCCCAGTATCCCCTGTATCCCCAGTATCTCCTGTATCCCCTGTATCCCCAGTCTCCCCAGTATCCCCTGTATCCCCAGTATCTCCAGTATCCCCAGTATCAAAAGTATCCCCTGTATCCCCTGTATCCCCAGTATCCCCTGTAAACCCTGTATCCCCTTTATCCCCAGTATCACCTGTATCCCCTGTAGCCCCAGTATCCCATGTATCCCGTGTATCACCAGTATCCCCTGTATCGCCAGTATCCCCTGTATCCCCTGTATCCCCAGTATCCCCAGTATCCCCTGTATCCCCTGTAACCCCAGTATCCCCTGTAACCACAGTATCCCCAGTATCCTCTGTATCCCCTGTATCCCCTGTATCCCCAGTATCCCCAGTATCCCCAGTATCCCCTGTATCCCCTGTATCCCCTGTATCCCCTGTATCCCCAGTATCCCCTGTATCCACTGTATCATCTGTATCCCCAGTATCCCCAGTATCCCCAGTATCCCCTGTATCCCCTGTATACCCAGTATCCCCAGTATCCCCTGTATCCCCTGTATCCCCAGTATCCCCAGTATCCCGTGTATCCCGTGTATCACCAGTATCCCCTGTATCCCCAGTATCCCCTGTATTCCCAGTATCCCCAGTATCCCCTGTAACCCCTGTATTCCCCGTATCCCCTGTATCCCCAGTATCTCCTGTATCTCCAGTTTCCCGTGTATCTCCAGTATTCCCTGTAACCCCAGTATCCCCTGTATCCCCAATATCCCCAGTAACCCCAGTATCCCCAGTATCCCCTGTATCCCCAGTATCCCCTGTATCCCCAGTATCTCCAGTATCCCCAGTATCAAAAGTATCCCCTGTATCCCCTGTATCCCCAGTATCCCCTGTAAACCCTGTATCCCCTTTATCCCCAGTATCACCTGTATCCCCTGTAGCCCCAGTGTCCCATGTATCCCGTGTATCACCAGTATCCCCTGTATCGCCAGTATCCCCTGTATCCCCTGTATCCCCAGTATCCCCAGTATCCCCTGTATCCCCTGTAACCCCAGTATCCCCTGTAACCACAGTATCCCCAGTATCCTCTGTATCCCCTGTATCCCCTGTATCCCCAGTATCCCCAGTATCCCCAGTATCCCCTGTATCCCCTGTATCCCCTGTATCCCCTGTATCCCCAGTATCCCCTGTATCCACTGTATCATCTGTATCCCCAGTATCCCCAGTATCCCCAGTATCCAAAGTATCCCCTGTATGCCCAGTATCCCCAGTATCCCCTGTATCCCCTGTATCCCCAGTATCCCCAGTATCCCGTGTATCCCGTGTATCACCAGTATCCCCTGTATCCCCAGTATCCCCTGTATTCCCAGTATCCCCAGTATCCCCTGTAACCCCTGTATTCCCCGTATCCCCTGTATCCCCAGTATCTCCTGTATCTCCAGTTTCCCGTGTATCCCCAGTATTCCCTGTAACCCCAGTATCCCCTGTATCCCCAATATCCCCAGTATCCCCAGTATCCCCTGTATCCCCTGTATCCCCAGTATCCCATGTATCCCCTGTACCCCTGTATCCGCAGTATCCCATGTATCCCCCGTGTCCCCTGTATCCCCAGTATCCCCTGTATCCCCAGTATCCCCTGTATCCCCTGTATCCCCAGTATCCTCTGTATCCCCAGTATCCCCAGTATGTCCTGTATCCCCTGTATCACCAGTATCCCCTGTAACCCCAGTATCCCCAGTATCAAAAGTATCCCCTGTATCCCCAGTATCCCCAGTATCCCCAGTATCAAAGTATCCCTTGTATCCCCAATATCCCCAGTATCCCCAGTATCCCCTTTATCCCCTGTATCCCCTGTATCCCCAGTATCAAATGTATCCCCAGTATCCCCTGTATCCCCATTATCAAAAGTATCCCCTGTATCCCCAGTATCCCCTCTATCCCCAGTATCCCCAGTATCCCCTATAGCCCCTGTATCCCCAGTATCCCCAGTATCAAAAGTATCCCCACTATCCCCTCTATTCCCATTATCCCCAGTATCTCCTGCATCCCCAGTAGCCCCTGTGTCCCCTGTATCCCCTGTATCCCCAGTATCCCTCTATCCCCAGTATCCCCTGTATCCCCAGTATCCCCTGTATCCCCAGTATCTCCTGTATCGCCTGTATCCCCAGTATCCCCTGTAACCCCAGTATCCCCTGTAACCCCAGTATCAAAAGTATCCCCTGTATCCCCAGTATCAAAAGTATCCCCAGTATCCCCAGTATCCCCAGTATCCCCAGTATCCCCTGTATCCCCTGTGTCCCCAGTATCCCCAGTATCCCCTGTATCCCCAGTTTCCCCTGTAACCCCAGTATCCCCAGCATCCCCAGTATCAAAAGTATCCCCTGTATCCCCAGTACTCCCAGTATCCCCTTTATCCCCAGTATCAAATGTATCCCCTGTATCCCCAGTATCAAATGTATCCCCTGTATCCCCAGTGTCCCCTGTATCTCCAGTATCCCCTGTATCCCCAGTATCAAAAGTATCCCCTGTATCCCCAGTATCCCATGTATGCCCAGTATCCCAAGTATCTCCTGTGTCCCCAGTATCCCCTGTATCCCCAGTATCCCCTGTATCCCCTGTATCCCCTGTATCTCAGTATCCCCTGTATCCCCAGTATCCCCAGTATCCCCTGTATCCCCAGTATCCCCTGTATCCCCAGTATGCCAATATGCCCAGTATCCCCTGTATCCACAGTATCCCCAGTATCGCCAGTATCCCCTGTATCCCCAGTATCCTCTGTATCCCTAGTATCCCCAGTATCCCCTGTATCCCCAGTATCCCCTGTAACCCCTGTATCCCTAGTATCCCCTGCATCCCTGTAACCCCTGTATCCCTAGTATCCCCTGTAACCCCAGAATCCCCAGTATCAAAAGTATCCCCTGTATCCCCAGTATCCTCAGTATCCCCAGTATCAAAAATATCCACTGTATCCCCACTATCCCCTGTATCCCCTGTATCCCCTGTATCCCCTGTATGCCCAGTATCCCCTGTATCCACTGTATCCCCTGTATCCCCAGTATCCTCAGTATCCCCAGTATCCAAAGTATCCCCTGTATGCCCAGTATGCCCATTATCCCCTGTATCCCCTGTATCCCCAGTATCCCCAGTATCCCGTGTATCCCGTGTATCACCAGTATCCCCTGTATCCCCAGTATCCCCTGTATTCCCAGTATCCCCAGTATCCCCTGTAACTCCTGTATTCCCCGTATCCCCTGTATCCCCAGTATCCCCAGTATCCCCTGTAACCCCTGTATTCCCCGTATCCCCTGTATCCCCAGTATCTCCTGTATCTCCAGTTTCCCGTGTATCCCCAGTAATCCCTGTAACCCCAGTATCCCCTGTATCCCCAATATCCCCAGTATCCCCAGTATCCCCAGTATCCCCTGTATCCCCAGTATCCCCAGTATCAAAGTATCCCTTGTATCCCCAATATCCCCAGTATCCCCAGTATCCCCTTTATCCCCTGTATCCCCTGTATCCCCAGTATCAAATGTATCCCCAGTATCCCCTGTATCCCCAGTATCCCCTGTATCCCCTGTATCCCCTGTATCCCCTGTATGCCCAGTATCCCCTGTATCCACTGTATCCCCTGTATCCCCAGTATCCCCAGTATCCCCAGTATCCAAAGTATCCCCTGTATGCCCAGTATGCCCATTATCCCCTGTATCCCCTGTATCCCCAGTATCCCCAGTATCCCGTGTATCCCGTGTATCACCAGTATCCCCTGTATCCCCAGTATCCCCTGTATTCCCAGTATCCCCAGTATCCCCTGTAACTCCTGTATTCCCAGTATCCCCTGTATTCCCAGTATCCCCAGTATCCCCTGTAACCCCTGTATTCCCCGTATCCCCTGTATCCCCAGTATCTCCTGTATCTCCAGTTTCCCGTGTATCCCCAGTATTCCCTGTAACCCCAGTATCCCCTGTATCCCCAATATCCCCAGTATCCCCAGTATCCCCAGTATCCCCTGTATCCCCAGTATCCCCAGTATCAAAGTATCCCTTGTATCCCCAATATCCCCAGTATCCCCAGTATCCCCTTTATCCCCTGTATCCCCTGTATCCCCAGTATCAAATGTATCCCCAGTATCCCCTGTATCCCCAGTATCAAAAGTATCCCCTGTATCCCCAGTATCCCCTCTATCCCCAGTATCCCCAGTATCCCCTATAGCCCCTGTATCCCCAGTATCCACAGTATCAAAAGTATCCCCACTATCCCCTCTATTCCCATTATCCCCAGTATCCCCCGCATCCCCAGTAGCCCCTGTGTCCCCTGTATCCCCTGTATCCCCGGTATCCCTGTATCCCCAGTATCCCCTGTATCCCCAGTATCCCCTGTATCCCCAGTATCTCCTGTATCGCCTGTATCCCCAGTATCCCCTGTAACCCCAGTATCCCCTGTAACCCCAGTATCAAAAGTATCCCCTGTATCCCCAGTATCAAAAGTATCCCCTGTATCCCCTGTGTCCCCAGTATCCCCAGTATCCCCTGTATCCCCAGTTTCCCCTGTAACCCCAGTATCCCCAGCATCCCCAGTATCAAAAGTATCCCCTGTATCCCCAGTATTCCCAGTATCCCCTTTATCCCCAGTATCAAATGTATCCCCTGTATCCCCAGTATCAAATGTATCCCCTGTATCCCCAGTGTCCCCTGTATCTCCAGTATCCCCTGTATCCCCAGTATCAAAAGTATCCCCTGTATCCCCAGTATCCCATGTATGCCCAGTATCCCAAGTATCTCCTGTGTCCCCAGTATCCCCTGTATCCCCAGTATCCCCTGTATCCCCTGTATCCCCTGTATCTCAGTATCCCCTGTATCCCCAGTATCCCCAGTATCCCCTGTATCCCCAGTATCCCCTGTATCCCCAGTATGCCCAGTATGCCAATATGCCCAGTATCCCCTGTATCCACAGTATCCCCAGTATCGCCAGTATCCCCTGTATCCCCTGTATCCCTAGTATCCCCTGTAACCCCAGAATCCCCAGTATCAAAAGTATCCCCTGTATCCCCAGTATCCTCAGTATCCCCAGTATCAAAAATATCCACTGTATCCCCACTATCCCCTGTATCCCCTGTATCCCCTGTATCCCCCGTATGCCCAGTATCCCCTGTATCCACTGTATCCCCTGTATCCCCAGTATCCCCAGTATCCCCAGTATCCAAAGTATCCCCTGTATGCCCAGTATGCCCATTATCCCCTGTATCCCCTGTATCCCCAGTATCCCCAGTATCCCGTGTATCCCGTGTATCACCAGTATCCCCTGTATCCCCAGTATCCCCTGTATTCCCAGTATCCCCAGTATCCCCTGTAACTCCTGTATTCCCCGTATCCCCTGTATCCCCAGTATCCCCTGTATCTCCAGTTTCCCGTGTATCACCAGTATTCCCTGTAACCCCAGTTTCCCCTGTATCCCCAATATCCCCAGTATCCCCAGTATCCCCAGTATCCCCTGTATCCCCTGTATCCGCAGTATCCCATGTATCCCCCGTGTCCCCTGTATCCCCAGTATCCCCTGTATCCCCAGTATCCCCTGTATCCCCTGTATCCCCAGTATCCTCTGTATCCCCAGTATCCCCAGTATGTCCTGTATCCCCTGTATCACCAGTATCCCCTGTATCCCCAGTATCCCCAGTATCAAAAGTATCCCTTGTATCCCCAATATCCCCAGTATCCCCAGTATCCCCTTTATCCCCTTTATCCCCTGTATCCCCAGTATCAAATGTATCCCCAGTATCCACTGTATCCCCAGTATCAAAAGTATCCCCTGTTTCTCCAGTATCCCCTCTATCCCCAGTATCCCCAGTATCCCCTATAGCCCCTGTATCCCCAATATCCCCAGTATCAAAAGTATCCCCACTATCCCCTCTATCCCCATTATCCCCAGTATCCCCTGCATCCCCAGTAGCCCCTGTGTCCCCTGTATCCCCTGTATCCTCAGTATCCCTTATCCCCAGTATCCCCTCTATCCCCAGTATCCCCTGTATCCCCAGTATCTCCTGTATCGCCTGTATCCCCAGTATCCCCTGTAACCCCAGTATCCCCTGTAACCCCAGTATTAAAAGTATCCCCTGTATCCCCAGTATCAAAAGTATCCCCAGTATCCCCAGTATCCCCAGTATCCCCTGTGTCCCCAGTATCAAATGTATCCCCTGTATCCCCAGTGTCCCCTGTATCTCCAGAATCCCCTGTATCCCCAGTATCAAAAGTATCCCCTGTATCCCCAGTATCCCATGTATGCCCAGTATCCCCAGTATCCCCTGTGTCCCCAGTATCCCCTGTATCCCCAGTATCCCCTGTATCCCCTGTATCCCCTGTATCTCAGTATCCCCTGTATCCCCAGTATCCCCAGTATCCCCTGTATCCCCAGTATCCCCTGTATCCCCAGTATGCCCAGTATGCCAATATGCCCAGTATCCCCTGTATCCACAGTATCCCCAGTATCGCCAGTATCCCCTGTATCCCCTGTGTCCCTAGTATCCCCTGTATCCCCAGTATCCCCAGTATCCCCAGTATCCCCTGTATCCCCAGTATCCCCTGTATCCCCTGTATACCCTGTATCCCCAGTATCCCCAGTATCAAAAGTATTACCTGTATCCCCTGTATCCCCAGTATTCCCAGTATCCGCAGTATCCCCTGTATCCCCTGTATCCCCAGTATCCCGTGTATCCCGTGTATCACCAGTATCCCCTGTATCCCCAGTATGCCCTGTTTTCCCAGTATCCCCAGTATCCTCTGTAACCCCTGTATTCCACGTATACCCTGTATCCTCTGTATCCCCAGTACCCCCTGTATCTCCAGTATCCCCTGTATCCCCTGTATCCCCTGTATCCCCAGTCTCCCCTGTATCCCCTTTATCCCCAGTATCCCCTGTAACCCCAGTATCCCCTGTATCCCCAGAATCCGCTGTATCCCCTATATCCCCAGTATCCCGTATCCCCAGTATCCCCTGTATCCCCTGTATCCCCTGTATCCCTTGTATCCCCTGTATCCCCTGTAACCCAGTATCCCCAGTAGCCCCTGTATCCCCTGTATCCCCAGTATCCCCAGTATCAAAAGTATCCCCTGTATCCCCTGTATCCCCAGTATCCCCAGTTTCCCCTGCAAACACTGTATCCCCTGTATCCCCAGTATCCTCTGTCGCCCCTGTATCCCCAGTATCCCCAGTATCACGTGTATCCCGTGTATCACCAGTATCCCCTGTATCCCCAGTATGCCCTGTTTTCCCAGTATCCCCAGTATCCTCTGTAACCCCTGTATTCCCCGTATACCCTGTATCCTCTGTATCCCCAGTACCCCCTGTATCTCCAGTATCCCCTGTATCCCCTGTATCCCCTGTATCCCCAGTCTCCCCTGTATCCCCTTTATCCCCAGTATCCCCTGTAACCCCAGTATCCCCTGTATCCCCAGTATCCCCTGTATCCCCAGTATCTCCTGTACCCCCTGTATTCCCAGTATCCCCAGTATCCCCTGTATCCCCAGTATCTCCAGTATCCTCAGTGTCAAAAGTATCCCCTGTATCCCCTGTATCCCCAGTATCCCCTGTAAACCCTGTATCCCCTTTAGCCCCAGTATCACCTGTATCCCCTGTAGCCCCAGTATCCCATGTATCCCGTGTATCACCAGTATCCCCTGTATCGCCAGTATCCCCTGTATCCCCTGTATCCCCAGTATCCCCAGTATCCCCTGTATCCCCTGTATCCCCAGTATCCCCTGTAACCACAGTATCCCCAGTATCCTCTGTATCCCCTGTATCCCCTGTATCCCCAGTATCCCCAGTATCCCCAGTATCCCCTGTATCCCCTGTATCCCCTGTATCCCCAGTATCTCCTGTATCCACTGTATCCCCTGTATGCCCAGTATCCCCAGTATCCCCTGTATCCCCTGTATCCCCAGTATCCCGTGTATCCCGTGTATCACCAGTATCCCCTGTATCCCCAGTATCCCCTGTATTCCCAGTATCCCCAGTATCCCCTGTAACCCCTGTATTCCCCGTATCCCCTGTATCCCCAGTATCTCCTGTATCTCCAGTTTCCCGTGTATCCCCAGTATCCCCAGTATCCCCAGTATCCCCTGTATCCCCAGTATCCCCAGTATCAAAGTATCCCTTGTATCCCCAATATCCCCAGTATCCCCAGTATCCCCTTTATACCCTGTATCCCCTGTATCCCCAGTATCAAATGTATCCCCAGTATCCCCTGTATCCCCAGTATCAAAAGTATCCCCTGTATCCCCAGTATCCCCTCTATCCCCAGTATCCCCAGTATCCCCTATAGCCCCTGTATCCCCAGTATCCACAGTATCAAAAGTATCCCCACTATCCCCTCTATTCCCATTATCCCCAGTATCCCCCGCATCCCCAGTAGCCCCTGTGTCCCCTGTATCCCCTGTATCCCCGGTATCCCTGTATCCCCAGTATCCCCTGTATCCCCAGTATCCCCTGTATCCCCAGTATCTCCTGTATCGCCTGTATCCCCAGTATCCCCTGTAACCCCAGTATCCCCTGTAACCCCAGTATCAAAAGTATCCCCTGTATCCCCAGTATCAAAAGTATCCCCTGTATCCCCTGTGTCCCCAGTATCCCCAGTATCCCCTGTATCCCCAGTTTCCCCTGTAACCCCAGTATCCCCAGCATCCCCAGTATCAAAAGTATCCCCTGTATCCCCAGTATTCCCAGTATCCCCTTTATCCCCAGTATCAAAAGTATCCCCTGTATCCCCAGTATCCCATGTATGCCCAGTATCCCAAGTATCTCCTGTGTCCCCAGTATCCCCTGTATCCCCAGTATCCCCTGTATCCCCTGTATCCCCTGTATCTCAGTATCCCCTGTATCCCCAGTATCCCCAGTATCCCCTGTATCCCCAGTATCCCCTGTATCCCCAGTATGCCCAGTATGCCAATATGCCCAGTATCCCCTGTATCCACAGTATCCCCAGTATCGCCAGTATCCCCTGTATCCCCTGTATCCCTAGTATCCCCTGTAACCCCAGAATTCCCAGTATCAAAAGTATCCCCTGTATCCCCAGTATCCTCAGTATCCCCAGTATCAAAAATATCCACTGTATCCCCACTATCCCCTGTATCCCCTGTATCCCCTGTATCCCCTGTATGCCCAGTATCCCCTGTATCCACTGTATCCCCTGTATCCCCAGTATCCCCAGTATCCCCAGTATCCAAAGTATCCCCTGTATGCCCAGTATGCCCATTATCCCCTGTATCCCCTGTATCCCCAGTATCCCCAGTATCCCGTGTATCCCGTGTATCACCAGTATCCCCTGTATCCCCAGTATCCCCTGTATTCCCAGTATCCCCAGTATCCCCTGTAACTCCTGTATTCCCCGTATCCCCTGTATCCCCAGTATCCCCTGTATCTCCAGTTTCCCCTGTATCACCAGTATTCCCTGTAACCCCAGTTTCCCCTGTATCCCCAATATCCCCAGTATCCCCAGTATCCCCAGTATCCCCTGTATCCCCTGTATCCGCAGTATCCCATGTATCCCCCGTGTCCCCTGTATCCCCAGTATCCCCTGTATCCCCAGTATCCCCTGTATCCCCTGTATCCCCAGTATCCTCTGTATCCCCAGTATCCCCAGTATGTCCTGTATCCCCTGTATCACCAGTATCCCCTGTAACCCCAATATCCCCGGTATCAAAAGTATCCCCTGTATCCCCAGTATCTCCAGTATCAAAAGTATCCCTTGTATCCCCAATATCCCCAGTATCCCCAGTATCCCCTTTATCCCCTTTATCCCCTGTATCCCCAGTATCAAATGTATCCCCAGTATCCACTGTATCCCCAGTATCAAAAGTATCCCCTGTTTCTCCAGTATCCCCTCTATCCCCAGTATCCCCAGTATCCCCTATAGCCCCTGTATCCCCAATATCCCCAGTATCAAAAGTATCCCCACTATCCCCTCTATCCCCATTATCCCCAGTATCCCCTGCATCCCCAGTAGCCCCTGTGTCCCCTGTATCCCCTGTATCCTCAGTATCCCTGTATCCCCAGTATCCCCTCTATCCCCAGTATCCCCTGTATCCCCAGTATCTCCTGTATCGCCTGTATCCCCAGTATCCCCTGTAACCCCAGTATCCCCTGTAACCCCAGTATCAAAAGTATCCCCTGTATCCCCAGTATCAAAAGTATCCCCAGTATCCCCAGTATCCCCAGTATCCCCTGTGTCCCCAGTATCAAATGTATCCCCTGTATCCCCAGTGTTCCCTGTATCTCCAGAATCCCCTGTATCCCCAGTATCAAAAGTATCCCCTGTATCCCCAGTATCCCATGTATGCCCAGTATCCCCAGTATCCCCTGTGTCCCCAGTATCCCCTGTATCCCCAGTATCCCCTGTATCCCCTGTATCCCCTGTATCTCAGTATCCCCTGTATCCCCAGTATCCCCAGTATCCCCTGTATCCCCAGTATCCCCTGTATCCCCAGTATGCCCAGTATGCCAATATGCCCAGTATCCCCTGTATCCACAGTATCCCCAGTATCGCCAGTATCCCCTGTATCCCCTGTGTCCCTAGTATCCCCTGTATCCCCAGTATCCCCAGTATCCCCAGTATCCCCTGTATCCCCAGTATCCCCTGTATCCCCTGTATACCCTGTATCCCCAGTATCCCCAGTATCAAAAGTATTACCTGTATCCCCTGTATCCCCAGTATTCCCAGTATCCGCAGTATCCCCTGTATCCCCTGTATCCCCAGTATCCCGTGTATCCCGTGTATCACCAGTATCCCCTGTATCCCCAGTATGCCCTGTTTTCCCAGTATCCCCAGTATCCTCTGTAACCCCTGTATTCCCCGTATACCCTGTATCCTCTGTATCCCCAGTACCCCCTGTATCTCCAGTATCCCCTGTATCCCCTGTATCCCCTGTATCCCCAGTCTCCCCTGTATCCCCTTTATCCCCAGTATCCCCTGTAACCCCAGTATCCCCTGTATCCCCAGAATCCGCTGTATCCCCTATATCCCCAGTATCCCGTATCCCCAGTATCCCCTGTATCCCCTGTATCCCCTGTATCCCTTGTATCCCCTGTATCCCCTGTAACCCAGTATCCCCAGTAGCCCCTGTATCCCCTGTATCCCCAGTATCCCCAGTATCAAAAGTATCCCCTGTATCCCCTGTATCCCCAGTATCCCCAGTTTCCCCTGCAAACACTGTATCCCCTGTATCCCCAGTATCCTCTGTCGCCCCTGTATCCCCAGTATCCCCAGTATCACGTGTATCCCGTGTATCACCAGTATCCCCTGTATCCCCAGTATGCCCTGTTTTCCCAGTATCCCCAGTATCCTCTGTAACCCCTCTTTTCCCCGTATACCCTGTATCCTCTGTATCCCCAGTACCCCCTGTATCTCCAGTATCCCCTGTATCCCCTGTATCCCCTGTATCCCCAGTCTCCCCTGTATCCCCTTTATCCCCAGTATCCCCTGTAACCCCAGTATCCCCTGTATCCCCAGAATCCGCTGTATCCCCTATATCCCCAGTATCCCGTATCCCCAGTATCCCCTGTATCCCCTGTATCCCCTGTATCCCTAGTATCCCCTGTATCCCCTGTAACCCAGTATCCCCAGTAGCCCCTGTATCCCCTGTATCCCCAGTATCCCCAGTATCAAAAGTATCCCCTGTATCCCCTGTATCCCCAGAATCCCCAGTTTCCCCTGCAAACACTGTATCCCCTGTATCCCCAGTATCCTCTGTCGCCCCTGTATCCCCAGTATCCCCAGTATCACGTGTATCCCGTGTATCACCAGTATCCCCTGTATCCCCAGTATCCCCTGTATTCCCAGTATCCCCAGTATTCCCTGTAACCCCTGTATCCCCAGTATCCGCTGTATCCCCTGTATCCCCTGTATCCCCAGTATCCCGTTTATCCCCTGTCTCCCCTGTATCCCCAGTAACCCCTGTATCCCCTGTATCCCCAGTATCCCCAGTATCCCCTGTATCCCCAGTATCCCCTGTATCCCCTGTATCCGCAGCATCCCATGTATCCCCTTTATCCCCTGTATCCCCTGTATCCCCAGTATCCCCAGTATCTCCTGTCTCCCCTGTATCCCCAGTATCCCCTGTAACCCCAGTATCCCCAGTATCAAAATTATCCCCTGCATCCCCAGTATCCCCAGTATCAAAAGTATCCCCTGTATCCCCAGTATCCCCTGTATCCCCAGTATCCCCAGTATCCCCTGTATCCCCAGTATCCCCTGTATCCCCTGTATCCCTAGTATCCCCTGTATCCCCAGTATCCCCAGTATCCCCTGTATCCCTAGTATCCCCAGTATCCCCTGTATCCCCAGTATCCCCAGTATCAAAAGTATTGCCTGTATCCCCTGTATCCCCTGTATCCCCAGTATTCCCAGTATCCCCAGTATCCCCTGTAAACCCTGTATCCCCTGTATCTCCAGTATCCCCTGTATCCCCTGTATCCCCTGTATCCCCAGTATCCCGTGTATCCCGTGTATCACCAGTAACCCCTGTATCCCCAGTATGCCCTGTTTTCCCAGTATCCCCAGTATCCTCTGTAACCCCTGTATTCCCCGTATACCCTGTATCCCCTGTATCCCCAGTAGCCCCTGTATCTCCAGTATCCCCTGTATCCCCTGTATCCCCTGTATCCCCAGTCTCCCCTGTATCCCCTGTATCCCCAGTATCCCCTGTAACCCCAGTATCCCCTGTATCCCCAGAATCCGCTGTATCCCCTGTATCCCCAGTTTCCCGTATCCCCTGTATCCCCAGTATCCTCTGTATCCCATGTATCCCCTGAATCCCCTGTATCCCCAGTATTCCCTGTATCCTCAGTATCCCTGTATCCCCTGTATCCCTAGTATCCCCTGTAACCCCAGTATCCCACGTATCCCCAGTATCAAAAGTATCCCTTGTATCCCCAATATCCCCAGTATCGACAGTATCCCCTTTATCCCCTGTATCCCCAGTATCAAATGTATCCCCTGCATCCCCAGTATCCCCTGTATCCCCAGTATCCTCTGTATCCCTAGTATCCCCAGTATCCCCTGTATCCCCAGTATCCCCTGTAACCCCTGTATCCCTAGTATCCCCTGCATCCCCTGTATCCCCTGTATCCCCAGTATCCCCAGTAACCCCAGTATCCCCTGTATCCCCAGTATCCCCAGTATCAAAAGTATCCCCTGTATCCCCTGTATCCCCAGTATTCCCTGTAAACCCTGTATCCCCTTTATCCCCAGTATCACCTGTATCCCCTGTATCCCCAGTATCCCATGTATCCCGTGTATCACCAGTATCCCCTGTATCCCCAGTATCCCCTGTATCCCCTGTATCCCCAGTATCCCCAGTATCCACTGTATCCCCTGTATCCCCAGTATCCCCTGTAACCACAGTACCCCCAGTATCCCCTGTATCCCCTGTATCCCCTGTATCCCCAGTATCCCCAGTATCCCCAGTATCCCCTGTATCCCCAGTATACCCTGTAACCGCAGTATACCATGTATCCCCTGTATCCCCTGTATCCGCAGTATCACCTGTATCCCCTGTATCCCCAGTATCCCATGTATCCCGTGTATCACCAGTATCCCCTGTATCCCCAGTAACCCCTGTATCCCCTGTATCCCCAGTATCCCCAGTATCCCCTGTATCCCCTGTATCCCCAATATCCCCTGTAACCACAGTATCCCCAGTATCCCCTGTATCCCCTGTATCCCCTGTATCCCCAGTATCCCCAGTATCCCCAGTATCCCCTGTATCCCCAGTATCCCCTGTAACCGCAGTATACCATGTATCCCCTGTATCCCCTGTATCCCCAGTATCCCCTGTATCCCCTGTATCCCCAGTATCCCCTGTATCCCCTGTATCCCCTGTATCCCCAGTATCCCCAGTATCCCCAGTATCCCCTGTATCCCCAGTATCCCCTGTAACCGCAGTATACCATGTATCCCCTGTATCCCCTGTATCCCCAGTATCCCCTGTATCCCCTGTATCCGCAGTATCACCTGTATCCCCTGTATCCCCAGTATCAAATGTATCCCGTGTATCACCAGTATCCCCTGTATCCCCTGTATCCCCAGTATCCTCTGTATCCCCAGTATCCCCAGTATGTCCTGTATCCCCTGTATCACCAGTATCCCCTGTAACCCCAGTATCCCCAGTATCAAAAGTATCCCCTGTATCCCCAGTAGCCCCAGTATCCCCAGTATCAAAAGTATCCCTTGTAGCCCCAATATCCCCAGTATCCCGTGTATCCCGTGTATCACCAATAACCCCTGTATCCCCAGTATGCCCTGTTTTCCCAGTATCCCCAGTATCCTCTGTAACCCCTGTATTCCCAGTATACCCTGTATCCCCTGTATCCCCAGTAGCCCCTGTATCCCCTGTATCCCCAGTATCCCCTGTAACCCCAGTATCCCCTGTATCCCCAGAATCCGCTGTATCCCCTGTATCCCCAGTATCCAGTATCCCCTGTATCCCCAGTATCCTCTGTATCCCATGTATCCCCTGAATCCCCTGTATCCCCTGTATCCCCAGTATCCCTGTATCCCGTGTATCCCTAGTACCCCTGTAACCCCAGTATCCCACGTATCCCCAGTATCAAAAGTATCCCTTGTATACCCAATATCCCCAGAATCCCCAGTATCCCCTTTATCCCCTGTATCCCCAGTATCAAATGTATCCCCTGCGTCCCCAGTATTCCCTGTATCCCCAGTATCCTCTGTATCCCTAGTATCCCCAGTATCCCCTGTATCCCCAGTAACCCCTGTAACCCCTGTATCCCTAGTATCCCCTGCATCCCCTGTAACCCCTGTATCCCCAGTATCCCCAGTATCCCCAGTATCTCCTGTATCCCCAGTATCCCCAGTATCCCCAGTATCAAAAGTATCCCCTGTATCCCCTGTATCCCCAGTATCCCCTGTAAACCCTGTATCCCCTTTAACCCCAGTATCACCTGTATCCCCTGTATCCCCAGTATCCCATGTATCCCGTGTATCACCAGTATCCCCTGTATCCCCAGTATCCCCTGTATCCCCAGTATCCCCAGTATCCCCAGTATCCCCTGTATCCCCAGTATCCCCAGTATCCCCAGTATCAAAAGTATCCCCTGTATCCCCTGTATCCCCAGTATCCCCTGTAAACCCTGTATCCCCTTTATCTCCAGTATCACCTGTATCCCCTGTATCCCCAGTATCCCATGTATCCCGTGTATCACCAGTATCCCCTGTATCCCCAGTATCCCCTGTATCCCCTGTATCCCCTGTATCCCCAGTATCAAATGTATCCCCAGTATCCCCTGTATCCCCTGTATCCCCAGTATCCCTGTATCTCCAGTATCCCCTCTATCCCCAGTATCCCCAGTATCCCCTGTAGCCCCTGTATCCCCAGAATCCCCAGTATCAAAAGTATCCCCACTATCCCCTCTATCCCCATTATCCCCAGTATCCCCTGCATCCCCAGTATCCCCAGTATCCCCTGTATCCCCAGTATCCCCAGTATCCCCAGTATCAAAAGTATCCCCTGTATCCCCTGTATCCCCAGTATCCCCTGTAAACCCTGTATCCCCTTTATCACCAGTATCACCTGTATCCCCTGTATCCACAGTATCCCATGTATCCCGTGTATCACCAGTATCCCCTGTATCCCCAGTATCCCCTGTATCCCCAGTATCCCCAGTATCCCCAGTATCCCCTGTATCCCCAGTGTCCCCAGTATCCCCAGTATCAAAAGTATCCCCTGTATCCCCTGTATCCCCAGTATCCCCTGTAAACCCTGTATCCCCTTTATCCCCAGTATCACCTGTATCCCCTGTATCCCCAGTATCCCGTGTATCCCGTGTATCACCAGTATCCCCTGTATCCCCAGTATCCCCTGTATCCCCTGTATCCCCTGTATCCCCAGTATCAAATGTATCCCCAGTATCCCCTGTATCCCCAGTATCAAAAGTATCCCCTGTATCTCCAGTATCCCCTCTATCCCCAGTATCCCCAGTATCCCCTATAGCCCCTGTATCCCCAGTATCCCCAGTATCAAAAGTATCCCCACTATCCCCTCTATCCCCATTATCCCCAGTATCCCCTGCATCCCCAGTAGCCCCTGTGTCCGCTGTATCCCCTGTATCCTCAGTATCCCTGTATCCCCTGTATCCCCTGTATCCCCAGTATCCCCTGTATCCCCAGTATCTCCTGTATCGCCTATATCCCCAGTATCCCCTGTAACCCCAGTATCCCCTGTAACCCCAGTATCAAAAGTATCCCCTGTATCCCCAGTATCAAAAGTATCCCCAGTATCCCCAGTATCCCCTGTATCCCCAGTATCCCCTGTATCCCCTGTATCCCCTGTATCTCAGTATCCCCTGTATCCCCAGTATCCCCAGTATCCCCTGTATCCCCAGTATCCCCTGTATCCCCAGTATGCCCAGTATGCCAATATGCCCAGTATCCCCTGTATCCACAGTATCCCCAGTATCGCCAGTATCCCCTGTATCCCCTGTGTCCCTAGTATCCCCTGTATCCCCAGTATCCCCAGTATCCCCAGTATCCCCTGTATCCCCAGTATCCCCTGTATCCCCTGTATACCCTGTATCCCCAGTATCCCCAGTATCAAAAGTATTACCTGTATCCCCTGTATCCCCAGTATTCCCAGTATCCGCAGTATCCCCTGTATCCCCTGTATCCCCAGTATCCCGTGTATCCCGTGTATCACCAGTATCCCCTGTATCCCCAGTATGCCCTGTTTTCCCAGTATCCCCAGTATCCTCTGTAACCCCTGTATTCCCCGTATACCCTGTATCCTCTGTATCCCCAGTACCCCCTGTATCTCCAGTATCCCCTGTATCCCCTGTATCCCCTGTATCCCCAGTCTCCCCTGTATCCCCTTTATCCCCAGTATCCCCTGTAACCGCAGTATCCCCTGTATCCCCAGAATCCGCTGTATCCCCTATATCCCCAGTATCCCGTATCCCCAGTATCCCCTGTATCCCCTGTATCCCCTGTATCCCTAGTATCCCCTGTATCCCCTGTAACCCAGTATCCCCAGTAGCCCCTGTATCCCCTGTATCCCCAGTATCCCCAGTATCAAAAGTATCCCCTGTATCCCCTGTATCCCCAGTATCCCCAGTTTCCCCTGCAAACACTGTATCCCCTGTATCCCCAGTATCCTCTGTCGCCCCTGTATCCCCAGTATCCCCAGTATCACGTGTATCCCGTGTATCACCAGTATCCCCTGTATCCCCAGTATCCCCTGTATTCCCAGTATCCCCAGTATTCCCTGTAACCCCTGTATCCCCAGTATCCGCTGTATCCCCTGTATCCCCTGTATCCCCAGTATCCCGTTTATCCCCTGTCTCCCCTGTATCCCCAGTAACCCCTGTATCCCCTGTATCCCCAGTATCCCCAGTATCCCCTGTATCCCCAGTATCCCCTGTATCCCCTGTATCCGCAGCATCCCATGTATCCCCTTTATCCCCTGTATCCCCTGTATCCCCAGTATCCCCAGTATCTCCTGTATCCCCTGTATCCCCAGTATCCCCTGTAACCCCAGTATCCCCAGTATCAAAATTATCCCCTGCATCCCCAGTATCCCCAGTATCAAAAGTATCCCCTGTATCCCCAGTATCCCCTGTATCCCCAGTATCCCCAGTATCCCCTGTATCCCCAGTATCCCCTGTATCCCCTGTATCCCTAGTATCCCCTGTATCCCCAGTATCCCCAGTATCCCCTGTATCCCTAGTATCCCCAGTATCCCCTGTATCCCCAGTATCCCCAGTATCAAAAGTATTGCCTGTATCCCCTGTATCCCCTGTATCCCCAGTATTCCCAGTATCCCCAGTATCCCCTGTAAACCCTGTATCCCCTGTATCTCCAGTATCCCCTGTATCCCCTGTATCCCCTGTATCCCCAGTATCCCGTGTATCCCGTGTATCACCAGTAACCCCTGTATCCCCAGTATGCCCTGTTTTCCCAGTATCCCCAGTATCCTCTGTAACCCCTGTATTCCCCGTATACCCTGTATCCCCTGTATCCCCAGTAGCCCCTGTATCTCCAGTATCCCCTGTATCCCCTGTATCCCCAGTCTCCCCTGTATCCCCTGTATCCCCAGTATCCCCTGTAACCCCAGTATCCCCTGTATCCCCAGAATCCGCTGTATCCCCTGTATCCCCAGTATCCCGTATCCCCTGTATCCCCAGTATCCTCTGTATCCCATGTATCCCCTGAATCCCCTGTATCCCCAGTATTCCCTGTATCCTCAGTATCCCTGTATCCCCTGTATCCCTAGTATCCCCTGTAACCCCAGTATCCCACGTATCCCCAGTATCAAAAGTATCCCTTGTATCCCCAATATCCCCAGTATCGACAGTATCCCCTTTATCCCCTGTATCCCCAGTATCAAATGTATCCCCTGCATCCCCAGTATCCCCTGTATCCCCAGTATCCTCTGTATCCCTAGTATCCCCAGTATCCCCTGTATCCCCAGTATCCCCTGTAACCCCTGTATCCCTAGTATCCCCTGCATCCCCTGTATCCCCTGTATCCCCAGTATCCCCAGTATCAAAAGTATCCCCTGTATCCCCTGTATCCCCAGTATCCCCTGTAAACCCTGTATCCCCTTTATCCCCAGTATCACCTGTATCCCCTGTATCCCCAGTATCCCATGTATCCCGTGTATCACCAGTATCCCCTGTATCCCCAGTATCCCCTGTATCCCCTGTATCCCCAGTATCCCCAGTATCCACTGTATCCCCTGTATCCCCAGTATCCCCTGTAACCACAGTACCCCCAGTATCCCCTGTATCCCCTGTATCCCCTGTATCCCCAGTATCCCCAGTATCCCCAGTATCCCCTGTATCCCCAGTATACCCTGTAACCGCAGTATACCATGTATCCCCTGTATCCCCTGTATCCGCAGTATCACCTGTATCCCCTGTATCCCCAGTATCCCATGTATCCCGTGTATCACCAGTATCCCCTGTATCCCCAGTAACCCCTGTATCCCCTGTATACCCAGTATCCCCAGTATCCCCTGTATCCCCTGTATCCCCAATATCCCCTGTAACCACAGTATCCCTAGTATCCCCTGTATCCCCTGTATCCCCTGTATCCCCAGTATCCCCAGTATCCCCAGTATCCCCTGTATCCCCAGTATCCCCTGTAACCGCAGTATACCATGTATCCCCTGTATCCCCTGTATCCCCAGTATCCCCTGTATCCCCTGTATCCCCAGTATCCCCTGTATCCCCAGTATCCCCTGTAACCCCTGTATCCCTAGTATCCCCTGCATCCCTGTAACCCCTGTATCCCCAGTATCCCAGTATCCCCTGTATCCCCAGTATCAAATGTATCCCGTGTATCACCAGTATCCCCTGTATCCCCTGTATCCCCAGTATCCTCTGTATCCCCAGTATCCCCAGTATGTCCTGTATCCCCTGTATCACCAGTATCCCCTGTAACCCCAGTATCCCCAGTATCAAAAGTATCCCCTGTATCCCCAGTAGCCCCAGTATCCCCAGTATCAAAAGTATCCCTTGTAGCCCCAATATCCCCAGTATCCCGTGTATCCCGTGTATCACCAATAACCCCTGTATCCCCAGTATGCCCTGTTTTCCCAGTATCCCCAGTATCCTCTGTAACCCCTGTATTCCCAGTATACCCTGTATCCCCTGTATCCCCAGTAGCCCCTGTAACCCCAGTATCCCCTGTATCCCCAGAATCCGCTGTATCCCCTGTATCCCCAGTATCCAGTATCCCCTGTATCCCCAGTATCCTCTGTATCCCATGTATCCCCTGAATCCCCTGTATCCCCTGTATCCCCAGTATCCCTGTATCCCGTGTATCCCTAGTACCCCTGTAACCCCAGTATCCCACGTATCCCCAGTATCAAAAGTATCCCTTGTATCCCCAATATCCCCAGAATCCCCAGTATCCCCTTTATCCCCTGTATCCCCAGTATCAAATGTATCCCCTGCGTCCCCAGTATCCCCTGTATCCCCAGTATCCTCTGTATCCCTAGTATCCCCAGTATCCCCTGTATCCCCAGTAACCCCTGTAACCCCTGTATCCCTAGTATCCCCTGCATCCCCAGTATCCCCTGTATCCCCAGTATCCCCAGTATCCCCAGTATCTCCTGTATCCCCAGTATCCCCAGTATCCCCAGTATCAAAAGTATCCCCTGTATCCCCTGTATCCCCAGTATCCCCTGTAAACCCTGTATCCCCTTTATCCCCAGTATCACCTGTATCCCCTGTATCCCCAGTATCCCATGTATCCCGTGTATCACCAGTATCCCCTGTATCCCCAGTATCCCCTGTATCCCCAGTATCCCCAGTATCCCCAGTATCCCCTGTATCCCCAGTATCCCCAGTATCCCCAGTATCAAAAGTATCCCCTGTATCCCCTGTATCCCCAGTATCCCCTGTAAACCCTGTATCCCCTTTATCTCCAGTATCACCTGTATCCCCTGTATCCCCAGTATCCCATGTATCCCGTGTATCACCAGTATCCCCTGTATCCCCAGTATCCCCTGTATCCCCTGTATCCCCTGTATCCCCAGTATCCCCTGTATCCCCTGTATCCCCTGTATCCCCAGTATCAAATGTATCCCCAGTATCCCCTGTATCCCCTGTATCCCCAGTATCCCTGTATCTCCAGTATCCCCTCTATCCCCAGTATCCCCAGTATCCCCTGTAGCCCCTGTATCCCCAGTATCCCCAGTATCAAAAGTATCCCCACTATCCCCTCTATCCCCATTATCCCCAGTATCCCCTGCATCCCCAGTATCCCCAGTATCCCCTGTATCCCCAGTATCCCCAGTATCCCCAGTATCAAAAGTATCCCCTGTATCCCCTGTATCCCCAGTATCCCCTGTAAACCCTGTATCCCCTTTATCACCAGTATCACCTGTATCCCCTGTATCCCCAGTATCCCATGTATCCCGTGTATCACCAGTATCCCCTGTATCCCCAGTATCCCCTGTATCCCCAGTATCCCCAGTATCCCCAGTATCCCCTGTATCCCCAGTGTCCCCAGTATCCCCAGTATCAAAAGTATCCCCTGTATCCCCTGTATCCCCAGTATCCCCTGTAAACCCTGTATCCCCTTTATCCCCAGTATCACCTGTATCCCCTGTATCCCCAGTATCCCATGTATCCCGTGTATCACCAGTATCCCCTGTATCCCCAGTATCCCCTGTATCCCCTGTATCCCCTGTATCCCCAGTATCAAATGTATCCCCAGTATCCCCTGTATCCCCAGTATCAAAAGTATCCCCTGTATCTCCAGTATCCCCTCTATCCCCAGTATCCCCAGTATCCCCTATAGCCCCTGTATCCCCAGTATCCCCAGTATCAAAAGTATCCCCACTATCCCCTCTATCCCCATTATCCCCAGTATCCCCTGCATCCCCAGTAGCCCCTGTGTCCCCTGTATCCCCTGTATCCTCAGTATCCCTGTATCCCCTGTATCCCCTGTATCCCCAGTATCCCCTGTATCCCCAGTATCTCCTGTATCGCCTATATCCCCAGTATCCCCTGTAACCCCAGTATCCCCTGTAACCCCAGTATCAAAAGTATCCCCTGTATCCCCAGTATCAAAAGTATCCCCAGTATCCCCAGTATCCCCAGTATCCCCAGTATCCCCAGTATCCCCTGTAACCCCTGTGTCCCCAGTATCCCCAGTATCCCCTGTATCCCCAGTTTCCCCTGTAACCCCAGTATCCCCAGTATCCCCAGTATCAAAAGTATCCCCTGTATCCCCAGTATTCCCAGTATCCCCTTTATCCCGAGTATCAAATGTATCCCCTGTATCCCCAGTATCAAATGTATCCCCTGTATCCCCAGTGTCCCCTGTATCTCCAGTATCCCCTGTATCTCCAGTATCAAAAGTATCCCCTGTATCCCCAGTATCCCATGTATGCCCAGTATCCCCAGTATCCCCTGTGTCCCCAGTATCCCCTGTATCCCCAGTATCCCCTGTATCCCCTGTATCCCCTCTATCTCAGTATCCCCTGTATCCCCAGTATCCACAGTATCCCCTGTATCCCCAGTATCCCCTGTACCCCAGTATGCCCAGTATGCCAATATGCCCAGTATCCCCTGTATCCACAGTATCCCCAGTATCGCCAGTATCCCCTGTATCCCCTGTATCCCTAGTATCCCCTGTATCCCCAATATCCCCAGTATCCCCTGTATCCCCAGTATCCCCTGTATCCCCTGTATACCCTGTATCCCCAGTATCCCCAGTATCAAAAGTATTACCTGTATCCCCTGTATCCCCTGTATCCCCAGTATTCCCAGTATCCGCAGTATCCCGTGTATCCCGTGTATCACCAGTATCCCTTGTATCCCCAGTATGCCCTGTTTTCCCAGTATCCCCAGTATCCTCTGTAACCCCTGTATTCCCCGTATACCCTGTATCCCCTGTATCCCCAGTAGCCCCTGTATCTCCAGTATCCCCTGTATCCCCTGTATCCCCTGTATCCCCAGTCTCCCCTGTATCCCCTTTATCCCCAGTATCCCCTGTAACCCCAGTATACCCAGAATCCGCTGTATCCCCTGTATCCCCAGTATCCCGTATCCCCAGTATCCCCTGTATCCCCTGTATCCCCTGTATCCCTAGTATCCCCTGTATCCCCTGTAACCCAGTATCCCCAGTATCCCCTGTATCCCCTGTATCCCCAGTATCCCCAGTATCCCCAGTATCAAAAGTATCCCCTGTATCCCCTGTATCCCCAGTATCCCCAGTATCCCCTGCAAACACTGTATCCCCTGTATCCCCAGTAACCCCTGTATCCCCCTGTATCCCCCTGTATCCCCAGTATCCCCAGTATCCCCTGTATCCCCAGTATCCCCTGTATCCCCTGTATCTGCAGTATCCCATGTATCCCCTTTATCCCCTGTATCCCCTGTATCCCCAGTATCCCCAGTATCTCCAGTATCCCCAGAATCCGCTGTATCCCCTGTATCCCCAGTATCCCGTATCCCCAGTATCCCCTGTATCCCCTGTATTCCCAGTATCCCCAGTATTCCCTGTAACCCCTGTATCCCCAGTATCCGCTGTATCCCCTGTATCCCCAGTATGTCCTGTATCCCCTGTATCACCAGTATCCCCTGTAACCCCAGTATCCCCAGTATCAAAAGTATCCCCTGTATCCCCAGTAGCCCCAGTATCCCCAGTATCAAAAGTATCCCTTGTAGCCCCAATATCCCCAGTATCCCGTGTATCCCGTGTATCACCAATAACCCCTGTATCCCCAGTATGCCCTGTTTTCCCAGTATCCCCAGTATCCTCTGTAACCCCTGTATTCCCAGTATACCCTGTATCCCCTGTATCCCCAGTAGCCCCTGTATCCCCTGTATCCCCAGTATCCCCTGTAACCCCAGTATCCCCTGTATCCCCAGAATCCGCTGTATCCCCTGTATCCCCAGTATCCAGTATCCCCTGTATCCCCAGTATCCTCTGTATCCCATGTATCCCCTGTATCCCCTGTATCCCCAGTATCCCTGTATCCCGTGTATCCCTAGTACCCCTGTAACCCCAGTATCCCACGTATCCCCAGTATCAAAAGTATCCCTTGTATCCCCAATATCCCCAGAATCCCCAGTATCCCCTTTATCCCCTGTATCCCCAGTATCAAATGTATCCCCTGCGTCCCCAGTATCCCCTGTATCCCCAGTATCCTCTGTATCCCTAGTATCCCCAGTATCCCCTGTATCCCCAGTAACCCCTGTAACCCCTGTATCCCTAGTATCCCCTGCATCCCCAGTATCCCCTGTATCCCCAGTATCCCCAGTATCCCCAGTATCTCCTGTATCCCCAGTATCCCCAGTATCCCCAGTATCAAAAGTATCCCCTGTATCCCCTGTATCCCCAGTATCCCCTGTAAACCCTGTATCCCCTTTATCCCCAGTATCACCTGTATCCCCTGTATCCCCAGTATCCCATGTATCCCGTGTATCACCAGTATCCCCTGTATCCCCAGTATCCCCTGTATCCCCAGTATCCCCAGTATCCCCAGTATCCCCTGTATCCCCAGTATCCCCAGTATCCCCAGTATCAAAAGTATCCCCTGTATCCCCTGTATCCCCAGTATCCCCTGTAAACCCTGTATCCCCTTTATCTCCAGTATCACCTGTATCCCCTGTATCCCCAGTATCCCATGTATCCCGTGTATCACCAGTATCCCCTGTATCCCCAGTATCCCCTGTATCCCCTGTATCCCCTGTATCCCCAGTATCAAATGTATCCCCAGTATCCCCTGTATCCCCTGTATCCCCAGTATCCCTGTATCTCCAGTATCCCCTCTATCCCCAGTATCCCCAGTATCCCCTGTAGCCCCTGTATCCCCAGTATCCCCAGTATCAAAAGTATCCCCACTATCCCCTCTATCCCCATTATCCCCAGTATCCCCTGCATCCCCAGTATCCCCAGTATCCCCTGTATCCCCAGTATCCCCAGTATCCCCAGTATCAAAAGTATCCCCTGTATCCCCTGTATCCCCAGTATCCCCTGTAAACCCTGTATCCCCTTTATCACCAGTATCACCTGTATCCCCTGTATCCCCAGTATCCCATGTATCCCGTGTATCACCAGTATCCCCTGTATCCCCAGTATCGCCTGTATCCCCAGTATCCCCAGTATCCCCAGTATCCCCTGTATCCCCAGTGTCCCCAGTATCCCCAGTATCAAAAGTATCCCCTGTATCCCCTGTATCCCCAGTATCCCCTGTAAACCCTGTATCCCCTTTATCCCCAGTATCACCTGTATCCCCTGTATCCCCAGTATCCCATGTATCCCGTGTATCACCAGTATCCCCTGTATCCCCAGTATCCCCTGTATCCCCTGTATCCCCTGTATCCCCAGTATCAAATGTATCCCCAGTATCCCCTGTATCCCCAGTATCAAAAGTATCCCCTGTATCTCCAGTATCCCCTCTATCCCCAGTATCCCCAGTATCCCCTATAGCCCCTGTATCCCCAGTATCCCCAGTATCAAAAGTATCCCCACTATCCCCTCTATCCCCATTATCCCCAGTATCCCCTGCATCCCCAGTAGCCCCTGTGTCCCCTGTATCCCCTGTATCCTCAGTATCCCTGTATCCCCTGTATCCCCTGTATCCCCAGTATCCCCTGTATCCCCAGTATCTCCTGTATCGCCTATATCCCCAGTATCCCCTGTAACCCCAGTATCCCCTGTAACCCCAGTATCAAAAGTATCCCCTGTATCCCCAGTATCAAAAGTATCCCCAGTATCCCCAGTATCCCCAGTATCCCCAGTATCCCCTGTAACCCCTGTGTCCCCAGTATCCCCAGTATCCCCTGTATCCCCAGTTTCCCCTGTAACCCCAGTATCCCCAGTATCCCCAGTATCAAAAGTATCCCCTGTATCCCCAGTATTCCCAGTATCCCCTTTATCCCGAGTATCAAATGTATCCCCTGTATCCCCAGTATCAAATGTATCCCCTGTATCCCCAGTGTCCCCTGTATCTCCAGTATCCCCTGTATCTCCAGTATCAAAAGTATCCCCTGTATCCCCAGTATCCCATGTATGCCCAGTATCCCCAGTATCCCCTGTGTCCCCAGTATCCCCTGTATCCCCAGTATCCCCTGTATCCCCTGTATCCCCTCTATCTCAGTATCCCCTGTATCCCCAGTATCCACAGTATCCCCTGTATCCCCAGTATCCCCTGTACCCCAGTATGCCCAGTATGCCAATATGCCCAGTATCCCCTGTATCCACAGTATCCCCAGTATCGCCAGTATCCCCTGTATCCCCTGTATCCCTAGTATCCCCTGTATCCCCAATATCCCCAGTATCCCCTGTATCCCCAGTATCCCCTGTATCCCCTGTATACCCTGTATCCTCAGTATCCCCAGTATCAAAAGTATTACCTGTATCCCCTGTATCCCCAGTATTCCCAGTATCCGCAGTATCCCGTGTATCCCGTGTATCACCAGTATCCCTTGTATCCCCAGTATGCCCTGTTTTCCCAGTATCCCCAGTATCCTCTGTAACCCCTGTATTCCCCGTATACCCTGTATCCCCTGTATCCCCAGTAGCCCCTGTATCTCCAGTATCCCCTGTATCCCCTGTATCCCCTGTATCCCCAGTCTCCCCTGTATCCCCTTTATCCCCAGTATCCCCTGTAACCCCAGTATACCCAGAATCCGCTGTATCCCCTGTATCCCCAGTATCCCGTATCCCCAGTATCCCCTGTATCCCCTGTATCCCCTGTATCCCTAGTATCCCCTGTATCCCCTGTAACCCAGTATCCCCAGTATCCCCTGTATCCCCTGTATCCCCAGTATCCCCGGTATCAAAAGTATCCCCTGTATCCCCTGTATCCCCAGTATCCCCAGTATCCCCTGCAAACACTGTATCCCCTGTATCCCCAGTAACCCCTGTATCCCCCTGTATCCCCCTGTATCCCCAGTATCCCCAGTATCCCCTGTATCCCCAGTATCCCCTGTATCCCCTGTATCCGCAGTATCCCATGTATCCCCAGTATCCCCTGTATCCCCTGTATCCCCAGTATCCCCAGTATCTCCAGTATCCCCAGAATCCGCTGTATCCCCTGTATCCCCAGTATCCTGTATCCCCAGTATCCCCTGTATCCCCTGTATTCCCAGTATCCCCAGTATTCCCTGTAACCCCTGTATCCCCAGTATCCGCTGTATCCCCTGTATCCCCTATATCCCCAGTATCTCGTTTATCCCCTGTCTCCCCTGTATCCCCAGTAACCCCTGTATCCCCCTGTATCCCCCTGTATCCCCAGTATCCCCAGTATCCCCTGTATCCCCAGTATCCCCTGTATCCCCTGTATCCGCAGTATCCCATGTATCCCCTTTATCCCCTGTATCCCCTGTATCCCCAGTATCCCCAGTATCCCCTGTATCCCCTGTATCCCTAGTACCCCCTGTATCCCCAGTATCCCCAGTATCCCCTGTATCCCCAGTATCCCCAGTATCAAAAGTATTGCCTGTATCCCCTGTATCCCCTGTATCCCCAGTATCCCGTGTATCCCTAGTACCCCTGTAACCCCAGTATCCCACGTATCCCCAGTATCAAAAGTATCCCTTGTATCCCCAATATCCCCAGAATCCCCAGTATCCCCTTTATCCCCTGTATCCCCAGTATCAAATGTATCCCCTGCGTCCCCAGTATCCCCTGTATCCCCAGTATCCTCTGTATCCCTAGTATCCCCAGTATCCCCTGTATCCCCAGTAACCCCTGTAACCCCTGTATCCCTAGTATCCCCTGCATCCCCAGTATCCCCTGTATCCCCAGTATCCCCAGTATCCCCAGTATCTCCTGTATCCCCAGTATCCCCAGTATCCCCAGTATCAAAAGTATCCCCTGTATCCCCTGTATCCCCAGTATCCCCTGTAAACCCTGTATCCCCTTTATCCCCAGTATCACCTGTATCCCCTGTATCCCCAGTATCCCATGTATCCCGTGTATCACCAGTATCCCCTGTATCCCCAGTATCCCCTGTATCCCCAGTATCCCCAGTATCCCCAGTATCCCCTGTATCCCCAGTATCCCCAGTATCCCCAGTATCAAAAGTATCCCCTGTATCCCCTGTATCCCCAGTATCCCCTGTAAACCCTGTATCCCCTTTATCTCCAGTATCACCTGTATCCCCTGTATCCCCAGTATCCCATGTATCCCGTGTATCACCAGTATCCCCTGTATCCCCAGTATCCCCTGTATCCCCTGTATCCCCTGTATCCCCAGTATCCCCTGTATCCCCTGTATCCCCTGTATCCCCAGTATCAAATGTATCCCCAGTATCCCCTGTATCCCCTGTATCCCCAGTATCCCTGTATCTCCAGTATCCCCTCTATCCCCAGTATCCCCAGTATCCCCTGTAGCCCCTGTATCCCCAGTATCCCCAGTATCAAAAGTATCCCCACTATCCCCTCTATCCCCATTATCCCCAGTATCCCCTGCATCCCCAGTATCCCCAGTATCCCCTGTATCCCCAGTATCCCCAGTATCCCCAGTATCAAAAGTATCCCCTGTATCCCCTGTATCCCCAGTATCCCCTGTAAACCCTGTATCCCCTTTATCACCAGTATCACCTGTATCCCCTGTATCCCCAGTATCCCATGTATCCCGTGTATCACCAGTATCCCCTGTATCCCCAGTATCCCCTGTATCCCCAGTATCCCCAGTATCCCCTGTATCCCCAGTGTCCCCAGTATCCCCAGTATCAAAAGTATCCCCTGTATCCCCTGTATCCCCAGTATCCCCTGTAAACCCTGTATCCCCTTTATCCCCAGTATCACCTGTATCCCCTGTATCCCCAGTATCCCATGTATCCCGTGTATCACCAGTATCCCCTGTATCCCCAGTATCCCCTGTATCCCCTGTATCCCCTGTATCCCCAGTATCAAATGTATCCCCAGTATCCCCTGTATCCCCAGTATCAAAAGTATCCCCTGTATCTCCAGTATCCCCTCTATCCCCAGTATCCCCAGTATCCCCTATAGCCCCTGTATCCCCAGTATCCCCAGTATCAAAAGTATCCCCACTATCCCCTCTATCCCCATTATCCCCAGTATCCCCTGCATCCCCAGTAGCCCCTGTGTCCCCTGTATCCCCTGTATCCTCAGTATCCCTGTATCCCCTGTATCCCCTGTATCCCCAGTATCCCCTGTATCCCCAGTATCTCCTGTATCGCCTATATCCCCAGTATCCCCTGTAACCCCAGTATCCCCTGTAACCCCAGTATCAAAAGTATCCCCTGTATCCCCAGTATCAAAAGTATCCCCAGTATCCCCAGTATCCCCAGTATCCCCAGTATCCCCAGTATCCCCTGTAACCCCTGTGTCCCCAGTATCCCCAGTATCCCCTGTATCCCCAGTTTCCCCTGTAACCCCAGTATCCCCAGTATCCCCAGTATCAAAAGTATCCCCTGTATCCCCAGTATTCCCAGTATCCCCTTTATCCCGAGTATCAAATGTATCCCCTGTATCCCCAGTATCAAATGTATCCCCTGTATCCCCAGTGTCCCCTGTATCTCCAGTATCCCCTGTATCTCCAGTATCAAAAGTATCCCCTGTATCCCCAGTATCCCATGTATGCCCAGTATCCCCAGTATCCCCTGTGTCCCCAGTATCCCCTGTATCCCCAGTATCCCCTGTATCCCCTGTATCCCCTCTATCTCAGTATCCCCTGTATCCCCAGTATCCACAGTATCCCCTGTATCCCCAGTATCCCCTGTACCCCAGTATGCCCAGTATGCCAATATGCCCAGTATCCCCTGTATCCACAGTATCCCCAGTATCGCCAGTATCCCCTGTATCCCCTGTATCCCTAGTATCCCCTGTATCCCCAATATCCCCAGTATCCCCTGTATCCCCAGTATCCCCTGTATCCCCTGTATACCCTGTATCCCCAGTATCCCCAGTATCAAAAGTATTACCTGTATCCCCTGTATCCCCTGTATCCCCAGTATTCCCAGTATCCGCAGTATCCCGTGTATCCCGTGTATCACCAGTATCCCTTGTATCCCCAGTATGCCCTGTTTTCCCAGTATCCCCAGTATCCTCTGTAACCCCTGTATTCCCCGTATACCCTGTATCCCCTGTATCCCCAGTAGCCCCTGTATCTCCAGTATCCCCTGTATCCCCTGTATCCCCTGTATCCCCAGTCTCCCCTGTATCCCCTTTATCCCCAGTATCCCCTGTAACCCCAGTATACCCAGAATCCGCTGTATCCCCTGTATCCCCAGTATCCCGTATCCCCAGTATCCCCTGTATCCCCTGTATCCCCTGTATCCCTAGTATCCCCTGTATCCCCTGTAACCCAGTATCCCCAGTATCCCCTGTATCCCCTGTATCCCCAGTATCCCCAGTATCCCCAGTATCAAAAGTATCCCCTGTATCCCCTGTATCCCCAGTATCCCCAGTATCCCCTGCAAACACTGTATCCCCTGTATCCCCAGTAACCCCTGTATCCCCCTGTATCCCCCTGTATCCCCAGTATCCCCAGTATCCCCTGTATCCCCAGTATCCCCTGTATCCCCTGTATCTGCAGTATCCCATGTATCCCCTTTATCCCCTGTATCCCCTGTATCCCCAGTATCCCCAGTATCTCCAGTATCCCCAGAATCCGCTGTATCCCCTGTATCCCCAGTATCCCGTATCCCCAGTATCCCCTGTATCCCCTGTATTCCCAGTATCCCCAGTATTCCCTGTAACCCCTGTATCCCCAGTATCCGCTGTATCCCCTGTATCCCCAGTATGTCCTGTATCCCCTGTATCACCAGTATCCCCTGTAACCCCAGTATCCCCAGTATCAAAAGTATCCCCTGTATCCCCAGTAGCCCCAGTATCCCCAGTATCAAAAGTATCCCTTGTAGCCCCAATATCCCCAGTATCCCGTGTATCCCGTGTATCACCAATAACCCCTGTATCCCCAGTATGCCCTGTTTTCCCAGTATCCCCAGTATCCTCTGTAACCCCTGTATTCCCAGTATACCCTGTATCCCCTGTATCCCCAGTAGCCCCTGTATCCCCTGTATCCCCAGTATCCCCTGTAACCCCAGTATCCCCTGTATCCCCAGAATCCGCTGTATCCCCTGTATCCCCAGTATCCAGTATCCCCTGTATCCCCAGTATCCTCTGTATCCCATGTATCCCCTGTATCCCCTGTATCCCCAGTATCCCTGTATCCCGTGTATCCCTAGTACCCCTGTAACCCCAGTATCCCACGTATCCCCAGTATCAAAAGTATCCCTTGTATCCCCAATATCCCCAGAATCCCCAGTATCCCCTTTATCCCCTGTATCCCCAGTATCAAATGTATCCCCTGCGTCCCCAGTATCCCCTGTATCCCCAGTATCCTCTGTATCCCTAGTATCCCCAGTATCCCCTGTATCCCCAGTAACCCCTGTAACCCCTGTATCCCTAGTATCCCCTGCATCCCCAGTATCCCCTGTATCCCCAGTATCCCCAGTATCCCCAGTATCTCCTGTATCCCCAGTATCCCCAGTATCCCCAGTATCAAAAGTATCCCCTGTATCCCCTGTATCCCCAGTATCCCCTGTAAACCCTGTATCCCCTTTATCCCCAGTATCACCTGTATCCCCTGTATCCCCAGTATCCCATGTATCCCGTGTATCACCAGTATCCCCTGTATCCCCAGTATCCCCTGTATCCCCAGTATCCCCAGTATCCCCAGTATCCCCTGTATCCCCAGTATCCCCAGTATCCCCAGTATCAAAAGTATCCCCTGTATCCCCTGTATCCCCAGTATCCCCTGTAAACCCTGTATCCCCTTTATCTCCAGTATCACCTGTATCCCCTGTATCCCCAGTATCCCATGTATCCCGTGTATCACCAGTATCCCCTGTATCCCCAGTATCCCCTGTATCCCCTGTATCCCCTGTATCCCCAGTATCAAATGTATCCCCAGTATCCCCTGTATCCCCTGTATCCCCAGTATCCCTGTATCTCCAGTATCCCCTCTATCCCCAGTATCCCCAGTATCCCCTGTAGCCCCTGTATCCCCAGTATCCCCAGTATCAAAAGTATCCCCACTATCCCCTCTATCCCCATTATCCCCAGTATCCCCTGCATCCCCAGTATCCCCAGTATCCCCTGTATCCCCAGTATCCCCAGTATCCCCAGTATCAAAAGTATCCCCTGTATCCCCTGTATCCCCAGTATCCCCTGTAAACCCTGTATCCCCTTTATCACCAGTATCACCTGTATCCCCTGTATCCCCAGTATCCCATGTATCCCGTGTATCACCAGTATCCCCTGTATCCCCAGTATCGCCTGTATCCCCAGTATCCCCAGTATCCCCAGTATCCCCTGTATCCCCAGTGTCCCCAGTATCCCCAGTATCAAAAGTATCCCCTGTATCCCCTGTATCCCCAGTATCCCCTGTAAACCCTGTATCCCCTTTATCCCCAGTATCACCTGTATCCCCTGTATCCCCAGTATCCCATGTATCCCGTGTATCACCAGTATCCCCTGTATCCCCAGTATCCCCTGTATCCCCTGTATCCCCTGTATCCCCAGTATCAAATGTATCCCCAGTATCCCCTGTATCCCCAGTATCAAAAGTATCCCCTGTATCTCCAGTATCCCCTCTATCCCCAGTATCCCCAGTATCCCCTATAGCCCCTGTATCCCCAGTATCCCCAGTATCAAAAGTATCCCCACTATCCCCTCTATCCCCATTATCCCCAGTATCCCCTGCATCCCCAGTAGCCCCTGTGTCCCCTGTATCCCCTGTATCCTCAGTATCCCTGTATCCCCTGTATCCCCTGTATCCCCAGTATCCCCTGTATCCCCAGTATCTCCTGTATCGCCTATATCCCCAGTATCCCCTGTAACCCCAGTATCCCCTGTAACCCCAGTATCAAAAGTATCCCCTGTATCCCCAGTATCAAAAGTATCCCCAGTATCCCCAGTATCCCCAGTATCCCCAGTATCCCCTGTAACCCCTGTGTCCCCAGTATCCCCAGTATCCCCTGTATCCCCAGTTTCCCCTGTAACCCCAGTATCCCCAGTATCCCCAGTATCAAAAGTATCCCCTGTATCCCCAGTATTCCCAGTATCCCCTTTATCCCGAGTATCAAATGTATCCCCTGTATCCCCAGTATCAAATGTATCCCCTGTATCCCCAGTGTCCCCTGTATCTCCAGTATCCCCTGTATCTCCAGTATCAAAAGTATCCCCTGTATCCCCAGTATCCCATGTATGCCCAGTATCCCCAGTATCCCCTGTGTCCCCAGTATCCCCTGTATCCCCAGTATCCCCTGTATCCCCTGTATCCCCTCTATCTCAGTATCCCCTGTATCCCCAGTATCCACAGTATCCCCTGTATCCCCAGTATCCCCTGTACCCCAGTATGCCCAGTATGCCAATATGCCCAGTATCCCCTGTATCCACAGTATCCCCAGTATCGCCAGTATCCCCTGTATCCCCTGTATCCCTAGTATCCCCTGTATCCCCAATATCCCCAGTATCCCCTGTATCCCCAGTATCCCCTGTATCCCCTGTATACCCTGTATCCTCAGTATCCCCAGTATCAAAAGTATTACCTGTATCCCCTGTATCCCCAGTATTCCCAGTATCCGCAGTATCCCGTGTATCCCGTGTATCACCAGTATCCCTTGTATCCCCAGTATGCCCTGTTTTCCCAGTATCCCCAGTATCCTCTGTAACCCCTGTATTCCCCGTATACCCTGTATCCCCTGTATCCCCAGTAGCCCCTGTATCTCCAGTATCCCCTGTATCCCCTGTATCCCCTGTATCCCCAGTCTCCCCTGTATCCCCTTTATCCCCAGTATCCCCTGTAACCCCAGTATACCCAGAATCCGCTGTATCCCCTGTATCCCCAGTATCCCGTATCCCCAGTATCCCCTGTATCCCCTGTATCCCCTGTATCCCTAGTATCCCCTGTATCCCCTGTAACCCAGTATCCCCAGTATCCCCTGTATCCCCTGTATCCCCAGTATCCCCGGTATCAAAAGTATCCCCTGTATCCCCTGTATCCCCAGTATCCCCAGTATCCCCTGCAAACACTGTATCCCCTGTATCCCCAGTAACCCCTGTATCCCCCTGTATCCCCCTGTATCCCCAGTATCCCCAGTATCCCCTGTATCCCCAGTATCCCCTGTATCCCCTGTATCCGCAGTATCCCATGTATCCCCAGTATCCCCTGTATCCCCTGTATCCCCAGTATCCCCAGTATCTCCAGTATCCCCAGAATCCGCTGTATCCCCTGTATCCCCAGTATCCTGTATCCCCAGTATCCCCTGTATCCCCTGTATTCCCAGTATCCCCAGTATTCCCTGTAACCCCTGTATCCCCAGTATCCGCTGTATCCCCTGTATCCCCTATATCCCCAGTATCTCGTTTATCCCCTGTCTCCCCTGTATCCCCAGTAACCCCTGTATCCCCCTGTATCCCCCTGTATCCCCAGTATCCCCAGTATCCCCTGTATCCCCAGTATCCCCTGTATCCCCTGTATCCGCAGTATCCCATGTATCCCCTTTATCCCCTGTATCCCCTGTATCCCCAGTATCCCCAGTATCCCCTGTATCCCCTGTATCCCTAGTACCCCCTGTATCCCCAGTATCCCCAGTATCCCCTGTATCCCCAGTATCCCCAGTATCAAAAGTATTGCCTGTATCCCCTGTATCCCCTGTATCCCCAGTATCCCGTGTATCCCTAGTACCCCTGTAACCCCAGTATCCCACGTATCCCCAGTATCAAAAGTATCCCTTGTATCCCCAATATCCCCAGAATCCCCAGTATCCCCTTTATCCCCTGTATCCCCAGTATCAAATGTATCCCCTGCGTCCCCAGTATCCCCTGTATCCCCAGTATCCTCTGTATCCCTAGTATCCCCAGTATCCCCTGTATCCCCAGTAACCCCTGTAACCCCTGTATCCCTAGTATCCCCTGCATCCCCAGTATCCCCTGTATCCCCAGTATCCCCAGTATCCCCAGTATCTCCTGTATCCCCAGTATCCCCAGTATCCCCAGTATCAAAAGTATCCCCTGTATCCCCTGTATCCCCAGTATCCCCTGTAAACCCTGTATCCCCTTTATCCCCAGTATCACCTGTATCCCCTGTATCCCCAGTATCCCATGTATCCCGTGTATCACCAGTATCCCCTGTATCCCCAGTATCCCCTGTATCCCCAGTATCCCCAGTATCCCCAGTATCAAAAGTATCCCCTGTATCCCCTGTATCCCCAGTATCCCCTGTAAACCCTGTATCCCCTTTATCTCCAGTATCACCTGTATCCCCTGTATCCCCAGTATCCCATGTATCCCGTGTATCACCAGTATCCCCTGTATCCCCAGTATCCCCTGTATCCCCTGTATCCCCTGTATCCCCAGTATCCCCTGTATCCCCTGTATCCCCTGTATCCCCAGTATCAAATGTATCCCCAGTATCCCCTGTATCCCCTGTATCCCCAGTATCCCTGTATCTCCAGTATCCCCTCTATCCCCAGTATCCCCAGTATCCCCTGTAGCCCCTGTATCCCCAGTATCCCCAGTATCAAAAGTATCCCCACTATCCCCTCTATCCCCATTATCCCCAGTATCCCCTGCATCCCCAGTATCCCCAGTATCCCCTGTATCCCCAGTATCCCCAGTATCCCCAGTATCAAAAGTATCCCCTGTATCCCCTGTATCCCCAGTATCCCCTGTAAACCCTGTATCCCCAGTATCCCCAGTATCAAAAGTATCCCCTGTATCCCCTGTATCCCCAGTATCCCCTGTAAACCCTGTATCCCCTTTATCTCCAGTATCACCTGTATCCCCTGTATCCCCAGTATCCCATGTATCCCGTGTATCACCAGTATCCCCTGTATCCCCAGTATCCCCTGTATCCCCTGTATCCCCTGTATCCCCAGTATCCCCTGTATCCCCTGTATCCCCTGTATCCCCAGTATCAAATGTATCCCCAGTATCCCCTGTATCCCCTGTATCCCCAGTATCCCTGTATCTCCAGTATCCCCTCTATCCCCAGTATCCCCAGTATCCCCTGTAGCCCCTGTATCCCCAGTATCCCCAGTATCAAAAGTATCCCCACTATCCCCTCTATCCCCATTATCCCCAGTATCCCCTGCATCCCCAGTATCCCCAGTATCCCCTGTATCCCCAGTATCCCCAGTATCCCCAGTATCAAAAGTATCCCCTGTATCCCCTGTATCCCCAGTATCCCCTGTAAACCCTGTATCCCCTTTATCACCAGTATCACCTGTATCCCCTGTATCCCCAGTATCCCATGTATCCCGTGTATCACCAGTATCCCCTGTATCCCCAGTATCCCCTGTATCCCCAGTATCCCCAGTATCCCCAGTATCCCCTGTATCCCCAGTGTCCCCAGTATCCCCAGTATCAAAAGTATCCCCTGTATCCCCTGTATCCCCAGTATCCCCTGTAAACCCTGTATCCCCTTTATCCCCAGTATCACCTGTATCCCCTGTATCCCCAGTATCCCATGTATCCCGTGTATCACCAGTATCCCCTGTATCCCCAGTATCCCCTGTATCCCCTGTATCCCCTGTATCCCCAGTATCAAATGTATCCCCAGTATCCCCTGTATCCCCAGTATCAAAAGTATCCCCTGTATCTCCAGTATCCCCTCTATCCCCAGTATCCCCAGTATCCCCTATAGCCCCTGTATCCCCAGTATCCCCAGTATCAAAAGTATCCCCACTATCCCCTCTATCCCCATTATCCCCAGTATCCCCTGCATCCCCAGTAGCCCCTGTGTCCCCTGTATCCCCTGTATCCTCAGTATCCCTGTATCCCCTGTATCCCCTGTATCCCCAGTATCCCCTGTATCCCCAGTATCTCCTGTATCGCCTATATCCCCAGTATCCCCTGTAACCCCAGTATCCCCTGTAACCCCAGTATCAAAAGTATCCCCTGTATCCCCAGTATCAAAAGTATCCCCAGTATCCCCAGTATCCCCAGTATCCCCAGTATCCCCAGTATCCCCTGTAACCCCTGTGTCCCCAGTATCCCCAGTATCCCCTGTATCCCCAGTTTCCCCTGTAACCCCAGTATCCCCAGTATCCCCAGTATCAAAAGTATCCCCTGTATCCCCAGTATTCCCAGTATCCCCTTTATCCCGAGTATCAAATGTATCCCCTGTATCCCCAGTATCAAATGTATCCCCTGTATCCCCAGTGTCCCCTGTATCTCCAGTATCCCCTGTATCTCCAGTATCAAAAGTATCCCCTGTATCCCCAGTATCCCATGTATGCCCAGTATCCCCAGTATCCCCTGTGTCCCCAGTATCCCCTGTATCCCCAGTATCCCCTGTATCCCCTGTATCCCCTCTATCTCAGTATCCCCTGTATCCCCAGTATCCACAGTATCCCCTGTATCCCCAGTATCCCCTGTACCCCAGTATGCCCAGTATGCCAATATGCCCAGTATCCCCTGTATCCACAGTATCCCCAGTATCGCCAGTATCCCCTGTATCCCCTGTATCCCTAGTATCCCCTGTATCCCCAATATCCCCAGTATCCCCTGTATCCCCAGTATCCCCTGTATCCCCTGTATACCCTGTATCCCCAGTATCCCCAGTATCAAAAGTATTACCTGTATCCCCTGTATCCCCTGTATCCCCAGTATTCCCAGTATCCGCAGTATCCCGTGTATCCCGTGTATCACCAGTATCCCTTGTATCCCCAGTATGCCCTGTTTTCCCAGTATCCCCAGTATCCTCTGTAACCCCTGTATTCCCCGTATACCCTGTATCCCCTGTATCCCCAGTAGCCCCTGTATCTCCAGTATCCCCTGTATCCCCTGTATCCCCTGTATCCCCAGTCTCCCCTGTATCCCCTTTATCCCCAGTATCCCCTGTAACCCCAGTATACCCAGAATCCGCTGTATCCCCTGTATCCCCAGTATCCCGTATCCCCAGTATCCCCTGTATCCCCTGTATCCCCTGTATCCCTAGTATCCCCTGTATCCCCTGTAACCCAGTATCCCCAGTATCCCCTGTATCCCCTGTATCCCCAGTATCCCCAGTATCCCCAGTATCAAAAGTATCCCCTGTATCCCCTGTATCCCCAGTATCCCCAGTATCCCCTGCAAACACTGTATCCCCTGTATCCCCAGTAACCCCTGTATCCCCCTGTATCCCCCTGTATCCCCAGTATCCCCAGTATCCCCTGTATCCCCAGTATCCCCTGTATCCCCTGTATCTGCAGTATCCCATGTATCCCCTTTATCCCCTGTATCCCCTGTATCCCCAGTATCCCCAGTATCTCCAGTATCCCCAGAATCCGCTGTATCCCCTGTATCCCCAGTATCCCGTATCCCCAGTATCCCCTGTATCCCCTGTATTCCCAGTATCCCCAGTATTCCCTGTAACCCCTGTATCCCCAGTATCCGCTGTATCCCCTGTATCCCCAGTATGTCCTGTATCCCCTGTATCACCAGTATCCCCTGTAACCCCAGTATCCCCAGTATCAAAAGTATCCCCTGTATCCCCAGTAGCCCCAGTATCCCCAGTATCAAAAGTATCCCTTGTAGCCCCAATATCCCCAGTATCCCGTGTATCCCGTGTATCACCAATAACCCCTGTATCCCCAGTATGCCCTGTTTTCCCAGTATCCCCAGTATCCTCTGTAACCCCTGTATTCCCAGTATACCCTGTATCCCCTGTATCCCCAGTAGCCCCTGTATCCCCTGTATCCCCAGTATCCCCTGTAACCCCAGTATCCCCTGTATCCCCAGAATCCGCTGTATCCCCTGTATCCCCAGTATCCAGTATCCCCTGTATCCCCAGTATCCTCTGTATCCCATGTATCCCCTGTATCCCCTGTATCCCCAGTATCCCTGTATCCCGTGTATCCCTAGTACCCCTGTAACCCCAGTATCCCACGTATCCCCAGTATCAAAAGTATCCCTTGTATCCCCAATATCCCCAGAATCCCCAGTATCCCCTTTATCCCCTGTATCCCCAGTATCAAATGTATCCCCTGCGTCCCCAGTATCCCCTGTATCCCCAGTATCCTCTGTATCCCTAGTATCCCCAGTATCCCCTGTATCCCCAGTAACCCCTGTAACCCCTGTATCCCTAGTATCCCCTGCATCCCCAGTATCCCCTGTATCCCCAGTATCCCCAGTATCCCCAGTATCTCCTGTATCCCCAGTATCCCCAGTATCCCCAGTATCAAAAGTATCCCCTGTATCCCCTGTATCCCCAGTATCCCCTGTAAACCCTGTATCCCCTTTATCCCCAGTATCACCTGTATCCCCTGTATCCCCAGTATCCCATGTATCCCGTGTATCACCAGTATCCCCTGTATCCCCAGTATCCCCTGTATCCCCAGTATCCCCAGTATCCCCAGTATCCCCTGTATCCCCAGTATCCCCAGTATCCCCAGTATCAAAAGTATCCCCTGTATCCCCTGTATCCCCAGTATCCCCTGTAAACCCTGTATCCCCTTTATCTCCAGTATCACCTGTATCCCCTGTATCCCCAGTATCCCATGTATCCCGTGTATCACCAGTATCCCCTGTATCCCCAGTATCCCCTGTATCCCCTGTATCCCCTGTATCCCCAGTATCAAATGTATCCCCAGTATCCCCTGTATCCCCTGTATCCCCAGTATCCCTGTATCTCCAGTATCCCCTCTATCCCCAGTATCCCCAGTATCCCCTGTAGCCCCTGTATCCCCAGTATCCCCAGTATCAAAAGTATCCCCACTATCCCCTCTATCCCCATTATCCCCAGTATCCCCTGCATCCCCAGTATCCCCAGTATCCCCTGTATCCCCAGTATCCCCAGTATCCCCAGTATCAAAAGTATCCCCTGTATCCCCTGTATCCCCAGTATCCCCTGTAAACCCTGTATCCCCTTTATCACCAGTATCACCTGTATCCCCTGTATCCCCAGTATCCCATGTATCCCGTGTATCACCAGTATCCCCTGTATCCCCAGTATCGCCTGTATCCCCAGTATCCCCAGTATCCCCAGTATCCCCTGTATCCCCAGTGTCCCCAGTATCCCCAGTATCAAAAGTATCCCCTGTATCCCCTGTATCCCCAGTATCCCCTGTAAACCCTGTATCCCCTTTATCCCCAGTATCACCTGTATCCCCTGTATCCCCAGTATCCCATGTATCCCGTGTATCACCAGTATCCCCTGTATCCCCAGTATCCCCTGTATCCCCTGTATCCCCTGTATCCCCAGTATCAAATGTATCCCCAGTATCCCCTGTATCCCCAGTATCAAAAGTATCCCCTGTATCTCCAGTATCCCCTCTATCCCCAGTATCCCCAGTATCCCCTATAGCCCCTGTATCCCCAGTATCCCCAGTATCAAAAGTATCCCCACTATCCCCTCTATCCCCATTATCCCCAGTATCCCCTGCATCCCCAGTAGCCCCTGTGTCCCCTGTATCCCCTGTATCCTCAGTATCCCTGTATCCCCTGTATCCCCTGTATCCCCAGTATCCCCTGTATCCCCAGTATCTCCTGTATCGCCTATATCCCCAGTATCCCCTGTAACCCCAGTATCCCCTGTAACCCCAGTATCAAAAGTATCCCCTGTATCCCCAGTATCAAAAGTATCCCCAGTATCCCCAGTATCCCCAGTATCCCCAGTATCCCCTGTAACCCCTGTGTCCCCAGTATCCCCAGTATCCCCTGTATCCCCAGTTTCCCCTGTAACCCCAGTATCCCCAGTATCCCCAGTATCAAAAGTATCCCCTGTATCCCCAGTATTCCCAGTATCCCCTTTATCCCGAGTATCAAATGTATCCCCTGTATCCCCAGTATCAAATGTATCCCCTGTATCCCCAGTGTCCCCTGTATCTCCAGTATCCCCTGTATCTCCAGTATCAAAAGTATCCCCTGTATCCCCAGTATCCCATGTATGCCCAGTATCCCCAGTATCCCCTGTGTCCCCAGTATCCCCTGTATCCCCAGTATCCCCTGTATCCCCTGTATCCCCTCTATCTCAGTATCCCCTGTATCCCCAGTATCCACAGTATCCCCTGTATCCCCAGTATCCCCTGTACCCCAGTATGCCCAGTATGCCAATATGCCCAGTATCCCCTGTATCCACAGTATCCCCAGTATCGCCAGTATCCCCTGTATCCCCTGTATCCCTAGTATCCCCTGTATCCCCAATATCCCCAGTATCCCCTGTATCCCCAGTATCCCCTGTATCCCCTGTATACCCTGTATCCTCAGTATCCCCAGTATCAAAAGTATTACCTGTATCCCCTGTATCCCCAGTATTCCCAGTATCCGCAGTATCCCGTGTATCCCGTGTATCACCAGTATCCCTTGTATCCCCAGTATGCCCTGTTTTCCCAGTATCCCCAGTATCCTCTGTAACCCCTGTATTCCCCGTATACCCTGTATCCCCTGTATCCCCAGTAGCCCCTGTATCTCCAGTATCCCCTGTATCCCCTGTATCCCCTGTATCCCCAGTCTCCCCTGTATCCCCTTTATCCCCAGTATCCCCTGTAACCCCAGTATACCCAGAATCCGCTGTATCCCCTGTATCCCCAGTATCCCGTATCCCCAGTATCCCCTGTATCCCCTGTATCCCCTGTATCCCTAGTATCCCCTGTATCCCCTGTAACCCAGTATCCCCAGTATCCCCTGTATCCCCTGTATCCCCAGTATCCCCGGTATCAAAAGTATCCCCTGTATCCCCTGTATCCCCAGTATCCCCAGTATCCCCTGCAAACACTGTATCCCCTGTATCCCCAGTAACCCCTGTATCCCCCTGTATCCCCCTGTATCCCCAGTATCCCCAGTATCCCCTGTATCCCCAGTATCCCCTGTATCCCCTGTATCCGCAGTATCCCATGTATCCCCAGTATCCCCTGTATCCCCTGTATCCCCAGTATCCCCAGTATCTCCAGTATCCCCAGAATCCGCTGTATCCCCTGTATCCCCAGTATCCTGTATCCCCAGTATCCCCTGTATCCCCTGTATTCCCAGTATCCCCAGTATTCCCTGTAACCCCTGTATCCCCAGTATCCGCTGTATCCCCTGTATCCCCTATATCCCCAGTATCTCGTTTATCCCCTGTCTCCCCTGTATCCCCAGTAACCCCTGTATCCCCCTGTATCCCCCTGTATCCCCAGTATCCCCAGTATCCCCTGTATCCCCAGTATCCCCTGTATCCCCTGTATCCGCAGTATCCCATGTATCCCCTTTATCCCCTGTATCCCCTGTATCCCCAGTATCCCCAGTATCCCCTGTATCCCCTGTATCCCTAGTACCCCCTGTATCCCCAGTATCCCCAGTATCCCCTGTATCCCCAGTATCCCCAGTATCAAAAGTATTGCCTGTATCCCCTGTATCCCCTGTATCCCCAGTATTCCCAGTATCCCCAGTATCCCCTGTGAACCCTGTACCCCCTGTATTCCCAGTATCCCCTGTATCCCCTGTATCCCCTGTATCCCCAGTATCCCCTGTAAACCGTGTATCCCCTTTATCACCAGTATCACCTGTATCCCCTGTATCCCCAGTATCCCATGTATCCCGTGTATCACCAGTATCCCCTGTATCCCCAGTATCCCCTGTATCCCCAGTATCCCCAGTATCCCCAGTATCCCCTGTATCCCCAGTGTCCCCAGTATCCCCAGTATCAAAAGTATCCCCTGTATCCCCTGTATCCCCAGTATCCCCTGTAAACCCTGTATCCCCTTTATCCCCAGTATCACCTGTATCCCCTGTATCCCCAGTATCCCATGTATCCCGTGTATCACCAGTATCCCCTGTATCCCCAGTATCCCCTGTATCCCCTGTATCCCCTGTATCCCCAGTATCAAATGTATCCCCAGTATCCCCTGTATCCCCAGTATCAAAAGTATCCCCTGTATCTCCAGTATCCCCTCTATCCCCAGTATCCCCAGTATCCCCTATAGCCCCTGTATCCCCAGTATCCCCAGTATCAAAAGTATCCCCACTATCCCCTCTATCCCCATTATCCCCAGTATCCCCTGCATCCCCAGTAGCCCCTGTGTCCCCTGTATCCCCTGTATCCTCAGTATCCCTGTATCCCCTGTATCCCCTGTATCCCCAGTATCCCCTGTATCCCCAGTATCTCCTGTATCGCCTATATCCCCAGTATCCCCTGTAACCCCAGTATCCCCTGTAACCCCAGTATCAAAAGTATCCCCTGTATCCCCAGTATCAAAAGTATCCCCAGTATCCCCAGTATCCCCTGTATCCCCAGTATCCCCTGTATCCCCTGTATCCCCTGTATCTCAGTATCCCCTGTATCCCCAGTATCCCCAGTATCCCCTGTATCCCCAGTATCCCCTGTATCCCCAGTATGCCCAGTATGCCAATATGCCCAGTATCCCCTGTATCCACAGTATCCCCAGTATCGCCAGTATCCCCTGTATCCCCTGTGTCCCTAGTATCCCCTGTATCCCCAGTATCCCCAGTATCCCCAGTATCCCCTGTATCCCCAGTATCCCCTGTATCCCCTGTATACCCTGTATCCCCAGTATCCCCAGTATCAAAAGTATTACCTGTATCCCCTGTATCCCCAGTATTCCCAGTATCCGCAGTATCCCCTGTATCCCCACTATGCCGTGTATCCCGTGTATCACCAGTATCCCCTGTATCCCCAGTATGCCCTGTTTTCCCAGTATCCCCAGTATCCTCTGTAACCCCTGTATTCCCCGTATACCCTGTATCCTCTGTATCCCCAGTACCCCCTGTATCTCCAGTATCCCCTGTATCCCCTGTATCCCCTGTATCCCCAGTCTCCCCTGTATCCCCTTTATCCCCAGTATCCCCTGTAACCGCAGTATCCCCTGTATCCCCAGAATCCGCTGTATCCCCTATATCCCCAGTATCCCGTATCCCCAGTATCCCCTGTATCCCCTGTATCCCCTGTATCCCTAGTATCCCCTGTATCCCCTGTAACCCAGTATCCCCAGTAGCCCCTGTATCCCCTGTATCCCCAGTATCCCCAGTATCAAAAGTATCCCCTGTATCCCCTGTATCCCCAGTATCCCCAGTTTCCCCTGCAAACACTGTATCCCCTGTATCCCCAGTATCCTCTGTCGCCCCTGTATCCCCAGTATCCCCAGTATCACGTGTATCCCGTGTATCACCAGTATCCCCTGTATCCCCAGTATCCCCTGTATTCCCAGTATCCCCAGTATCCCCTGTATCCCCTGTATCCCCAGTATGCCGTGTATCCCGTGTATCACCAGTATCCCCTGTATCCCCAGTATGCCCTGTTTTCCCAGTATCCCCAGTATCCTCTGTAACCCCTGTATTCCCCGTATACCCTGTATCCTCTGTATCCCCAGTACCCCCTGTATCTCCAGTATCCCCTGTATCCCCTGTATCCCCTGTATCCCCAGTCTCCCCTGTATCCCCTTTATCCCCAGTATCCCCTGTAACCGCAGTATCCCCTGTATCCCCAGAATCCGCTGTATCCCCTATATCCCCAGTATCCCGTATCCCCAGTATCCCCTGTATCCCCTGTATCCCCTGTATCCCTAGTATCCCCTGTATCCCCTGTAACCCAGTATCCCCAGTAGCCCCTGTATCCCCTGTATCCCCAGTATCCCCAGTATCAAAAGTATCCCCTGTATCCCCTGTATCCCCAGTATCCCCAGTTTCCCCTGCAAACACTGTATCCCCTGTATCCCCAGTATCCTCTGTCGCCCCTGTATCCCCAGTATCCCCAGTATCACGTGTATCCCGTGTATCACCAGTATCCCCTGTATCCCCAGTATCCCCTGTATTCCCAGTATCCCCAGTATTCCCTGTAACCCCTGTATCCCCAGTATCCGCTGTATCCCCTGTATCCCCTGTATCCCCAGTATCCCGTTTATCCCCTGTCTCCCCTGTATCCCCAGTAACCCCTGTATCCCCTGTATCCCCAGTATCCCCAGTATCCCCTGTATCCCCAGTATCCCCTGTATCCCCTGTATCCGCAGCATCCCATGTATCCCCTTTATCCCCTGCATCCCCTGTATCCCCAGTATCCCCAGTATCTCCTGTATCCCCTGTATCCCCAGTATCCCCTGTAACCCCAGTATCCCCAGTATCAAAATTATCCCCTGCATCCCCAGTATCCCCAGTATCAAAAGTATCCCCTGTATCCCCAGTATCCCCTGTATCCCCAGTATCCCCAGTATCCCCTGTATCCCCAGTATCCCCTGTATCCCCTGTATCCCTAGTATCCCCTGTATCCCCAGTATCCCCAGTATCCCCTGTATCCCTAGTATCCCCAGTATCCCCTGTATCCCCAGTATCCCCAGTATCAAAAGTATTGCCTGTATCCCCTGTATCCCCTGTATCCCCAGTATTCCCAGTATCCCCAGTATCCCCTGTAAACCCTGTATCCCCTGTATCTCCAGTATCCCCTGTATCCCCTGTATCCCCTGTATCCCCAGTATCCCGTGTATCCCGTGTATCACCAGTAACCCCTGTATCCCCAGTATGCCCTGTTTTCCCAGTATCCCCAGTATCCTCTGTAACCCCTGTATTCCCCGTATACCCTGTATCCCCTGTATACCCAGTAGCCCCTGTATCTCCAGTATCCCCTGTATCCCCTGTATCCCCAGTCTCCCCTGTATCCCCTGTATCCCCAGTATCCCCTGTAACCCCAGTATCCCCTGTATCCCCAGAATCCGCTGTATCCCCTGTATCCCCAGTATCCCGTATCCCCTGTATCCCCAGTATCCTCTGTATCCCATGTATCCCCTGAATCCCCTGTATCCCCAGTATTCCCTGTATCCTCAGTATCCCTGTATCCCCTGTATCCCTAGTATCCCCTGTAACCCCAGTATCCCACGTATCCCCAGTATCAAAAGTATCCCTTGTATCCCCAATATCCCCAGTATCGACAGTATCCCCTTTATCCCCTGTATCCCCAGTATCAAATGTATCCCCTGCATCCCCAGTATCCCCTGTATCCCCAGTATCCTCTGTATCCCTAGTATCCCCAGTATCCCCTGTATCCCCAGTATCCCCTGTAACCCCTGTATCCCTAGTATCCCCTGCATCCCCTGTATCCCCTGTATCCCCAGTATCCCCAGTAACCCCAGTATCCCCTGTATCCCCAGTATCCCCAGTATCAAAAGTATCCCCTGTATCCCCTGTATCCCCAGTATCCCCTGTAAACCCTGTATCCCCTTTATCCCCAGTATCACCTGTATCCCCTGTATCCCCAGTATCCCATGTATCCCGTGTATCACCAGTATCCCCTGTATCCCCAGTATCCCCTGTATCCCCTGTATCCCCAGTATCCCCAGTATCCACTGTATCCCCTGTATCCCCAGTATCCCCTGTAACCACAGTACCCCCAGTATCCCCTGTATCCCCTGTATCCCCTGTATCCCCAGTATCCCCAGTATCCCCAGTATCCCCTGTATCCCCAGTATACCCTGTAACCGCAGTATACCATGTATCCCCTGTATCCCCTGTATCCGCAGTATCACCTGTATCCCCTGTATCCCCAGTATCCCATGTATCCCGTGTATCACCAGTATCCCCTGTATCCCCAGTAACCCCTGTATCCCCTGTATCCCCAGTATCCCCAGTATCCCCTGTATCCCCTGTATCCCCAATATCCCCTGTAACCACAGTATCCCTAGTATCCCCTGTATCCCCTGTATCCCCTGTATCCCCAGTATCCCCAGTATCCCCAGTATCCCCTGTATCCCCAGTATCCCCTGTAACCGCAGTATACCATGTATCCCCTGTATCCCCTGTATCCCCAGTATCCCCTGTATCCCCTGTATCCCCAGTATCCCCTGTATCCCCAGTATCCCCTGTAACCCCTGTATCCCTAGTATCCCCTGCATCCCTGTAACCCCTGTATCCCCAGTATCCCAGTATCCCCTGTATCCCCAGTATCCCCAGTATCAAAAGTATCCCCTGTATCCCCTGTATCCCCAGTATCCCCTGTAAACCCTGTATCCCCTTTATCCCCAGTATCACCTGTATCCCCTGTATCCCCAGTATCCCATGTATCCCGTGTATCACCAGTATCCCCTGTATCCCGAGTATCCCCAGTATCCACTGTATCCCCTGTATCCCCAGTATCCCCTGTAACCACAGTACCCCCAGTATCCCCTGTATCCCCTGTATCCCCTGTATCCCCAGTATCCCCAGTATCCCCAGTATCCCCTGTATCCCGTATACCCTGTAACCGCAGTATACCATGTATCCCCTGTATCCGCAGTATCACCTGTATCCCCTGTATCCCCAGTATCCCATGTATCCCGTATATCACCAGTATCCCCTGTATCCCCAGTAACCCCTGTATCCCCTGTATCCCCAGTATCCCCAGTATCCCCTGTATCCCCTGTATCCCCAATATCCCCTGTAACCACAGTATCCCCAGTATCCCCTGTATCCCCTGTATCCCCTGTATCCCCTGTATCCCCTGTATCCCCAGTATCCCCTGTATCCCCTGTATCCCCAGTATCCCCTGTATCACCTGTATCCCCTGTATCCCCAGTATCCCCAGTATCCCCAGTATCCCCTGTATCCCCAGTATCCCCTGTAACCGCAGTATACCATGTATCCCCTGTATCCCCTGTATCCCCAGTATCCCCTGTATCCCCTGTATCCGCAATATCACCTGTATCCCCTGTATCCCCAGTATCAAATGTATCCCGTGTATCACCAGTATCCCCTGTATCCCCTGTATCCCCAGTATCCTCTGTATCCCCAGTATCCCCAGTATGTCCTGTATCCCCTGTATCACCAGTATCCCCTGTAACCCCAGTATCCCCAGTATCAAAAGTATCCCCTGTATCCCCAGTAGCCCCAGTATCCCCAGTATCAAAAGTATCCCTTGTAGCCCCAATATCCCCAGTATCCCGTGTATCCCGTGTATCACCAATAACCCCTGTATCCCCAGTATGCCCTGTTTTCCCAGTATCCCCAGTATCCTCTGTAACCCCTGTATTCCCAGTATACCCTGTATCCCCTGTATCCCCAGTAGCCCCTGTAACCCCAGTATCCCCTGTATCCCCAGAATCCGCTGTATCCCCTGTATCCCCAGTATCCAGTATCCCCTGTATCCCCAGTATCCTCTGTATCCCATGTATCCCCTGAATCCCCTGTATCCCCTGTATCCCCAGTATCCCTGTATCCCGTGTATCCCTAGTACCCCTGTAACCCCAGTATCCCACGTATCCCCAGTATCAAAAGTATCCCTTGTATCCCCAATATCCCCAGAATCCCCAGTATCCCCTTTATCCCCTGTATCCCCAGTATCAAATGTATCCCCTGCGTCCCCAGTATCCCCTGTATCCCCAGTATCCTCTGTATCCCTAGTATCCCCAGTATCCCCTGTATCCCCAGTAACCCCTGTAACCCCTGTATCCCTAGTATCCCCTGCATCCCCAGTATCCCCTGTATCCCCAGTATCCCCAGTATCCCCAGTATCTCCTGTATCCCCAGTATCCCCAGTATCCCCAGTATCAAAAGTATCCCCTGTATCCCCTGTATCCCCAGTATCCCCTGTAAACCCTGTATCCCCTTTATCCCCAGTATCACCTGTATCCCCTGTATCCCCAGTATCCCATGTATCCCGTGTATCACCAGTATCCCCTGTATCCCCAGTATCCCCTGTATCCCCAGTATCCCCAGTATCCCCAGTATCCCCTGTATCCCCAGTATCCCCAGTATCCCCAGTATCAAAAGTATCCCCTGTATCCCCTGTATCCCCAGTATCCCCTGTAAACCCTGTATCCCCTTTATCTCCAGTATCACCTGTATCCCCTGTATCCCCAGTATCCCATGTATCCCGTGTATCACCAGTATCCCCTGTATCCCCAGTATCCCCTGTATCCCCTGTATCCCCTGTATCCCCAGTATCAAATGTATCCCCAGTATCCCCTGTATCCCCTGTATCCCCAGTATCCCTGTATCTCCAGTATCCCCTCTATCCCCAGTATCCCCAGTATCCCCTGTAGCCCCTGTATCCCCAGTATCCCCAGTATCAAAAGTATCCCCACTATCCCCTCTATCCCCATTATCCCCAGTATCCCCTGCATCCCCAGTATCCCCAGTATCCCCTGTATCCCCAGTATCCCCAGTATCCCCAGTATCAAAAGTATCCCCTGTATCCCCTGTATCCCCAGTATCCCCTGTAAACCCTGTATCCCCTTTATCACCAGTATCACCTGTATCCCCTGTATCCCCAGTATCCCATGTATCCCGTGTATCACCAGTATCCCCTGTATCCCCAGTATCCCCTGTATCCCCAGTATCCCCAGTATCCCCAGTATCCCCTGTATCCCCAGTGTCCCCAGTATCCCCAGTATCAAAAGTATCCCCTGTATCCCCTGTATCCCCAGTATCCCCTGTAAACCCTGTATCCCCTTTATCCCCAGTATCACCTGTATCCCCTGTATCCCCAGTATCCCATGTATCCCGTGTATCACCAGTATCCCCTGTATCCCCAGTATCCCCTGTATCCCCTGTATCCCCTGTATCCCCAGTATCAAATGTATCCCCAGTATCCCCTGTATCCCCAGTATCAAAAGTATCCCCTGTATCTCCAGTATCCCCTCTATCCCCAGTATCCCCAGTATCCCCTATAGCCCCTGTATCCCCAGTATCCCCAGTATCAAAAGTATCCCCACTATCCCCTCTATCCCCATTATCCCCAGTATCCCCTGCATCCCCAGTAGCCCCTGTGTCCCCTGTATCCCCTGTATCCTCAGTATCCCTGTATCCCCAGTATCCCCTGTATCCCCAGTATCCCCTGTATCCCCAGTATCTCCTGTATCGCCTATATCCCCAGTATCCCCTGTAACCCCAGTATCCCCTGTAACCCCAGTATCAAAAGTATCCCCTGTATCCCCAGTATCAAAAGTATCCCCAGTATCCCCAGTATCCCCAGTATCCCCAGTATCCCCAGTATCCCCTGTAACCCCTGTGTCCCCAGTATCCCCAGTATCCCCTGTATCCCCAGTTTCCCCTGTAACCCCAGTATCCCCAGTATCCCCAGTATCAAAAGTATCCCCTGTATCCCCAGTATTCCCAGTATCCCCTTTATCCCGAGTATCAAATGTATCCCCTGTATCCCCAGTATCAAATGTATCCCCTGTATCCCCAGTGTCCCCTGTATCTCCAGTATCCCCTGTATCTCCAGTATCAAAAGTATCCCCTGTATCCCCAGTATCCCATGTATGCCCAGTATCCCCAGTATCCCCTGTGTCCCCAGTATCCCCTGTATCCCCAATATCCCCTGTATCCCCTGTATCCCCTCTATCTCAGTATCCCCTGTATCCCCAGTATCCACAGTATCCCCTGTATCCCCAGTATCCCCTGTACCCCAGTATGCCCAGTATGCCAATATGCCCAGTATCCCCTGTATCCACAGTATCCCCAGAATCGCCAGTATCCCCTGTATCCCCTGTATCCCTAGTATCCCCTGTATCCCCAATATCCCCAGTATCCCCTGTATCCCCAGTATCCCCTGTATCCCCTGTATACCCTGTATCCCCAGTATCCCCAGTATCAAAAGTATTACCTGTATCCCCTGTATCCCCAGTATTCCCAGTATCCGCAGTATCCCGTGTATCCCGTGTATCACCAGTATCCCTTGTATCCCCAGTATGCCCTGTTTTCCCAGTATCCCCAGTATCCTCTGTAACCCCTGTATTCCCCGTATACCCTGTATCCCCTGTATCCCCAGTAGCCCCTGTATCTCCAGTATCCCCTGTATCCCCTGTATCCCCTGTATCCCCAGTCTCCCCTGTATCCCCTTTATCCCCAGTATCCCCTGTAACCCCAGTATACCCAGAATCCGCTGTATCCCCTGTATCCCCAGTATCCCGTATCCCCAGTATCCCCTGTATCCCCTGTATCCCCTGTATCCCTAGTATCCCCTGTATCCCCTGTAACCCAGTATCCCCAGTATCCCCTGTATCCCCTGTATCCCCAGTATCCCCAGTATCCCCAGTATCAAAAGTATCCCCTGTATCCCCTGTATCCCCAGTATCCCCAGTATCCCCTGCAAACACTGTATCCCCTGTATCCCCAGTAACCCCTGTATCCCCCTGTATCCCCCTGTATCCCCAGTATCCCCAGTATCCCCTGTATCCCCAGTATCCCCTGTATCCCCTGTATCCGCAGTATCCCATGTATCCCCTTTATCCCCTGTATCCCCTGTATCCCCAGTATCCCCAGTATCTCCAGTATCCCCAGAATCCGCTGTATCCCCTGTATCCCCAGTATCCCGTATCCCCAGTATCCCCTGTATCCCCTGTATTCCCAGTATCCCCAGTATTCCCTGTAACCCCTGTATCACCAGTATCCGCTGTATCCCCTGTATCCCCAGTATGTCCTGTATCCCCTGTATCACCAGTATCCCCTGTAACCCCAGTATCCCCAGTATCAAAAGTATCCCCTGTATCCCCAGTAGCCCCAGTATCCCCAGTATCAAAAGTATCCCTTGTAGCCCCAATATCCCCAGTATCCCGTGTATCCCGTGTATCACCAATAACCCCTGTATCCCCAGTATGCCCTATTTTCCCAGTATCCCCAGTATCCTCTGTAACCCCTGTATTCCCAGTATACCCTGTATCCCCTGTATCCCCAGTAGCCCCTGTATCCCCTGTATCCCCAGTATCCCCTGTAACCCCAGTATCCCCTGTATCCCCAGAATCCGCTGTATCCCCTGTATCCCCAGTATCCAGTATCCCCTGTATCCCCAGTATCCTCTGTATCCCATGTATCCCCTGAATCCCCTGTATCCCCTGTATCCCCAGTATCCCTGTATCCCGTGTATCCCTAGTACCCCTGTAACCCCAGTATCCCACGTATCCCCAGTATCAAAAGTATCCCTTGTATCCCCAATATCCCCAGAATCCCCAGTGTCCCCTTTATCCCCTGTATCCCCAGTATCAAATGTATCCCCTGCGTCCCCAGTATCCCCTGTATCCCCAGTATCCTCTGTATCCCTAGTATCCCCAGTATCCCCTGTATCCCCAGTAACCCCTGTAACCCCTGTATCCCTAGTATCCCCTGCATCCCCAGTATCCCCTGTATCCCCAGTATCCCCAGTATCCCCAGTATCTCCTGTATCCCCAGTATCCCCAGTATCCCCAGTATCAAAAGTATCCCCTGTATCCCCTGTATCCCCAGTATCCCCTGTAAACCCTGTATCCCCTTTATCCCCAGTATCACCTGTATCCCCTGTATCCCCAGTATCCCATGTATCCCGTGTATCACCAGTATCCCCTGTATCCCCAGTATCCCCTGTATCCCCAGTATCCCCAGTATCCCCAGTATCCCCTGTATCCCCAGTATCCCCAGTATCCCCAGTATCAAAAGTATCCCCTGTATCCCCTGTATCCCCAGTATCCCCTGTAAACCCTGTATCCCCTTTATCTCCAGTATCACCTGTATCCCCTGTATCCCCAGTATCCCATGTATCCCGTGTATCACCAGTATCCCCTGTATCCCCAGTATCCCCTGTATCCCCTGTATCCCCTGTATCCCCAGTATCAAATGTATCCCCAGTATCCCCTGTATCCCCTGTATCCCCAGTATCCCTGTATCTCCAGTATCCCCTCTATCCCCAGTATCCCCAGTATCCCCTGTAGCCCCTGTATCCCCAGTATCCCCAGTATCAAAAGTATCCCCACTATCCCCTCTATCCCCATTATCCCCAGTATCCCCTGCATCCCCAGTATCCCCAGTATCCCCTGTATCCCCAGTATCCCCAGTATCCCCAGTATCAAAAGTATCCCCTGTATCCCCTGTATCCCCAGTATCCCCTGTAAACCCTGTATCCCCTTTATCACCAGTATCACCTGTATCCCCTGTATCCCCAGTATCCCATGTATCCCGTGTATCACCAGTATCCCCTGTATCCCCAGTATCCCCTGTATCCCCAGTATCCCCAGTATCCCCAGTATCCCCTGTATCCCCAGTGTCCCCAGTATCCCCAGTATCAAAAGTATCCCCTGTATCCCCTGTATCCCCAGTATCCCCTGTAAACCCTGTATCCCCTTTATCCCCAGTATCACCTGTATCCCCTGTATCCCCAGTATCCCATGTATCCCGTGTATCACCAGTATCCCCTGTATCCCCAGTATCCCCTGTATCCCCTGTATCCCCTGTATCCCCAGTATCAAATGTATCCCCAGTATCCCCTGTATCCCCAGTATCAAAAGTATCCCCTGTATCTCCAGTATCCCCTCTATCCCCAGTATCCCCAGTATCCCCTATAGCCCCTGTATCCCCAGTATCCCCAGTATCAAAAGTATCCCCACTATCCCCTCTATCCCCATTATCCCCAGTATCCCCTGCATCGCCAGTAGCCCCTGTGTCCCCTGTATCCCCTGTATCCTCAGTATCCCTGTATCCCCTGTATCCCCTGTATCCCCAGTATCCCCTGTATCCCCAGTATCTCCTGTATCGCCTATATCCCCAGTATCCCCTGTAACCCCAGTATCCCCTGTAACCCCAGTATCAAAAGTATCCCCTGTATCCCCAGTATCAGAAGTATCCCCAGTATCCCCAGTATCCCCAGTATCCCCAGTATCCCCTGTAACCCCTGTGTCCCCAGTATCCCCAGTATCCCCTGTATCCCCAGTTTCCCCTGTAACCCCAGTATCCCCAGTATCCCCAGTATCAAAAGTATCCCCTGTATCCCCAGTATTCCCAGTATCCCCTTTATCCCGAGTATCAAATGTATCCCCTGTATCCCCAGTATCAAATGTATCCCCTGTATCCCCAGTGTCCCCTGTATCTCCAGTATCCCCTGTATCTCCAGTATCAAAAGTATCCCCTGTATCCCCAGTATCCCATGTATGCCCAGTATCCCCAGTATCCCCTGTGTCCCCAGTATCCCCTGTATCCCCAGTATCCCCTGTATCCCCTGTATCCCCTCTATCTCAGTATCCCCTGTATCCCCAGTATCCACAGTATCCCCTGTATCCCCAGTATCCCCTGTACCCCAGTATGCCCAGTATGCCAATATGCCCAGTATCCCCTGTATCCACAGTATCCCCAGTATCGCCAGTATCCCCTGTATCCCCTGTATCCCTAGTATCCCCTGTATCCCCAATATCCCCAGTATCCCCTGTATCCCCAGTATCCCCTGTATCCCCTGTATACCCTGTATCCCCAGTATCCCCAGTATCAAAAGTATTACCTGTATCCCCTGTATCCCCAGTATTCCCAGTATCCGCAGTATCCCGTGTATCCCGTGTATCACCAGTATCCCTTGTATCCCCAGTATGCCCTGTTTTCCCAGTATCCCCAGTATCCTCTGTAAACCCTGTATTCCCCGTATACCCTGTATCCCCTGTATCCCCAGTAGCCCCTGTATCTCCAGTATCCCCTGTATCCCCTGTATCCCCTGTATCCCCAGTCTCCCCTGTATCCCCTTTATCCCCAGTATCCCCTGTAACCCCAGTATACCCAGAATCCGCTGTATCCCCTGTATCCCCAGTATCCCGTATCCCCAGTATCCCCTGTATCCCCTGTATCCCCTGTATCCCTAGTATCCCCTGTATCCCCTGTAACCCAGTATCCCCAGTATCCCCTGTATCCCCTGTATCCCCAGTATCCCCGGTATCAAAAGTATCCCCTGTATCCCCTGTATCCCCAGTATCCCCAGTATCCCCTGCAAACACTGTATCCCCTGTATCCCCAGTAACCCCTGTATCCCCCTGTATCCCCCTGTATCCCCAGTATCCCCAGTATCCCCTGTATCCCCAGTATCCCCTGTATCCCCTGTATCCGCAGTATCCCATGTATCCCCAGTATCCACTGTATCCCCTGTATCCCCAGTATCCCCAGTATCTCCAGTATCCCCAGAATCCGCTGTATCCCCTGTATCCCCAGTATCCCGTATCCCCAGTATCCCCTGTATCCCCTGTATTCCCAGTATCCCCAGTATTCCCTGTAACCCCTGTATCCCCAGTATCCGCTGTATCCCCTGTATCCCCTATATCCCCAGTATCCCGTTTATCCCCTGTCTCCCCTGTATCCCCAGTAACCCCTGTATCCCCCTGTATCCCCCTGTATCCCCAGTATCCCCAGTATCCCCTGTATCCCCAGTATCCCCTGTATCCCCTGTATCCGCAGTATCCCATGTATCCCCTTTATCCCCTGTATCCTCTGTATCCCCAGTATCCCCAGTATCCCCTGTATCCCCTGTATCCCTAGTACCCCCTGTATCCCCAGTATCCCCAGTATCCCCTGTATCCCCAGTATCCCCAGTATCAAAAGTATTGCCTGTATCCCCTGTATCCCCTGTATCCCCAGTATTCCCAGTATCCCCAGTATCCCCTGTAAACCCTGTACCCCCTGTATTCCCAGTATCCCCTGTATCCCCTGTATCCCCTGTATCCCCAGTATCCCGTGTATCCCGTGTATCACCAGTAACCCCTGTATCCCCAGTATGCCCTGTTTTCCCAGTATCCCCAGTGTCCTCTGTAACCCCTGTATTCCCCGTATACCCTGTATCCCCAGTAGCCCCTGTATCTCCAGTATCCCCTGTATCCCCTGTATCCCCTGTATCCCCTGTATACCCAGTCTCCCCTGTATCCCCTGTATCCCCAGTATCCCCTGTAACCCCAGTATCCCCTGTATCCCCAGAATCCGCTGTATCCCCTGTATCCCCAGTATCCCGTATCCCCTGTATCCCCAGTATCCTCTGTATCCCATGTATCCCCTGAATCCCCTGTATCCCCAGTATCCCCTGTATCCTCAGTATCCCTGTATCCCCTGTATCCCTAGTATCCCCTGTAACCCCAGTATCCCACGTATCCCCAGTATCAAAAGTATCCCTTGTATCCCCAATATCCCCAGTATCCCCAGTATCCCCTTGATCCCCTGTATCCCCAGTATCAAATGTATCCCCTGCATCCCCAGTATCCCCTGTATCCCCAGTATCCTCTGAATCCCTAGTATCCCCAGTATCCCCTGTATCCCCAGTATCCCCTGTAACCCCTGTATCCCTAGTATCCCCTGCATCCCCTGTATCCCCTGTATCCCCAGTATCCCCAGTATCCCCAGTATCCCCTGTATCCCCAGTATCCCCAGTATCAAAAGTATCCCCTGTATCCCCTGTATCCCCAGTATCCCCTGTAAACCCTGTATCCTCTTTATCCCCGGTATCACCTGTATCCCCTGTATCCCCAGTATCCCATGTATCCCGTGTATCACCAGTATCCCCTGTATCCCCAGTATCCCCTGTATCCCCTGTATCCCCAGTATCCCCAGTATCCCCTGTATCCCCAGTATCCCCAGTATCCCCTGTAACCACAGTATCCCCAGTATCCCCTGTATCCCCTGTATCCCCAGTATCCGCAGTATCCCCAGTATCCCCTGTATCCCCAGTATACCCTGTAACCGCAGTATCACCAGTATCCCCAGTATCCCCTGTATCCCCAGTATCCCCAGTATACCCAGTATCAAAAGTATCCCCTGTATCCCCTGTATCCCCAGTATCCCCTGTAAACCCTGTATCCCCTTTATCCCCAGTATCACCTGTATCCCCTGTATCCCCAGTATCCCATGTATCCCGTGTATCACCAGTATCCCCTGTATCCCCAGTATCCCCTGTATCCCCTGTATCCCCAGTATTCCCAGTATCCCCTGTATCCCCTGTATCCCCAATATCCCCTGTAACCACAGTATCCCCAGTATCCCCTGTATCCCCTGTATCCCCTGTATCCCCTGTATCCCCAGTATCCCCAGTATCCCCAGTATCCCCTGTATCCCCAGTATCCCCTGTAACCGCAGTATACCATGTATCCCCTGTATCCCCTGTATCCCCAGTATCCCCTGTATCCCCTGTATCCCCAGTATCCCCTGTATCCCCAGTATCTCCTGTATCCCCTGTATCCCCAGTATCCGCTGTAATCCCAGAATCCCCAGTATCAAAACTATCCCCTGTATCCCCAGTATCCCCAGTATCCCCAGTATCAAAAGTATCCACTGTATCCCCACTATCCCCTGTATCCCCTGTATCCCCTGTATCCCCTGTATCCCCAGTATCCCCTGTATCCACTGTATCCCCTGTATCCCCAGTATCCCCAGTATACAAAGTATCCCCTGTATCCCCAGTATCCCCAGTATCCCCTGTATCCCCTGTATCCCCAGTATCCCCAGTATCCCGTGTATCCCGTGTATCACCAGTATCCCCTGTATCCCCAGTATCCCCTGTATTCCCAGTATCCCCAGTATCCCCTGTAACCCCTGTATTCCCCGTATCCCCTGTATCCCCAGTATCCCATGTATCTCCAGTATCCCCAGTATCCCCTGTAACCACAGTATCCCCAGTATCCCCTGTATCCCCTGTATCCCCAGTATCCCATGTATCCCGTGTATCACCAGTATCCCCTGTATCCCCAGTATCCCCTGTATCCCCTGTATCCCCAGTATCCCCAGTATCCCCTGTATCCCCAGTATCCCCAGTATCCCCTGTAACCACAGTATCCCCAGTATCCCCTGTATCCCCTGTATCCCCAGTATCCGCAGTATCCCCAGTATCCCCTGTATCCCCAGTATACCCTGTAACCGCAGTATCACCAGTATCCCCAGTATCCCCTGTATCCCCAGTATCCCCAGTATACCCAGTATCAAAAGTATCCCCTGTATCCCCTGTATCCCCAGTATCCCCTGTAAACCCTGTATCCCCTTTATCCCCAGTATCACCTGTATCCCCTGTATCCCCAGTATCCCATGTATCCCGTGTATCACCAGTATCCCCTGTATCCCCAGTATCCCCTGTATCCCCTGTATCCCCAGTATTCCCAGTATCCCCTGTATCCCCTGTATCCCCAATATCCCCTGTAACCACAGTATCCCCAGTATCCCCTGTATCCCCTGTATCCCCTGTATCCCCTGTATCCCCAGTATCCCCAGTATCCCCAGTATCCCCTGTATCCCCAGTATCCCCTGTAACCGCAGTATACCATGTATCCCCTGTATCCCCTGTATCCCCAGTATCCCCTGTATCCCCTGTATCCCCAGTATCCCCTGTATCCCCAGTATCTCCTGTATCCCCTGTATCCCCAGTATCCGCTGTAATCCCAGAATCCCCAGTATCAAAACTATCCCCTGTATCCCCAGTATCCCCAGTATCCCCAGTATCAAAAGTATCCACTGTATCCCCACTATCCCCTGTATCCCCTGTATCCCCTGTATCCCCTGTATCCCCAGTATCCCCTGTATCCACTGTATCCCCTGTATCCCCAGTATCCCCAGTATACAAAGTATCCCCTGTATCCCCAGTATCCCCAGTATCCCCTGTATCCCCTGTATCCCCAGTATCCCCAGTATCCCGTGTATCCCGTGTATCACCAGTATCCCCTGTATCCCCAGTATCCCCTGTATTCCCAGTATCCCCAGTATCCCCTGTAACCCCTGTATTCCCCGTATCCCCTGTATCCCCAGTATCCCATGTATCTCCAGTTTCCCGTGCATCCCCAGTATTCCCTGTAACCCCAGTATCCCCTCTATCCCCAATATCCCCAGTATCCCCAGTATCCCCAGTATCCCCTGTATCCCCAGTATCCCATGTATCCCCTGTATCCCCTGTATCCGCAGTATCCCATGTATCCCCCGTGTCCCCTGTATCCCCAGTATCCTCTGTATCCCCAGTATCCCCAGTATGTCTTGTATCCCCTGTATCACCAGTATCCCCTGTAACCCCAGTATCCCCAGTATCAAAAGTATCCCCTGTATCCCCAGTAGCCCCAGTATCCCCAGTATCAAAAGTATCCCTTGTAGCCCCAATATCCCCAGTATCCCGTGTATCCCGTGTATCACCAATAACCCCTGTATCCCCAGTATGCCCTGTTTTCCCAGTATCCCCAGTATCCTCTGTAACCCCTGTATTCCCCGTATACCCTGTATCCCCTGTATCCCCTGTATCCCCAGAATCCGCTGTATCCCCAGTATCCCGTATCCCCTGTATCCCCAGTATCCTCTGTATCCCATGTATCCCCTGAATCCCCGGTATCCCCATTATCCCCTGTATCCCCAGTATCCCACGTATCCCCAGTATCAAAAGTATCCCTTGTATCCCCAATATCCCCAGTATCCCCAGTATCCCCTTTATCCCCTGTATCCCCAGTATCAAATGTATCCCCTGCATCCCCAGTATCCCCTGTATCCCCAGTATCCTCTGTATCCCTAGTATCCCCAGTATCCCCTGTATCCCCAGTATCCCCTGTAACCCCTGTATCCCTAGTATCCCCTGCATCCCCTCTAACCCCTGTATCCCCAGTATCCCCAGTATCCCCAGTATCCCCAGTATCCCCAGTATCAAAAGTATCCCCTGTATCCCCTGTATCCCCAGTATCCCCTGTAAACCCTGTATCCCCGTTATCCCCAGTATCACCTGTATCCCCTGTATCCCCAGTATCCCATGTATCCCGTGTATCACCAGTATCCCCTGTATCCCCAATATCCCCTGTATCCCCTGTATCCCCAGTATTCCCAGTATCCCCTGTATCCCCAGTGTCCCCTGTCACCACAGTATCCCCAGTATCGCCTGTATCCCCTGTATCCCCAGTATCCCCAGTATCCCCAGTATCCCCTGTATCCCCAGTATCCCCTGTAACCGCAGTATACCATGTATCCCCTGTATCCCCTGTATCCCCAGTATCCCCTGTATCCCCTGTATCCCCAGTATCCCCTGTATCCCCAGTATCTCCTGTATCCCCTGTATCCCCAGTATCCCCAGTATCCCCTGTATCCCCAGTATCTCCAGTATCCCCAGTATCAAAAGTATCCCCTGTATCCCCTGTATCCCCAGTATCCCCTGTAAACCCTGTATCCCCTTTATCCCCAGTATCACCTGTATCCCCTGTATCCCCAGTATCCCATGTATCCCGTGTATCACCAGTATCCCCTGTATCCCCAGTATCCCCTGTATCCCCTGTATCCACAGTATCCCCAGTATCCCCTGTATCCCCTGTATCCCCAGTATCCCCTGTAACCACAGTATCCCCAGTATCCCCTGTATCCCTGTGTCCCCTGTATCCCCAGTATCCCCAGTATCCCCAGTATCCCCTGTATCCCCAGTATCCCCAGTAACCGCAGTATACCATGTATCCCCTGTATCCCCTGTATCCCCAGTATCCCCTGTATCCCCTGTATCCCCAGTATCCCCTGTATCCCCAGTATCTCCTGTATCCCCTGTATCCCCAGTATCCGCTGCAATCCCAGAATCCCCAGTATCAAAAGTATCCCCTGTATCCCCAGCATCCCCAGTATCAAAAGTATCCACTGTATCCCCACTATCCCCTGTATCCCCTGTATCCCCTGTATGCCCAGTATCCCCAGTATCCCGTGTATCCCGTGTATCACCAGTATCCCCAGTATACAAAATATCCCCTGTATCCCCAGTATCCCCAGTATCCCCTGTATCCCCTGTATCCCCAGTATCCCCAGTATCCCGTGTATCCCGTGTATCACCAGTATCCCCTGTATATCCAGTATCCCCTGTATTCCCAGTATCCCCAGTATCCCCTGTAACCCCTGTATTCCCCGTATCCCCTGTATCCCCAGTATCCCATGTATCTCCAGTTTCCAGTGCATCCCCAGTATCCCCTGTAACCCCAGTATCCCCTCTATCCCCAATATCCCCAGTATCCCCAGTATCCCCAGTATCCCCTGTATCCCCAGTATCCCATGTATCCCCTGTATCCCCTGTATCCGCAGTATCCCATGTATCCCCCGTGTCCCCTGTATCCCCAGTATCCTCTGTATCCCCAGTATCCCCAGTATGTCTTGTATCCCCTGTATCACCAGTATCCCCTGTAACCCCAGTATCCCCAGTATCAAAAGTATCCCCTGTATCCCCAGTAGCCCCAGTATCCCCAGTATCAAAAGTATCCCTTGTAGCCCCAATATCCCCAGTATCCCGTGTATCCCGTGTATCACCAATAACCCCTGTATCCCCAGTATGCCCTGTTTTCCCAGTATCCCCAGTATCCTCTGTAACCCCTGTATTCCCCGTATACCCTGTATCCCCTGTATCCCCTGTATCCCCAGAATCCGCTGTATCCCCAGTATCCCGTATCCCCTGTATCCCCAGTATCCTCTGTATCCCATGTATCCCCTGAATCCCCGGTATCCCCATTATCCCCTGTATCCCCAGTATCCCACGTATCCCCAGTATCAAAAGTATCCCTTGTATCCCCAATATCCCCAGTATCCCCAGTATCCCCTTTATCCCCTGTATCCCCAGTATCAAATGTATCCCCTGCATCCCCAGTATCCCCTGTATCCCCAGTATCCTCTGTATCCCTAGTATCCCCAGTATCCCCTGTATCCCCAGTATCCCCTGTAACCCCTGTATCCCTAGTATCCCCTGCATCCCCTCTAACCCCTGTATCCCCAGTATCCCCAGTATCCCCAGTATCCCCAGTATCCCCAGTATCAAAAGTATCCCCTGTATCCCCAGTATCCCCAGTATCCCCTGTAAACCCTGTATCCCCGTTATCCCCAGTATCACCTGTATCCCCTGTATCCCCAGTATCCCATGTATCCCGTGTATCACCAGTATCCCCTGTATCCCCAATATCCCCTGTATCCCCTGTATCCCCAGTATTCCCAGTATCCCCTGTATCCCCAGTGTCCCCTGTCACCACAGTATCCCCAGTATCCCCTGTATCCCCTGTATCCCCTGTATCCCCAGTATCCCCAGTATCCCCAGTATCCCCTGTATCCCCAGTATCCCCTGTAACCGCAGTATACCATGTATCCCCTGTATCCCCTGTATCCCCAGTATCCCCTGTATCCCCTGTATCCCCAGTATCCCCTGTATCCCCAGTATCTCCTGTATCCCCTGTATCCCCAGTATCCCCAGTATCCCCTGTATCCCCAGTATCTCCAGTATCCCCAGTATCAAAAGTATCCCCTGTATCCCCTGTATCCCCAGTATCCCCTGTAAACCCTGTATCCCCTTTATCCCCAGTATCACCTGTATCCCCTGTATCCCCAGTATCCCATGTATCCCGTGTATCACCAGTATCCCCTGTATCCCCAGTATCCCCTGTATCCCCTGTATCCACAGTATCCCCAGTATCCCCTGTATCCCCTGTAACCACAGTATCCCCAGTATCCCCTGTATCCCTGTGTCCCCTGTATCCCCAGTATCCCCAGTATCCCCAGTATCCCCTGTATCCCCAGTATCCCCAGTAACCGCAGTATACCATGTATCCCCTGTATCCCCTGTATCCCCAGTATCCCCTGTATCCCCTGTATCCCCAGTATCCCCTGTATCCCCAGTATCTCCTGTATCCCCTGTATCCCCAGTATCCCCTGCAATCCCAGAATCCCCAGTATCAAAAGTATCCCCTGTATCCCCAGTATCCCCAGTATCAAAAGTATCCACTGTATCCCCACTATCCCCTATATCCCCTGTATCCCCTGTATGCCCAGTATCCCCAGTATCCCGTGTATCCCGTGTATCACCAGTATCCCCTGTATACCCAGTATCCCCTGTATTCCCAGTATCCCCAGTATCCCCTGTAACCTCTGTATTCCCCGCATCCCCTGTATCCCCAGTATCCCCTGTATCTCCAGTTTCCCGTGTATCCCCAGTATTCCCTGTAACCCCAATATCCCCTGTATCCCCAATATCCTCAGTATCCCCAGTATCCCCAGAATCCCCAGTATCCCCAGTATCCAAAGTATCCCCTGTATGCCCAGTATCCCCAGTATCCCCTGTATCCCCTGTATCCCCAGTATCCCCAGTATCCCGTGTATCCCGTGTATCACCAGTATCCCCTGTATCCCCAGTATCCCCTGTATTCCCAGTATCCCCAGTATCCCCTGTAACCCCTGTATTCCCCGTATCCCCTGTATCCCCAGTATCCCCTGTATCTCCAGTTTCCCGTGTATCCCCAGTATTCCCTGTAACCCCAATATCCCCTGTATCCCCAATATCCCCAGTATCCCCTGTATCCCCAGTATCCCCTGTAACCACAGTATCCTCAGTATCCCCTGTATCCCCTGTATCCCCTGTATCCCCAGTATCCCCAGTATCCCCAGTATCCCCTGTATCCCCAGTATACCCTGTAACCGCAGTATACCATGTATCCCCTGTATCCGCAGTATCCCCTGTATCCCCAGTATCCCCAGTATCCCCTGTATCCCCTGTATCCCCAGTATCCCCAGTATCCCCTGTATCCCCAGTATCCCCTGTATCCCCAGTATCCCCTGTAACCACAGTATCCTCAGTATCCCCAGTATCCCCTGTATTCCCAGTATCCCCAGTATCCCCTGTAACCCCTGTATTCCCCGTATCCCCTGTATCCCCAGTATCCCCTGTATCTCCAGTTTCCCGTGTATCCCCAGTATTCCCTGTAACCCCAATATCCCCTGTATCCCCAATATCCCCAGTATCCCCAGTATCCCCTGTTTCCCCAGTATCCCATGTATCCCGTGTATCACCAGTATCCCCTGTATCCCCAGTATCCCCTGCATCCCCTGTATCGCCAGTATCCCCAGTATCCCCAGTATCAAAAGTATCCCCTGTATCCCCTGTATCCCCAATATCCCCTGTAAACCCTGTATCCCCTTTATCCCCAGTATCACCTGTATCCCCTGTATCCCCAGTATCCCATGTATCCCGTGTATCACCAGTATCCCCTGTATCCCCAGTATCCCCTGTATCCCCTGTATCCCCAATATCCCCAGTATCCCCTGTATCCCCAGTATCCCCTGTAACCACAGTATCCTCAGTATCCCCTGTATCCCCTGTATCCCCTGTATCCCCAGTATCCCCAGTATCCCCAGTATCCCCTGTATCCCCAGTATACCCTGTAACCGCAGTATACCATGTATCCCCTGTATCCGCAGTATCCCCTGTATCCCCAGTATCCCCAGTATCCCCTGTATCCCCTGTATCCCCAGTATCCCCAGTATCCCCTGTATCCCCAGTATACCCTGTAACCGCAGTATACCATGTATCCCCTGTATCCCCTGTATCCGCAGTATCCCCTCTATCCCCTGTATCCCCAGTATCCCCTGTATCCCCAGTATCTCCTGTATCCCCTGTATCCCCAGTATCCCCAGTATCCCCTGTATCCCCTGTATCCCCTGTATCCCCAGTATCCCCAGTATCCCCAGTATCCCCTGTATCCCCAGTATCTCCTGTATCCCCTGTATCCCCAGTATCCGCTGTAACCCCAGAATCCCCAGTATCAAAACTATCCCCTGTATCCCCAGTATCCCCAGTATCCCCAGTATCAAAAGTATCCACTGTATCCCCACTCTCCCCTGTATCCCCTGTATCCCCTGTATCCCCAGTATCCCCTGTATCCACTGTATCCCCTGTATCCCCAGTATCCCCAGTATCCCCAGTATCCAAAGTATCCCCTGTATCCCCAGTATCCCCAGTATCCCCTGTATCCCCTGTATCGCCAGTATCCCCAGTATCCCGTGTATCCCGTGTATCACCAGTATCCCCTGTATCCCCAGTATCCCCTGTATTCCCAGTATCCCCAGTATCCCCTGTAACCCCTGTATTCCCCGTATCCCCTGTATCCCCAGTATCCCATGTATCTCCAGTTTCCCGTGTATCCCCAGTATTCCCTGTAACCCCACTATCCCCTGTATCCCCTGTATCCCCAGTATCCCCTGTAACCGCAGTATACCATGTATCCCCTGTATCCCCTGTATCCCCAGTATCCCCTGTATCCCCTGTATCCCCAGTATCCCCTGTATCCCCAGTATCTCCTGTATCCCCTGTATCCCCAGTATCCCCAGTAACCGCAGTATACCATGTATCCCCTGTATCCCCTGTATCCCCAGTATCCCCTGTATCCCCTGTATCCCCAGTATCCCCTGTATCCCCAGTATCTCCTGTATCCCCTGTATCCCCAGTATCCCCTGCAATCCCAGAATCCCCAGTATCAAAAGTATCCCCTGTATCCCCAGTATCCCCAGTATCAAAAGTATCCACTGTATCCCCACTATCCCCTGTATCCCCTGTATCCCCTGTATGCCCAGTATCCCCAGTATCCCGTGTATCCCGTGTATCACCAGTATCCCCTGTATACCCAGTATCCCCTGTATTCCCAGTATCCCCAGTATCCCCTGTAACCTCTGTATTCCCCGCATCCCCTGTATCCCCAGTATCCCCTGTATCTCCAGTTTCCCGTGTATCCCCAGTATTCCCTGTAACCCCAATATCCCCTGTATCCCCAATATCCTCAGTATCCCCAGTATCCCCAGAATCCCCAGTATCCCCAGTATCCAAAGTATCCCCTGTATGCCCAGTATCCCCAGTATCCCCTGTATCCCCTGTATCCCCTGTATCCCCAGTATCCCCAGTATCCCGTGTATCCCGTGTATCACCAGTATCCCCTGTATCCCCAGTATCCCCTGTATTCCCAGTATCCCCAGTATCCCCTGTAACCCCTGTATTCCCCGTATCCCCTGTATCCCCAGTATCCCCTGTATCTCCAGTTTCCCGTGTATCCCCAGTATTCCCTGTAACCCCAATATCCCCTGTATCCCCAATATCCCCAGTATCCCCAGTATCCCCAGTATCCCCTGTTTCCCCAGTATCCCATGTATCCCGTGTATCACCAGTATCCCCTGTATCCCCAGTATCCCCTGCATCCCCTGTATCGCCAGTATCCCCAGTATCCCCAGTATCAAAAGTATCCCCTGTATCCCCTGTATCCCCAGTATCCCCTGTAAACCCTGTATCCCCTTTATCCCCAGTATCACCTGTATCCCCTGTATCCCCAGTATCCCATGTATCCCGTGTATCACCAGTATCCCCTGTATCCCCAGTATCCCCTGTATCCCCTGTATCCCCAATATCCCCAGTATCCCCTGTATCCCCAGTATCCCCTGTAACCACAGTATCCTCAGTATCCCCTGTATCCCCTGTATCCCCTGTATCCCCAGTATCCCCAGTATCCCCAGTATCCCCTGTATCCCCAGTATACCCTGTAACCGCAGTATACCATGTATCCCCTGTATCCGCAGTATCCCCTGTATCCCCAGTATCACCTGTATCCCCAGTATCTCCTGTATCCCCTGTATCCCCAGTATCCCCAGTATCCCCTGTATCCCCTGTATCCCCAGTATCCCCTGTATCCCCAGTATCTCCTGTATCCCCTGTATCCCCAGTATCCCCTGCAATCCCAGAATCCCCAGTATCAAAAGTATCCCCTGTATCCCCAGTATCCCCAGTATCAAAAGTATCCACTGTATCCCCACTATCCCCTGTATCCCCTGTATCCCCTGTATGCCCAGTATCCCCAGTATCCCGTGTATCCCGTGTATCACCAGTATCCCCTGTATACCCAGTATCCCCTGTATTCCCAGTATCCCCAGTATCCCCTGTAACCTCTGTATTCCCCGCATCCCCTGTATCCCCAGTATCCCCTGTATCTCCAGTTTCCCGTGTATCCCCAGTATTCCCTGTAACCCCAATATCCCCTGTATCCCCAATATCCTCAGTATCCCCAGTATCCCCAGAATCCCCAGTATCCCCAGTATCCAAAGTATCCCCTGTATGCCCAGTATCCCCAGTATCCCCTGTATCCCCTGTATCCCCAGTATCCCCAGTATCCCGTGTATCCCGTGTATCACCAGTATCCCCTGTATCCCCAGTATCCCCTGTATTCCCAGTATCCCCAGTATCCCCTGTAACCCCTGTATTCCCCGTATCCCCTGTATCCCCAGTATCCCCTGTATCTCCAGTTTCCCGTGTATCCCCAGTATTCCCTGTAACCCCAATATCCCCTGTATCCCCAATATCCCCAGTATCCCCAGTATCCCCAGTATCCCCTGTTTCCCCAGTATCCCATGTATCCCGTGTATCACCAGTATCCCCTGTATCCCCAGTATCCCCTGCATCCCCTGTATCGCCAGTATCCCCAGTATCCCCAGTATCAAAAGTATCCCCTGTATCCCCTGTATCCCCAGTATCCCCTGTAAACCCTGTATCCCCTTTATCCCCAGTATCACCTGTATCCCCTGTATCCCCAGTATCCCATGTATCCCGTGTATCACCAGTATCCCCTGTATCCCCAGTATCCCCTGTATCCCCTGTATCCCCAATATCCCCAGTATCCCCTGTATCCCCAGTATCCCCTGTAACCACAGTATCCTCAGTATCCCCTGTATCCCCTGTATCCCCTGTATCCCCAGTATCCCCAGTATCCCCAGTATCCCCTGTATCCCCAGTATACCCTGTAACCGCAGTATACCATGTATCCCCTGTATCCGCAGTATCCCCTGTATCCCCAGTATCACCTGTATCCCCAGTATCTCCTGTATCCCCTGTATCCCCAGTATCCCCAGTATCCCCTGTATCCCCTGTATCCCCAGTATCCCCAGTATCCCCTGTATCCCCAGTATACCCTGTAACCGCAGTATACCATGTATCCCCTGTATCCCCTGTATCCGCAGTATCCCCTCTATCCCCTGTATCCCCAGTATCCCCTGTATCCCCAGTATCTCCTGTATCCCCTGTATCCCCAGTATCCCCAGTAACCCCTGTATCCCCTGTATCCCCTGTATCCCCAGTATCCCCAGTATCCCCAGTATCCCCTGTATCCCCAGTATCTCCTGTATCCCCTGTATCCCCAGTATCCGCTGTAACCCCAGAATCCCCAGTATCAAAACTATCCCCTATATCCCCAGTATCCCCAGTATCCCCAGTATCAAATGTATCCACTGTATCCCCACTCTCCCCTGTATCCCCTGTATCCCCTGTATCCCCTGTTTCCCCA